>NW_027526335.1:13889433-14315831 GCF_048455015.1 Haemaphysalis longicornis | reverse complement strand
GATGCGTATTCTGAAAACGCTCTTGATATACAGCTCCCGTTAACTCAAAGTCGTAAAATTGTCTGAAAATTTTAAGATATGTGGAATGCCAAAAATTTGTGGCCAGGTCACTGAAATAACAGCTGGTGCTCCTTATAGCTCCACTGCAAATAGTAGCTTTCCTAATAAAAGGAAAATAAATCGCGGGGAAAACAATTTTTAATATTGCAAAAGAAAGAACTTATATGATCCTCGCCTTTTTTGCGTTCGCATCTGCATCCCAACAAAGCGATCTCAAGCTGCTCAATGCATCACATCGGTTGTTGGTCGCCAACGCCACTTTCTATCTTGTTGTGAAGCAGACGTTGCATGTTTGGTGTTTCTTCTGTTGTAGGCACTTCTGGAGGCTCCTCGTCGTCCGCATGATCCCCTGCGTTTTCCACATGTAGCTATCTCAAAACGATGTAAGCGACAGACAGCATTCCGGTAACGGGGAGGTCGGTTTTGCACAGCGCGTACTTCGCGTGAATTTGCCATTCACGACCGCGTTTGGCGCGTAGTAGTGGGAGCTAAGCGTTCGAACAGGGACATTATCAGCTGCCTGCGCTAACTTTGCCTTGTGTCCTCTCTGTCAAGATTTCAAGATATCCGTGGTCCTAGGAAAAAAAAAACGTTTCGAGAGAAATGGGGGCAATTGCGTACCGCCTATGGGAGGTAATTATGCACGGAGAGAAAAAAGTTTCGATTTGACAGATATTTCGAGATTCCAAAATCGAGTTAATCTTTCACTTTCGGTATCGGGAAGGTTTTCCCCTTCGTCGGTATTGGTTCCGGCCAGCACAGTGAGACCTTGACTGCAAACTTGGTTGGGTTCTACGTCGTGACACGGATGCATTTCTATATAAAAAGCCTAAACAAGTCCTGTGATTACAGGCGAAGTTCTAAAAATGCGTTTGCCCCAAAATCTCAGCAAAGTATTTTTGTCCCTGGTAAATCTCTATGCTAGCGTTCTTGTACTTTTCTTTGTTGAATAGATTTTGTGTATGATTATTTGCGTTACATTTCATTTTCGTTGCCATCGAAAATGCAATAGAGATGTGTATTTAGTACCAGTTCCGCTTATTTGAACTTTGAACTTTCTTTTATAATAGACTGTGTATAGTTTCCCGCGTTATATTTTATTTTTGTCGCTATGAATATATTTGTTAATGATCTTATCTATGTCTTGCTTTGGTTTTATGGGCGTGTAGTTGTTCTCTCAGTATACTTGTGAATAAAATTTCTGTTTCTTTGATTCGACTTTTCTTAGCTAAATTACGCTGTTGAACTCAAGGACGCGGCTTCGATTCCCGGCTGCGGCAGCCGCTTTTCTGATGGAGGATAAAAGCGGAACCCCCTTTTGCTCGAGATTTCGGCGCAAGTTAAAGATCTTCAGGTGGTCGAAAAAATTAACCTGGAGCCCTCCACTACAGCGCGGCTCATCTTCTGTGCAGCGTCGGCGCGTTAAACCCCATGATCAATCAATCAATCAATCACTGAACCAGGTTAAAGGTGGTACGAAAAATAGAATGTTGGGAGAATAGTTGCAAAAAAAAAATCACAGCATATCCACGGGGTGAATGATGATGAGTGGGCGAAGCTCCTGAGGGGAAATCATCGGTAAAACCGTGACTCTTCAGTGAAAGTTCGCCCACTACATCTGTGTCTGAACGTAACGTCTAGAAAGTCTCGCTTAAACCGCGCGTCGGCACCTTGGGGCTGAGCTCGCCTGCTGCGTTTTGCAGACGCCTCACGAGTTCTCTCTGCATCGGGGTCTGCCTGCCGATACGCGCGCTTTCTCGCCGCTTCCCGTTCTCTGACGTTTTGGAGATCCTCTTCGCGCCGCAGCCGTGCCGCTTCGCGTACGGCAGGGTCCTCGCGCCGTTGCCGTGACGCTTGGGCCTCTCGTTCTCGAACGCTGGGATCTTGGCGGCGTCGTCGCGCAGCCAGACGACACGCTTCGGCCTCCCGCTCTCGTACGGCAGGGTCTTGGCGGCGGCGTCGCGCAGCTTCACGGAGCGCTTCTGCCTCGCGGGCTCGCACATCTGCAGCCTTATCCATCGGGCGACTCCGAGCGCGCGCCAACAGCGAACGGGTTTTATTACAACGCTCCCCGCCATCTAGTAAACAATCCAAGAACTAAACTAGAGGTAGCCACGCCATCTTGTAAACAATCCAAGCGCATCTTTTCATCATATACAAGTACCGCCATCTAGTAAACAATCCAAGAACTAAACTAGAGGTAGCCACGCCATCTAGTAAACAATCCAAGAACTAAACTAGAGGTGGCTACATACATACGTCGAGGATGGACAGACCCACGCCCTAATCAGCTTCGCCCCTAAAACAAGGTTTTGGGGACAACTGGGTTAACAGCTAAGATAATCCTTAAGTTAAAACAATTTTTCGCTTGCGTGTGTAATTTTCTGCTGGGTCAGGCGACAGCATGCATTGACACCATGCTGATCCTTAATTATTACAAGTGGACCACTCCTCACGGCTATAACAGCAGCTCACGTAAATTACAACACAATAAAAAAATCTGAAAAGCCATCATTCCAGGCCTCATATTCTTTTTTTCATTTTTTTGTGTGAACGAATTATGTCCATCCAGCAGCATAACAAGGGCAGGATCATAAAGCAATCATGAACACGTTCATATTAGGCCGTTTCACGCAAAAAAGTTTTATTGGGGAATTTTTAATAGCGAAAATGTCACTGCAATTACTTAATTTACAATCCGCTACGAATACTGCACCAAACGATCGATAAAACCGTAATTTTTTTGTTGCTGTCGACCGGAAAGGGCAAAATTAACGGAAAATGCGTCGCAGCCTTTATTTCTTATTTCGCAACCCACACTCCACTGCATCTACAGTATATTTAAACAGTCGGACGTCCCTCGGAACAAGCTTCAAGCGCTCTGCGCGTACAGCAGCTTTTCCTGGCCGCCGACAATACGGCCGGGCGCGCGGCCAGCCGCCGCTTTCAGTTGCCCTTGACTACAGCGCCGCCGCTTTTTTCTGCACGAAAGGAGCACCGCTCCGGGCCACCGGTCCGGCCACTCTAAAACTTCTGGTACACTCTACATGTGGCGTTTGTAATCCTAGAGAGGCCCACAAGTGTGTGCCCAAATGCAAGCTCTGCGGCGGAGAACACCCCACCGGGCACCGCCTCTGCAGAGCCAAATACAAGGTTCCATACGTCGTGCGGCGACGGCGATGGGAACGCCGTCACGCCGAAGAACAGCAAAAGCAAGCACTCGAATCAGGCTCGTTTCCATGCATTTGACGCTCCCGCTCACGTAGTGCTTCCCGTAGCGGATCACGAAGCGCGTCACGCAGCGCATGCCGCCATGCCTCACCCCACGCTTCCCGTCGTGCATCGCGCAGCGCATTCCGCGGCCGTGACTCATCTGACAGAGTCAGCTGGGCGGACGCAGCAAATGGAAAAGTTAAAGGCAGCAGCGCCAGCTCCAACAACGCCACTAGTGGCCGAAGCACTCCGGAAAGCTGGCAGGCGTGGATTACCAGCCCCTACTACAAGGAACTCGAACAACTCCGCGCAACCAACGCAACGCTGGTAAAAACCACGCGTCGGCTTGCCCAAGAGCTAGCCGAGGTCAAGAAAGAACTCTAAGCACACCAAGCTCAGGCAAACCCCTGTTCCAGGTCAGTCACCTGAGACATCTACACCCGGCGCTACCTTCGAGCAGAGCATCGAGACACGCCACCACACCAAGGCACACAATCAATGAACACAGCCCAACACGCGCCCCAGGAAGAGAAGACCACTGATCCAACCCACAAGAAACGAGCAAGCACGTCATCACAAAAACACAGGGAAGTGACCCAATTGGTAATTCAGCTGGAAGCAAAATTTGAAGCGCTCACCAACACATACGCCAGCACAGCTGCCGTCACCGACCAACGACTGGCGCGGCTGGAGGAGTTGATCCCCACGTCCTTCAGTAAATTACATAGAAGTTCAGATTGATTCAACAGACCCTCAAGCCAATATTCTGCAGCCCCATATTTGCGGCGCAATTCGCCAACCACCCTTACCTCCAAGAACAGACGCAAGCCCCAACTCCGCTAGAACCATGTCCCAGCCCCAAGCCACAATAGCATCGCTGCCAGGCCTTACGGTCTGGCAGTGGAACTGCCACAGTTACAACAACAAGACAGCAGTGCTGCAACAACACATCACCACAGTAACCAAGAAACCCGGCATCATCCTGCTGCAAGAAACGGCGACGGCGACCCCCACCCTCCCTAAGTACCGCGCTCACGTTAGTCAGGCGACGGGACGAGGCGTCTGCACGTTCGTCCGCAATGGGCTCACGTTCGTCGAGTCCCAACTAAAACACGGCCGCAGCAGTGTGGTATACACCTTCACGGAAATCTTTCCAAGCAAACAACGGAAATGCAGCCTGTTCATCGCCAACATCTACAGTAACCCCAGCACCACGCACAGAAATTCAAGACTACTACACACAGCCAGCACCCAAGCCAAAGACACAACGTTGCTAATCGGAGGGTAGTTCAACGCCACCCATGGAGTGTGGGGTTACCCGAACGACACAGCCAAGCGACGGGACTTCTTACAGGATGCTCTGGACCACAACTGTGCCCTGATAACGGACCCCGCTCATCCCACCCGTATCGGCAACCCCGTAGCACGAGACACCACACCAGACCTTACATATATGTCAGGAACGACTACGCGGGAAAAGTAACATGGCACAACACCGGCGTCGACCTGGGCAGCGACCCCTACATCCTAGAAATTACGGTACCCAACCTATTTCGGGGCAACACCGTTGCACACAATACACAATAGGACTGACTGGGACGGTTTCCGTAAGGGACGTCCCACCACAGCACAAGACAGCACAGATATCGAAATCTGGACGGCAGAGCTCCGCGATGCAGTGCAGTCGGCCACCAAGACCATCGAAACGGACGAGGACGTCGTAGCCATGGACAGCCGCCTGGCCCATCTGATCGAGGCCAAACGTTCGATACAGGCGCGTTGGAAGCGGCAATGGCTGCACCGCAAATTGAGAAAGAAGGTGGCTGACTTAAACGGGGCCATTGAACACCACTGCAAGGTCCTGTGCCGTCAGCAGTGGAAGTAAATCTGCAGCTGATCTGATGGACCCATGCACCGCGGTTGCACCTGGAATCTAATTCGGCGCCTGGAAGCCAAGTATCTGCCGGACACGCCAACGGAAACCCACCCGCCGTACGAGGGGCAGCCCTACGCGTGGCTCGACCGAGGCATTACCACGTCAGAGGTGCGGGTAGCGCTGCACGAGCTCAATACCAGCTCGGCAGCCGGCCATGATCTTGTTACCAACACGATGCTACGCAACCTTGATGATGCATCGATCGAGTCCCGAACCCGTTACTTTATCGAATTCTGGCGTTCGGGCAAGCTCCCCAGACAGTGGAAAACGGCAAGAACGATCCTGATCCCGAAACCGGGCAGACAACCAGATATTGGCAACCTGCGTCCCATCTCGCTCACGTCCTGCGTGGGCAAGGTGATGGAGCACGTGGTAGCCATCCGATGGCAGGAATACTTGGAGAAGGAAGGCCTCTATCCAGACACGATGATCGGCTTCAGGCACCGACTCAGCACACAAGAGGCCATGTTACAACTCAAACACCGCTACGGCCGGGACGCAAATGCACTCCCCCTTGGGAGTGCGATCACATCAAGATCATGACTGCATCAGGGCAACGCATATCCGAACTTTCCAAGATCAGGGTCCTGGGCCTCCTGCTAAACAAGAGAGGCCGCAACGACGAGACCATTACCAACATTACCATCAAGGCAATGGACGCAATCCGGCTCATACACCGAGTCTCGATGCGACGGGCGGGCATGCGTGAAGACAGCCTCGTGCGCCTCGTCCAGTCGGTCGAGATCAGTCACATCAGATACGTTGCGCCATACTTCAACTGGCACATCACCGACAGGACCAAGATCAACACGCTGATCAAACGGGCGTACAAGACGGCGCTGGGATTAACGGAGACCACAAGTACGGCTCGGCTCCTGCGGCTCGGTGTCCATAACACCCTAGGGGAGATATCCGAGGCGCAGCTCACCGCGTAAATGGAGCGCCTCTCCACCACCAATACGGGCCGCAGTATCGTGGCATCCCTAGGTTACAACCCCCGAGCTCCCTGCCGGCAACCGTGCGAGATCAGCGAGGACACGCGGGCCCACATCCGCGTGGACCCCCTCCCGAAAAACATGCACCCTGAGTACAACGAAGAACGGCGGCAGGCGCGGGCCAAGGCGTTTACCAAGAAACACGCCCAAGACCCCCACGGCCGATTCGTATACGCATCGGAATACCAACGGGTAGGCTTTGCGTTAGTGGTCGTTGCGGCGGCTACCGGCACCAAGACAACGGCAGCGAGCGTGTGGTGCACACACGCCACAGACGCCGAGGAGGTTGCCATCGCTCTGGCGGTCTCCGAGACCGAGTGTTGCACCGTGCTCAGCGACTCAGGAATGCCGTGCGAAACTTTGCAAAGGTGCGAGTTTGCACGCCGGCAGGCCGCCGGCGCACGCACTCAAGCTCAAGCTTATCGGCAAACACAAGCTCCAAGACCGAGGCAGCACCATCCGTATCAAACGGTACCCGGCTCACGCGGGCGAGTGTGCATCCAACCGAATCACAACGAGACGACCCATTCGGCGGCGCGAGCGCTTACCCTCCGCTCCCCCTAGAGTGACCGTTCCGTGTGGTGGTTCGAAACCAAGGACCGAATGGCCAGTTCTGGCGAAGTGACTAAGTCTTATCGCCTAGCTCGACGGACAGTGCCGCCTCCCCAGCCGGCATTCAGTCGAGATGAGGCCGTCATCCTAAGGCAGCTACAGACAGGGTCACTCCCCGACCCGGCAGTTCTACACGTGCTTCACCGAGAACTCTATCACGTGCTTCACCCAGAACTCTATCAGAGTGGTGTATGCAGTGTTTGTGCAGTGGGTCCGGCGGACCAATGGCACATCATGTGGGACTGTGCGAGGTTCCCAAACGAAGCTACCTCAAGGACATACCCACCCGAACTTCAAAGTGCAGTGCTGTGTACAGACAACGGCACTCAACTATGGGCCGTCCAGCAGGCCTGGGGTGCACTCGAAAAGCACAAGCCTCCCGACCCCCCCCCCCAAACGGGCCGGACTGGGGCATTGCAGAGTAGGGCATAACCCCGGTCGACGCTTGTCCAACGTCACGACGGTTTAAACCGTCAGATGCCGGCATATAATAAAGTTACTCCTATCCTATCCACAGCATACTTCAGTACCTTCGTATCACAAAACAAAATGAACAAATCCCCATTTGGCCAGGCCGAGAACTGTCGTTCGGGTATCGAGTGCAATGCAATAGTGGGCAGTAAAACTTTAGTGGTCACCCGACACGACTCGATAAAACCAACTTGCTCCTTGAAACTTCCCGGGCTGAACCCTTTTCCGCCTCCCCTACCTTTGCACCCAGCGTGCCTTGATATTCACTGCGTATACGGTACAACTATGACGAACAGAAGTGGCGTCAATGGCAATAAATACGGAAAAGGGCCGTTCGATCGCATCCCGCTGGAACAGTGAGCCGTGTTATCATCTGAGAACGTGGGACGCCATTGTGTAACGCAACTCTCGTGAGAACTCCACGCTTCGTCGCGCAACTACCTTCGGCAAGAATGGGGTAGTTGAGGATACCGTCCGAACATGCCCAACCATCGAGTTGGGAGATGGCCGCGAATAAAAAGGGTTTTGGGGGAAGGGGTTTGATCTTTTCTTTTTTGTATTCGCTTTTCCGTCTTTGTATTTGTGGTGAAAAGCTTGTGCACGAGTACTTTTACGTTCGATCCATGCTTGGCCGTCAACAGCGACTCTGCGACCCATCGCAGACGTCGAGTTAAGGCCACCCGTGCAAAGAAGGGACGTAGAATGGGTTTCGAGCGCTTAAGCAAGGGTGAGGTCCGCCAACGCTGCCATGTTATTGTTACGCAGTGCGTCCAAAATTAGTGAGCCCCGTTATTTAGTTCAAAATGAAGTTTTTTTTTTTTTGCGCCTAAGCTACACCTCGGCCGTCAG
Organism: Haemaphysalis longicornis; assembly: GCF_048455015.1. Lineage (NCBI taxonomy): Eukaryota > Metazoa > Arthropoda > Arachnida > Ixodida > Ixodidae > Haemaphysalis > Haemaphysalis longicornis. The sequence goes on along the minus strand of NW_027526335.1, from coordinate 14,307,695 downwards.
GTTCGACATGCTCGAGGGCTATGATTTTAATTTTGAACTCAGCTATAGCATCCAATATTTTATGACTTCCACTCGTGGAGGAAACCTTACTGGGGGAAAGCCAGCCTACAAATATCAAGTTAATTTCGAAAGCAAACGCTTATCTCCGCAAGCGTCGGAACAGAAACTCTCCTTTCAAAGGTGAGAGTGCAATGCCCAAGAGAAAATTGAAACGCATATCCCCTAAACAAATGCAGATCACTGCGCGCATTGCAGCGAAAAATTCCCCATAAAAAGGGATAGCGTAAGAGGCAAATGAGAATAGGACCCAACAACGAAATCAGTCATACCGCCAAAGCAAACACATAGCGCCGCTCGCCTCGGAGCTATGTGTGTCTGCGAATGAAGGACGTAATTCGTGACCTAGTAATCGCCTCATAAAATGACCAAGCTCGCGGCGTTAGAAAAAGAAACGCCCCGTTGCGTATTTTATTAAAAGGGGGTACTAAAGTAGCACGATATTACAAAACGTGATTTGGACCGTAAGTTTGATACATCTCATCACTTGAATGCGCAGTTGTCGTGGATTTGTATGATTAATGGACGCCATTTCCATATAAGTAGAGTAAATATTAAACAAAAAATTACTTCGCTATTCCGGCCTGCCGAAAGCGCATGACCAGCGAAGCTTTTCAGCAGATGCACTGGAGAGGACACAGAATTAAGGTGAAAGGAACCAGCAATTTTTTTTTGTCTTGAGCGTCGATGGTAGCCATCCCTACAAAAGACACATACATACGAGCATACACTTTTGTTTGGTTGAAGTTGTGTCGGAGTGAGCGCGTTCCGGGAAAGGGAAACAGTGGTGCGAGAGGAAGGTCGAAGGTCGACTCTACGAAATGGCGACGCAGAACGCTCTGAGAATGCAATACTATACCAACCGCCTTGGGAGGTGTAAGTACCCATGGGGGTGAACAGGAGGCTCCTGGTGATGACGAGCCAGCGGAGCGAGCTTCGGAGTTCTTGTCCATGGTTCTGGTCAAGTGGTAATGGGTGCGGCCGAAAAGTTCAATAGAACGTTGAACAGCACATCAATAGAAGGTACAACTGGGCTTTACCTTAACATACCTAGAGTGTTCTAAGAATAGCTACGTAATTTTTTTCTACCACCGGTTTTCGGTACATCCGCATGCGCTATGGATTGCGCCTTAAAATAAATTCTGCGGTGACAACACCTCCCCATTTATAGGAGTGGCAGCGCGGCTTTCCCGGGCTAAGTAGCACTCAAAAATATATATGATAGCCCGTCTTTCTAAGTTGTTCAACCCTCCCTTCTCTCTTTACTTGATGGTTCTGCTCAGTTTTCTGGATTCCTAGCCAGAGAGGAAAGAAATTATTGCTAGAGAAGCAAAAAATAATGTATAGCCGGTTTGTCTGCGACAACCACAAAATATCGTGCGAGAATAGTATACGTGTCTACAATATACAGATTTACAGTACTTAACAGGGAATACGTACGGCTCCGTGGGCATGTAACACTTTTTTAGACTTCAGTGTACGCACAAATGATTCACAGTACAGGCTCAAATAATTTAAGGTCGTTTGTCACTGGACTTGTTCTCTGAAGAAATGATTGATTCACTACCTGCTTGGTGATAATGATTGTGTTTAATGGCACAACGGCTTCTAGGCCAAAGAGCGCCAAAACAAGGGTGTGTTAATGTCGCAGGTGAGTTATGTGCTGCATGCTTTCGTTAAAAGATGGTTATGTAAAATTGGTGCATAGGGCCAACGATTGTCAGTAAAAGGAGAATAAAATTAGTTGAGAGAGTATAAAAAGATTTGAGCTAAAGATCAGGGTGCCTCGGGGAGAGTTTTTGCCTAGCGCAACAAGGATGAGGTCCCTGAGTGTCACCGGAAAGTACCTCAGCAATGTCCTCATTACTGACAGAGAAGCAGGGGTCACGTGCGATAAAAAGTTTCCTTAAAAAATCAACCTCGGCCAAGTAGTCTAAAAAGTTTTTAAAACTGATTATTCCTTCATCCGTGAGAAAGTGTGCCGGGTGTAGTGGTATATGTTGTGTGTACAGATTAGCGAAGTGTCTCTGTCTTTGTCTTTCGAGTACCCTACATACAACTAGGATATTGAGTACAGAGACAAATCCTCCACATTTATCACATCTTGGCCGTGGTGTTCCGTTCAAAAGGTATCCATGTGTGCCTTGTGTGTGCCCTATTCTTAAACGACAAAGAGCAACTTCTACAGACCTGTGTAGTTTTCCTGTTACCTGTCTTCTTATTTGTGATTTAATTGCATGAAGTTTGTTTTCCGTTAGCGTGTCCCAGTGTTTCTGCCAGCGTTTCCGGAGTTTTCTTTTGATGAGCGATTTCAGGTCGCAGTTAGGCACTGACATAATGTCCACATTTTTACGAAGAGCAGCAGCAGCTGCCTCCCTATCAGCAGCCTCGTTTCCCACTATTCCACAATGGCCAGGAACCCAGCAGACTATGATTTTAAGCCTCATCGAGTATGCTGACATAATAGCGTTTATGAGCAAGTTGAACACTGCATTCTTATGGGGCTTCGCTAATGATAGGGCTGTCACTACACTCAGCGATTCAGTGTATATGACTGAGCAAACGATTTTATTATGTATTATGTGGTCTACAGCTATCGCAATACCTTGGGCTTCACCTGTGAAAATGCTGGTGTTAGGGTTTAGCTTTTTTGAAATGGAGAGGTTCGGTCCATGCACAACACATGATACTGCAGAGTTTGTTTTGGGGGCATCTGTGTAGAACTCTGTACATTGATATTGATCTTGACCCGCCGCGGTGGCTCAGTGGCTAAGGCGTTGCGCTGCTGAGCACCAGGTCGCGGGTTCGATTCCTGGCCGCGGAGGCGGCTTTTCTGATGGAGGCGAAAAGCAAAAACGCCCGTGTGTACGAGCAAAAACGCCCGTTAAAGATCCCCAGGTGGTCAAAATTAATCCGGAGCCCTCCACTACGGCGCGCCTCATCGCCTAAGTTGCGTCGGCGTGTTAAACCCTACAATCAATCAATGATATTGATCTTGAAGGGTTAGGAAATGTTGACGGATCAAGGCACAAGGTGCTTTGTTCTTGTCTATTTTTGTGAAGTACATGTCACATACCACTTGCGCTAGCTTCCAAGGGGCTAAAACATCAGACATAGTGGTTTTGTAGGTGTCTTTGAAAGAAATCTCCATGTTGGATGCTTGAGTGTTTACGGTGCTTGGTGCATGCCTTAGTAAGCACGGCGCATAAGGCATGCCGCGCCTATAGAAACGTGCAGTGCTGTAGCAGAAGTTCCTGCTTTTAATACGCAATAACACTCAACTGAAGATATGTTCTACTCTGTTGGTACGCATTGCTTTGTTAGAAAAACAGCTGCAGTTGTCGAGTAAGTACCAGAGCTTAGGCCAAACGTTACGAACTAAGCGAGCAGCCTGACTACTATTTTTTACAGAGGGGCAAAGCATGACGTGGCAACAAACGTCCTGTTTTTAACTTTAGGTGCTCTTGTAATTGGTCTTTACGACGTTCCATTCAACTTTGCGCTCATTGTGCGTCGAACTGCGGGGACCGCTTGACGACGAGATCTCCCAGCGTGACGTTAGGCTTAAGATCGCGATGTGGCAAACCCGCGTCGCAATTTCTTTCTACTGCGCGTCGACCTTTAGGAAAGCGAGTTATAATCTGAAAAATACGTCAGGCTTCCCAGTGTTCAGGATTTTCTGTAACCGCTACAGCGGCGGAAGTAGGCTACTAAAGAAAAAAAAAACAGATTTTAATGAAGCGAAAACCAGCATTAACCGAAATAAGGGCTCTCTATAATTATGCATCAGCAATTCATAAGCATGAATAAACATGCGACGTACGACCCGGCGCGCCAAGAATTCTCTGGCCAACCATATCAACGGTAACAAATAAATTAAAATGTGGTTTCGCCGATTCTTCGCGTCAGGTATTCTCCTTCATGCGAGCAAGCCCTGCTTTTATTTCGGGAAGAAGTAAAAAGAAGCATGAAAGAAATTCTTCCCATTCTTTCCATCCTTTCCCCCACGTTCCTCCAAACTCAACACGACCCCTTCCCGCTCTCCCATTTCCGTGCGTGTGTGCCGTTCGATGGAGGCCCTTCAGACGAGGTGTGGTCGTAACATCGCGCGGGTGGAGCCCCAATCAAGCCGATCGCTCGAATTCACCCCCGGACCAGCCGTGATATCGATTTCAACACTGTTTCACGCATGTTTCTCTTGTATTCTCTCTTGTTCTGCTTGAAGCCTTTCACCTGTTCCGAAAGAATAAATCGGTAAAAAGGAAGAGAAATTGTGTCTTTGGTGCCCCGGGTAATAGATAAAGCAAAAATAGAAGGAAGAGTGTAAATGAGCAATTGTCAAAGGTAAAAATCTGAGTGTAAATAGGGCAAGAGCTCCTTGCTGCTTCGCAGTATCAGTACAGTCGTTTTTTTTATTTACTCTATTTCCCGCCGTGTTCGTAATGTTTTCTCCGGCATGAAGTGTTACAAACTCGGAACAGCTATAAGAAAGGGTTGCTGAAGCCTTGAACTGTGAAGGTTAGACTAAGCGTAGCTCAAAAGCCGAATTGGCAGATTCAGTTGCTAGTCGGAACTAAGGAAAAGAGGATGAAAGGGAGGAATGTACGGTGGGGAGAGCGACCTTTATTAAGTCCGGTAGACATAGACAGCGAAATAAAGTAAACAATCGACAATCAGCTTTCAGGGAGCTTTTCTTCTACCTTTTTCTGCATTTTCAAGCCATCCAGCGCGACAAAAAACGGTTGTTTATAAAAGCCTCAAATACAAACATCCAATGGAGGCCATAGTTCTGCTACATTATTGTAACCTGCTATTGCGTGATTTTTTGTAGCTCACTCTTCACCGTACTGTCAGCTTTTTTTTCTCTCTCTATGGGCGGAGCGCGCGCCGGTTTATAGAGCATGGTAATTGTGCACATCCGCAGTGAATCCCACAAACCGTACAGTTCACAGCAGGTTGGAATTTTCGAACATCCGCCCACCATGCCGTGTAGGCGCGGTGGTTATTCGAGCGTTCGATGAGGTTGTAATCGAGTCCAAATGCAGCGTGGGGGGCTCAGATATCACACATCGTAATTAGCGGTCAGTTCCCTTCCACTTACAACCGCGTCACGTCCACGCTTTGAACAACATTTTCTGGTCTCCCCACTTGAGCCGTCAGGAATGAGGGCCACATGGGCTAAGCCGTACATGCAGAGCATCACGTACCTATCCCGGATTGCATTACACAGGAACAAAACAAAACTCGGAAAGGTTCAAGTTTTTTTTTTCATCATACAATATGGATAGCGTTTTATGTTTTCGGTTTATACCTACGAGCGAGGTAGATAATGGAAGAGTGCTGACCAAAACAAACCCAATTTCCTCCGTTCTTGATTATGGAAAGGCTTTCTTTGCGGAAATTGAGCCCCTCCTCACAGCGTGATTCTGTCTGCTCAGATGATCTTCAACGCACCTTGGTCTTGACAGATTTTGGGAGCCGTCAGCATACAAGGTCTAGTCTTGCCAAAGCTTCCCTTGAATTTCTTCCACTTCCATCTAAAACGCAAACGTGACGCGGGAACTTTCTAAACAATATTTTCTCACCAAACTAGTCCAGGCAAAAACAAGCAACACAGCTTGGACCTCGCGACCAGGGGCACCTAACCGCGCCTACTATAGCAAAAACACGTCCTCTACGCGGAACTAACCAGGCATGCTAAAGCCGCGGGTGATGAACGTTGGAGCGGGAAGGAAAATTAGAATAGAAGGTCGCGTGGCAGGGGCGGCAGCGGAAACCTGTCACCTGTCAACGTCACTTCCGGCGCAGCAGGCCCATATATGGCTATGTCTTTGGTGGGTGATGGTGTGTATGAGGGTGCGTGCGCGTGTACCTGCTAGTGTACGTTCGTGCGTGCGAAGGCTGAGCTATTTCGCCTCTTTCTGATAAAGCTTTTCTATCCCTTCATGGGTTAATTTCACTTTGTTTTCATTAACATAAGGCAAATATGCACTTTTAATCACCAGAATTTGGTTAGCTTATGTTACATACTTGAGTATAGCCTGAATAATGTCAGAATGTTTGCAACCAATGTTAGCTGCTATGAAAATTTTTAGCTTCAGCACACCTCTTGTCCATAACCACTATTGTGGGAGAACTACTTTTTCAACGTATGATCCTGCTTGTTGAGATCAGCATCAAAAATTAAAAAACACGGCTAGAAAAACACGCAAAAAAAGTGATGCAATAAATCGAAGCAAGAAGGATTACCGCGGAAGCAAATGCGCCTTCCCTAAGTGTTGTTTATATTGTTCGAACCAGCATAAAGAGCTGTGAGCTAGAAGACGTAAATCTCCCAATGGTTTCTTCGAAAAAAAATCACAATGACCGCAGTAAGGTATACACACTAAAATGAAATGAGGCTCCTTGGAGAATAAGAATATTTTTTGTCTTTACTTGCCTCTCCTCTAGCAGTAGGAGGGAACACTAGGGGTAGAGGCCGATGAACAGCATCGGAGGTACGTGCTATAAATGATCGTGCTGTCTTTCCTTTTTTTTCAGCATTGTCGGATGGGCAGCCTCGCCTACGGCGCATTTCTTATCGCCAAAACTCGTTAGGTGCGCGGCCTGCTCCTGTCCGGTCTCATTGGCGTTGCCTGAACGTTAATCGAATTCTCATTCCTACTCTTTTTCTCTGTTCTATGGGGGACTCGGGAACATGCGGGAGAGAGGCGACGAACTTCATTTCGCGCAAATCGCTTCCATGTAAGGGTAAAAAAAAATCCTCTGCCATCTTTGTTGCATGATGATCACTACAGTGGGCAAATTTCCACGTTTTTTGGAGCAGATGGAGTGCCTTGGAGGTTCTACTGTGCGCATTGGCAATTACAGTAGACAAAGAGGTTTTCCTTTGTCGCGCTATATGACGCCGCCATACCGCAATTTTTCTCAAACTCGGCATCAAAGATAATAACCGTCAACTTCGGCGGCGAAGATAGTTCATCTCTGCATTTTTCCTTATATGTCAGACCAAAACGTTATTTGGCGTGTGCTGTTCTTGTTGCGGGAAAGAGCTGCATATAGGTTGGCTGAGTAAAACCAATGACGTTTCTTCAGAACTATTTTAACACTACGTCCACTGTAGCGGACACAATGCATTGTGGGTACAGCAAGCCATACAATATTGTGAGCCGTGTCACGCTTGCTTGTTGTAGCCTCATAGTCGTGGTTTCTGATGTTTGCTATATTTTAGGAATGCACTATTACGTAGTCCTTGATAGGACGCAGCGAACCACTATAAAGAAATCTTTGACTATTGCCAAAATCCACGAAAATGTTGGAGGCTGTTACGGCGTTGCCGAGCAGTTATAAGACCGCTGGCGACCAGTTGTTACATTCGGGAAAGCGTCCTCGAACAGGGATTCGTCACTTCCGTCATGCATGATAGCGTGGTGGTGACGGGCCAGTAATGGTAGCTGCCGTGGGGATGATAGCAAGAAGCCGAAGGCAAAATTAACTGGTTTACTGCATGGCGACAGATGAGCCGAAGCAATATAGGAACAGTGCCCTTCTGGGCACTCGAGGTTACAGTACAGGACTCGAGCAGAGCAAAAGCATTGATTCGCTGCTCAAAAATGAAAGGAATTTTGTGCTCGGAGCATCGCGTATTTATGCCCCGAGCTCTAAAGGTCAAAAAGGTCTAATAGTGCTTTTGCACACTGCGCGAACATAGTACAGACACACACAACACTTTTTCCAGAGTTCGTGAGGGGCCGGAAGTAGCGGGGCACGCTGAATCTGAGAGTTGGGGCAGAAATCACGGCTACGGCGTTCGCATCTTTCGGGCAAGTCACTACATGATCCGTTTAGCAGCCACCGAAGTTTTAATCACCGACAGGGAGGAGCCCGCGCACAGGCCTACCTCAGGCACGTTACGACTTGTCCGAGGCAGCTTTCTTACACAGTGGGAGACTCCGCAAATCTTCCAGGATGCGCGAACATGGTAGCGCACGCAGAATCGTAACAACATCCCGTTGTCAGATGATCAAGTCATCGTCCTGATTGACAAAAACGTGCAATCTGGCAGTGATAACGTACGCCTTGAGAGCGAAAGAGGCACCAGTGATGAAGCAGAGATGTAAAATGAGCGACTGCACGTGCAATACTGCATACCTGTGTGGAAAGGGTAGATGTTACTTTCCCAAGCGAGGAAGTCATCAAAGCCAGTTGATTCATGAAATCAACATCATACACACAAATGCACTGTGCAGGGGACACACTATTTCGTTGCAGTGGTTGCCAGGACACTGTGGGATAACGGGCAATGTAACATCTGATCGTCTTTCGCACGAGGACCATTTTACGAGCTCAAAGGCACAACTCCCTTTATCCAAGGAAGACGTCAACGAAATAGCCCCAACAATCGGATGGCGCCTGCAGTTGCAGCACTGGTAGAACCCTGACCTGCAGTCTTCCCCCTTTGCGCTGTCGAACCGCAGTGTACGTTTCGTAAACCACACGTTTATCCAGACCAACAGAGTGTGCTATACATATTCAGTGCCTAAAGGTAGCCTATATCAAAAGCTTTCTTAAAAAAGTCGATGTGGTGGCATCATCTCTGTGTCCCCTTTGCAGTGTACGAGAGTACACTGAACACCTGTTCTGTGTTTTTTCATGATTCTGCTCGACGCGAATGACGGCGAAAACTTTACTACGGGCACCAAATTTCGGCATGAAGGCCCCTGGAACAGCAATTACCATGCGGTGCGGTGTTTTAAGTCTCTTGTGCGCTTCCAAAGAGAATCTGGACTCGCCTCCAGCTTGTCGCTGCCTCTGTCGCTATTCATTGTTGTATGTGTGTGTCTGTGTCCTTGTGATAGATTTTGTTTCGGTTTTCCTTTTCTTACACTACATGTTCACCAACTACCTGAAGTAGCAACCCAACATCATACAGTGCTAATTTGTTCGGTCTCATGAAAGAATTCTCTCTCTCTCTCTCTCTCTCTCTCTCGCTAGGATTACTTGTGCGTGCACGACCACCGTTACTGTTTTTTTACTTTTCCATAACGCCGAGTAGCGGGCGTCGTTTTCAAAGTTTGGTGTTCAAGCGTACAAGTGTGCGGGAAAAAGCTCAGGTATTAAAAAAAATTAACAAATGTTCTCCCACCAAAGCTAGTGTTTATGTTCTCCACTGAGTAGACGTTCCGTATCTCCCAAAATGAACGTTTGACTTGAACAAAACTTTTTTCTTTGCTTTTTCTAGATGCACAATAATAGAAAACCAAAAACACCACTGGTTGCACGCATAGTTTCTTTTTATGCCACAAAGCGTTAAGTACTGAGCGTAACAAACATCCCGCAGTGTTCATCGAAATATATATATATATATAGACTCAAGATGAAGACTGGTCCTCCAGTCGAAACGTCAGTAAACCACTGTTTTTGTTTTTAATCGTGCGTCTACCGTTTTCTCAACTATATATTTATATATATATATAGCGTATGAATATAGTACAACGGGGCCGGTAAAAATGTACAGTAAAAGAGAAGACTAAAGGGTAACGAACGAACATGTATTAACGTTTCGGCTTGGGGCAAGCCTTCGTCAAAATCAGCCAGCCAGTCAGAATCAGCCTTCGTCAGATTCTGACGAAGGCTTGCCCCAAGCCGAAACGTTAATACATGTTCGTTCGTGACCCTTTAGTCGTCTATTTTACTGTATATATATATATATATATATATATATATATATATATATATATATATATATATATATATATATATATATATATATATATATATATATGTGTGTGTGTGTGTTATTATTTATTGTTTTAGAGACGGCCAGTCGGCCAGGAATTTAGGGAGTTCGCCACCAGAATGGAACCACCGAGTAATGTTCGTCCCATTTTCGCTTCATTATCGCTAAGTGTTCGTTGTTATCTCCTTGTTTCAGTTTTTATGTTACGGTCGTAATGAAGTGACCAGTAGGCGTTGATTTGACGCTGCGAGTTATCTGCGCGAACAATGCACTTGATGCGAACGTGTTTCTTTTCTTCAACTTGTTCGCAGGTTTTCTATAAATGTGATTCCACTTTTATCTATTAATCCTCACAAAACAGAACGATTGGTGTCTTCCAAAAACAAACACATGAGGAACTACGCAACCACAAGGAAATCCGAAATAATGCATCAACCAAGCCAAAAATAGCGTAATCTGACACAAATGTGACCTTAAGTCTCACACGCGGTCAGTAGTTTAAGCTAAGATTATTCAAGAAAATAATAAGATTGATTCATTTGCTATTAGTATGTTCTATGTTCTGCTGTAAAATATTTATTTACAAGTAAACGTAACAGAGATACATAATCGAGAAAACACGTGTCCAGAAAACACTAGCAAAGTCATAAACAGTATTAACCAGCAGTTTAAGTTCTCGTTTATATTATGGAAATCCGTAATACTTCTTTAAAATATAAGGGGATTTTGTAGCTCAATGGCTGTGATTAAGGTGTTGGAAAAAAGCTATTCAGAAAGTGCAATCGTCTGTCTTTCTAATCTGGTTCTTATTTTAGGCAATAAGAAGTTGTTTCGAGACCAAGCATTCGTATTTTTTGGGTTAGACAAGGAATACTAACAAATTATTTATAAGAGAACACTCCATCCCTCTCTTCGTGCAACTCGAAAACAGGGCAACTAAACCAATATACACAAAACACACGAACGCGGCGCTGTGTTTTTGTCGTCCTTCTTCCCTATTCATCGAGTTGACTTGTTTGTAGTAATGGCAACACAAGTTGTCCAAGTATCCGTACTGCTGGCAAGCTCTTTCATGGTTTTCTTACTGCTTGCTCACCTCCCGGTAAAGAAAGCAAGTAGACGAATATAAACGCCGGGAAAACGTTCTGTTTTTTTTTTACAGCGAAGCCTGAAGTACAGTGTCTAACGCCGCCAGTTCTAATTCCGGTCCACTTTACTCAGTATTGCTTTTGCACTCCTCCTCACCACCGCCGACGCTTCCTTCACAAGTATTATACCAGTCGCGAACAGCGATGCTCTTTTTACAAGTTGCGCAACCGGCTGATAACGGTGCTACCGATCTTGTCAGCAGTTGCATTTTAAACTCATTTTGGGCCTGGCGCGTGTGGGTCGCTCTGAGGACGAACATTGAGTGAATGAGGCGAACGAGGACTCGACCGGCGCCACCCAGGTATAACCGGTTAATACGCAATTGTAAAATAAATTAGGTGGCCGAATGATAAGTAGAATTCCGTCCACCGAGGGTGGAGGTAAAATAAAAGGGAAACGCTACTCAGCGCCCACAGCACTCGGAGCCAACAGAGTACGGGCCAGGGGAGACTCCCCTGATCTCCCCTGGGACGTAGCGGAAAAGGCTAGGTTGAAGGAAAAGGGAAGAGGAAATGGGAATTGAGGACAGCGAGTTTTTGTTCTGATCCGTAGCTGTCTTACTCCTTTGCAGGCCTGATCTCACACCTCAGGGAGGGCATCAGATTGCGCAAATTTAATGAAACCCCCTGCAACGGGGTTCCGCTCCCCAACAGGTGCTGCTTGCTGGGCTCCGACCGTCGGAGACAGAGAAAACCTATCAGGGAATGGTTGCAGTGCTCCTCCCGTGACACTCGCTTCTAAATCCCGTGCCTCCACCGGGCCCCCAACAGTGGTACCTAGGATTCCTCGTGGAATTTTAAGTGCAATGCACTTCTTGAGTGACCCTGAACCTGCGTCCACCGGCGATGTCCGCGCACGTGGAGATGGGCGCACGCAGCCTGGCCGCTGACATAGCACATACCCACGTGGGGGATTGGCCAGGAATCTCCTCGTCTTCCTTGGCAACGGGGGGAGATGGGCGCGCGCTGCCTGGCCGCTGACATGGCACATACCCACGTGGGGGATTGGCCAAGAATCGGGCGTGAGAAGGGCTAATGCACCTGCTTAAAGGAGTACTGACACGAAATTTCAAAGCTGAGATCCGCTCTAGCAATCAAGTACAACGACAACACAAATAGGTGTCTGTGAATAAATGCATCTTTCTTTCTTTGTAGTTGTGTGTGTGTGTGTGTGATCTCTTTCGCGAACATTACCGAAACGCGCAAATTCAACTCGTGCATTCGCACTTTCACATTCTTCCCCTCGGGGAAATGCGGGGAATTTTTTTCCACTAATCCAGGTACTGAGCTACTCCATGCCTTTCACCGTCAGCGAGAATGTGAGGAGCTTCGGCGCGCAGTGAAACCGAATAAGTGGAAAGATAACGGAAGGCCGCTGCCGCAAAACGTGCAGCCGCCACCATTGCCGCCTCAACTTCCATTTTGTCGAGTGGCTGCGAATCCCTCCCCAATGAACAGCAACTTGTGCTCTCAACGCCGGCGTGTTCTAGTAAAGATAGCATATAAATCCCCTATATCAAAAGCCCATAGCTATTGCTTCGCTGCGTTTCATCCAGTATGGAAGTACTCTGAAGTTTTAGATAGGAAGCTCTCTCTCTCTCTCTCTCTCTCTCTCTGTTTAAAATTGAGAAGAAGCATTTCTTGGTTCGTACATGTTCCTTGTTTGCCGCGAGGCAATCTTTGTATCTTCGTGTTTTAAAGGGACACTGAAGTGAATTTGTCAAGCTCCACTTTCTGCTTGCACTGCGTAGACTGGCCCAAATTAACACACTTTTCATCGCTTATCCGATGGATAAGTCGGTAATTATTTATAAACCCGAAAGAAGAAAAACTACCATGCGCGGTGTGCGGCGGGCACACCAACTAAAGGCTGTGACTTCGGAGTAGGTGCACCGGGATTGGCAGATGTCCAAGATTAGCATTTTAAACAAGTTTCGGTTTCGGTTCTGTACAAACAACATGCTTGACATCCGACGTTAACGTTGGATGGGCATCCTTGATATCTCAATAATCGTCTTACCGCGCTTCTGTCATGTTGTCGGCCGTCAAATGCCTAAGGTAAGCTTACTAGGACGGCTTGGAATCGTAGCTATCACTAGCCGAGGCCGACGCAGTGGATGAACGCCCCCCGCGTCACCACAGACGCTCAAATGCCATGCGCTTTTCCCCATATTTGGAGCTTTCCCCACCCATGCCTGTATCGTAAAAAGCGTGTTCGCACCAAGCCAAGGGTCTGCTGACTCTGGAACGTGCCCGCTGCCCGGAAGCAGTCGGTGCTTATGGCAACAGAACGCCAACGATAACTCGCTAGCGCGTCAGTGTCAGTCTGCGCGCGTTGTGCGAACTCGCTCGTGGAGGTATGAACGTTACGGCACAAAAATAGTGAAATCAGTATTTTAAACATCGGCCGAAAACAATGAAATAATACAAAAAAAGAATGTATTCTCGGGGGAACTAGCGATTTCATAGATAACGTACCTAGCGCTCCAGACCACTCGGCCACGGACCAGCTCTGCCCGCCTTGAAAATATAAGGTATATAATGTATAATCAGTTAACATGTTTATTTAGTTTTAACATTTCAAGCAGCTTAGATGACTGTTGTACAGCGGTTGTGCAGTAAGCGTCCCCCAAATTTCCACAATATCTCACGTATAGCAATTTCATTTCTTAGACGGGAAAGCGTTCGCAGATGTGTGGTTGGGCTGCTGGCCACTGTGCTTGTTACCCCACAGCAAAAAAGTGCATCCTGCACCCTAGTTTTACGCTGAACGTTAAAAGTTTCAGTTGATTTTATTTCCTTAGTACCTATATTAGTTTGCTGACTCTTCTCCCGCCTTGAATTGGCCTTACATTTTCCTACTAGCGTACCAGTCAGCGAAGCGTCGCATGTGCACTTGTGCAGCGCTTGTGGGGAGTGACCCGTACTCGGAGCTTGATACAGTGTACAAACTAACAAAATAAAGAAAGGCACATTCTTCCATTCTCAAACGTGCTGTGGCTTAGTTTCAATTGAGCGAGCGCATTGCGACGACCCGTCGGCGGCGGTGGACTAAACGCTGGGCCTTCTTACTGTGTCGGAAGGTCGGCGAGCTGTGCAGCAGCGCTGTCAAGCCAAGTCATTTCCTCCTGACATCACACGAAAACGCCACAGAAATGGATTAGCGGCCGAGCCATCCGCATTGAACGAGCATCGCCACAGAAAATGGGCGAGGATGCAGGGAGGAGGACATCAATTTCGAATTTATTTTTCTACTAAATAAATTCGCGTAAACGCACTCGTAATGGTCGAAACATGGCCTATGGACTCTGGACTACAATTTCCTCTAGTAATCCCGCATTGTTTACAAATCAGTTCAGTTTCCCTTTACAGCGTTCTGTGTGCACTAGTCTGCATAAGTGAGCCGTGCGGGCATCAACAAAACACGTTGGCGGCCGAGCCATCTGCCTTAGCGAAAAATCGGTATGGGCAATTTCACACGGCAGCGTGTCCAATCGGTGTCAAGGGGTCTACCCCCGAGAAATGCACATTCCACATTTTTAAGGCTTGAACGAGTATCGTCATAGTGACTCGATTGATTTCCTCATAATTATACATAAAATCAAATTATTGAATTAATTGCGCCTCAAGTCATGTGTGTCCTCGCCGATAAAGGGACGCCTACCCCAGACAATTCCTAGTGTTGTGTCGGACGCAGGGCGGATCCCGCAATTGAGTCAGAGGCAAGTCGGATTCAGAACGGGCATGTGCTCCGCAGTTGAATCCAGAAACCCTTTCGTGCAGGTTCTCTCTGGTTCAGTCGACGAAGGAACCCTGCACTAGATGTAAACAAAAATGTGGTTAGAAATGTATTGCTGTTATGCGTTGGATCGGTGGAAATTTCCGAGCTGAGAGTTCTGTCGCTACCTAATTGAACAGTAGGTAGCTCCGAACTAGGCGCATTGAATCAGGTTGAGGTTTTGGTTCAGGGTATTTATTTCGAGGGCGGTTTGGTCTTTACCTTCTACAGCCGTCAGGGCGCAAAGTACCTTCCACGAAAGCTTCAAAGGTTTAGGAACTTAAATTCATTGCAGTCTGAGCAGGGCAGCCGTTACTTCTAAAGACTGCGTGATGATGATGATGATTAGAGGCCCTCCCTTTGTATCGGTAGGGCGGCTGTCACCAACCGACTTGCCTGTGTTATTGTACTTGTTTGCCCTACCCTTCACTAACGTAATGGGCCAGCCCCCTTCATCCCGGTTTTAAACTCCCATCGCTTCCCCCCTTCCTGCCCTTGCATCCCTGTATACCCCTCCCCCTTCTGTTCTAAATTCTAGTTCGGTATATTACTCTTCCTACTTCCCACTCTCTTCCCTACTTTTCAGCCACCTCTTCATCACCTCCATGGCCCTCAAGTTGAGGCTCCCCCTCACACTAAATCCCAACGCCTCCGTCAACGTCGGTTCCCCATTACCCCGTCGCGGTCGTATCTCTGTGCAGCCTATGACAATATGCTCTACGGTTTCCCGATCCCTGCCGCAGCATACACAAGTTTCGTCCTGTTGCCTGTAGCCAGCCGTGTATGCCGGGTTTTCAGACACCCCGACCGTGCTTCAAAAAGCAATATAATGCCTTGCGTATTGCCATAGGAACCTTTTTTCCTGATTTCTAGTTACTCTTTTCTATAAGTGTCTCCAGGGTTTTTTTCACTCCCATTCTTTGTACCCAATTCGTCGTCTCTGCTGGTTTTAGCTGCTTTTCATCTGTTGTGTATACTTCACCTTCCCTTACCAAATTTCCGTACCGCTTGGTCAGCTGTCTGGTCCTCCGTCTCTACCGCGTGTCCATGCTCCTCATATACAGGTACCTCACTCTCGTGCCAATTTTGCCTTCTCCATGTCACGTAGTCTCCTCAAATTCCGAACAGCTCCACCTGGGGCTGACAGCCAGCTAAGCAAGAAGAAATCATTGTGCGAAAAGCTGAAAGCAATTGGAATTTGAAACATACGCTATGGGGGGACGGTGTTACTAGCAGGAATTGCATATGCGGTGCTCTACTCCCCGCCGCCCCACAAAGACGCAGACAAAAACATTTTACGAATTAGCGCACTTAACATCGACGTATTTATTGCATTCGAATTAAACGATTCCAGACGACAACAGAGGCCATGTGACATGGGAGGCTGGCCGAAAAGCAAACAGAATAAGTAGAAATGTGAAGGTGGAGGACAGGGGGGGGGGGGGGGGGGGGAGGGGGGCGATCGCAAGTTTGCTACTAACGTGTTCGAGAGTGGCCTTGCTTTCATCAGGGAGGGACACAAGGCACATTGGAGGAATCGGGTCGACTTGATCAGTAGTAAACTTACAAAGCATTAAACAAACAAGGTAGTCAGTATTGTTGTTATTATTTGGCGCATCACCTGGCGCATCACCTATATCCTATTTGGCGCATCACCTGTTTTTAGGGGAATATTCAGCAGGAACAAGCTGTGACTGTGTGCTCTACTCCCCGCATCCCTTTTACTCATTATTGGGGGAAATATTTTCTCAGTCTACAAGTTAGAAAGAGCAGGGTTCTAAGATGTCCCACTTTGTTTTACTGTTTTAGAGAGCGGATTTGTAAGATGTTTCACGTTGCGCATCCACTTAGGAGCCCTTTATTCTCTCCCGGAAAAAATTCAAATCTGTTGACTACCACCCACTGTTATATCCCCAAGTCAGGAGCACCGCCTGTTCCGATGGGTTGTGAGGGAACCGGTACTAGGCAGTTTTAACCACCGAACTTCCAAGGTTCACCGGGACAGAACCATCATTCCCTCACTCACCCACCGCTAAAGTGTCTGTCTGTCCGATACCTCGGCGTGTTCACTGCAAGCCTTTGCCCTTGCCTGTTTTCGAGCGGACATGAGTCGGCTCGTTGTTCTTGTTGTTGATGATGCTGATGATGATGGTGATGATGACGTCGAATATTACTGTGATGATGACGTATTCAGCATGTGCAGCACTTCAATTCACTGACGCCCTGGAGCGACGCTAGCGGATGGCATTGCAGACCCCGTTTACCCGACCGCCGAACAAGCAATTTCGCCGACAGCTGTTCGCTCGAGCAAGTGTCGGGAGCATTTCTTCGGAGCCTGTGCTCCTGCTTTTTTCTGCCAGCTAGAAGGCACCGTGGCTCTGTTCAATCTAAGCCGACTGAATACGCTGACGTGATGCGCAGCACTGGATGAATAGAAGGTTCCCGAGAGCAGCATAGCTTTAAATTGTTTCCGCTGCTCTCGGAGTCCGTGGAGGGCTTTAGAGATGGAAGTGAAGCAGGCGTTCCCGAAGAACTGATCCCGGTTGCGGCAGTGCGCGGCTCTTCAGAGCTGCTGCTTCCGCCAGTCGCAGGTGGTGAAAAACAGCGGGGAAGCGAAATCAATGCTTGCTGCCTCCCAAACATACCTTCTCTCCCTCGCTTCCTCCAAATGCACGGCGCTCCCATTTTTCCCTTCTGAACTCTACGAAACACCAAACTTTGATCGTTCCCCCACGTTCAACGTGGAAAATCTCGACAAATGCGAAACCCATAGTTTCTCGGAAAGATGGTCGTTCTCTCTGTTCCAGTCGCAATGAATCTCACGTGTTATTTGTTCCAAAGCGCAGCATTTTGTGCTCACCGGTTCCTTCTTATAGAACCCCTTTCTAGCTTTTTAAGCTACTTCGTGTAAGAACCGCTTGTCAATCTCAGTGAAACCAGCTGACACGCAGCACGCCTCGCTATGTCACTGCTGGCCCCAGCATTTAAAATTGTTTTAATAAACGTTTAGAAACAGCAATGCATTTAGCCTCTATTTCAAGCGCATGTTGTTGCTTCCCCTTGTGTGGACGACCTTAGATGCGCAGGATGAGACCGCTTCACTGAAAACTTTGTTTTTTATGCTTTTCGGTTGTCGTAAGTTGTATTTCGGCTATGTACAACTATCTTGAACTCTTACGTGCACCGCATTCCGAGCTGGCGTGGTGGCTTGTGTCTCAAAACTGTGTGCTCTGCGCAAAGAAAACGTTTGGGAAACAGACGCGGAGGGAGCGTTTTTCTCGTAAGTCAGCCGACTAGGATCGGGGCTTACGTAACGATCGTCAGATAGAACAAAATGCATTTCTTGTATTTTATTTATTATTTCTTTTTTCAAGCACGCGCCGCGGTGGAACGCGACGCATTCAACTTTAATTGAACACACACCGAGGGTGAACTGTTTGCGGGCTCCAGCCCGGTGAACACTTTTGCCAACGTCGTCGCCAAGCAACACAGTCACGTTAAAGACTATGTTTATAAAATTTCGCGCCCCCCAAGCAAACGCACCTGCAGGCGTGAGGTCATGGTGTAGCGATCGAATGAGCTATTCGTTAATAGAGATAGTAGCATTACTCATGACTGAGGAGTCCACATAGCTCCAGGGTGAGGGGTTGAACGATACAAACATGGCAGAGTTTCTTCAAATCAAATCAACTCAAATCAAATCTTTAATTCAACATCAACAACTACAAGAGTTCTCGATGCTGGGGCACAATCAAAAAGCCGTGGCTCGGCTTGACTGGGAGAGTGCCCCGTATACATGGCAAAAAAAATTCCCCGCATTTCCCCGAGGGGAAGAATGTGAAAGTGCGAATGCAGGAGTTGAATTTGCGCGGTTCGGTAATGTTCGCGAAAGAGAGATCACACACACACAACTACAAAGAAAGAAAGATGCATTTATTCACAGACACCTATTTGTGTTGTCGTTGTACTTGATTGCTAGAGCGGATCTCAGCTTTGAAATTTCGTGTCAGTACTCCTTTAAGCGGGTGCATTAGCCCTTCTCACGACCGATTCCTGGCCAATCCCCTACGTGGGTATGTGCCATGCACAGACACCTATTTGTGTTGTCGTTGTGCTTGATTGCTAGAGCGGATCTCAGCTTTGAAATTTCGTGTCAGTACTCCTTTAAGCGGGTGCATTAGCCCTTCTCACACCCGATTCCTGGCCAATCCCCCACGTGGGTATGTGCCATGTCAGCGGCCAGGCAGCGCGCGCCCATCTCCCCCCGTTGCCAAGGAAGACGAGGAGATTCCTGGCCAATCTCCCACGTGGGTATGTGCCATCTCCCCCCGTTGCCAAGGAAGACGAGGAGCGCGCGCACCCGCAGCTGTTGCTATGTGGACGGACGGCGGTCAACGGAATTTAGGGTCGCTTATAAAGTGCATTCGCACTTAAAAGTAGCAAACGAATGAGTCACATAAATGCGTGTAAATTTCGCTCAACTATGCACATTAAACACAAATAAGCAAATTTCACACAGCAGTTCAAATAAGCGTACTATGTAGACACACAGAAGTACACCGGAACATTCACATTTAATTTACACAAGAAATAAACAATCAGCAACACTCAATCTGTGCGTAGGTTTGCGCAAATAGAGAAAAAAAAAAAAGACGAAAAAAAGTAAAACGATTATGAACCTGGAATTGTTTAACAATGTTAATAAACTTTGTTACTGATCACCTGACGTGTTCAGCAATTGAAAAAGCTGGTAACGCAACATCTGGAAGCCATAATTGGTGCGGCTGTGGGGGACATATCAAATATCAGTATTACGCGTAGGGTAGTTTCTGTTTTTAAACTTAAATCGGCTATTGTGTTCAGGTACGTGTTTTTATTTTTAAGACATGTTCTGTACCGGCGTAGTATTTTTTGCATATAGAGCTCATTCTTTGGAGTTATTGATAAGGGCCTGATAATTTGGGCTGTGTGGCATCCGCCACTATGTGGCACCGCCATAGTGGCATCCGCCACTATGCGGAGTACCTTTTTTTGTAATAGCACCAGTTTTGATGCGTTTGAATCGGTAGTGGTACCCCACACCAGGTGACAGTACGAAATGTTGGATAGAAATAAAGAGTTGTAAATGATCATCTTAACTGATAGTGGTACGAAAAACCGAATCCTAGAGAGCATGCCTGTTATCCTAGACAGTGTGCCTATTACTTTATCAACACGCAAATCCCATAGCATGTTTTGTTGAAATATTATGCCTAACCTTTTTACCGATTGAACACCTTCAATGCACTCTGCATCAAGCATAAGGGGGCGGGGGGTGTGATGTGCACAAGGCTTTATTTTTGGGTCTGAAGAATGTAAAGTCAAAGTTGTTGATCCATCTTTCTCGTTACGCGAAGAGGGATTATGATGATGATGATGATGATCGTGGGTGGAGTGAAAGATGGTTGAACCATTTGTGCCGCTAGACTATAGTCCCTAGAAATTTGGTGAGTCTACCGTACGGGAAAGTATCGCATCACGACGCTGTCGCCGCAGTGATGAAAGCGCGCGATAAACAGCTCACCGGTCCACTGACCGCATTTGCCATTGAGGCGCTTTTAAGAATCAAATTGCTGTTCTGAAAAATTTCTATAGTAAAATTATATATTTACTTAGTTTTTTTTTGCTGAAATATTTTTTATAGCAGTTACAAGTGAAAAATTAGCGTCGTCTGCTTGCGTGCCGTTTTTAGCTGTGGTCGTCTGCACTCCGGGCTGAGCAGACGATCAGAGGCGTCATCAGCACGGTTCACACTTTACAAATTCCTAAATAAATTTATTCAGATACAACAAAGGTTGCAAGAAAATATTACCATCAGAAAAAGCTACCAGAACAACGATTTATTTTCAAAAAGTTGTGTCTGTAGCAAAAAGGGCAAGTATACTGAGAGGGCGCTCCGGTCGACCGTTGGGCTGTCTTCCCATGGCTTTCACCACTAAAATCATGCACCTCTCCGCCTATAGACGCCGATGGTTTAACGCGGCGCTTTCTCCTATGGATTCTTTGGTTGAACAATGCCGCACGGCGAGTATGTGCCATTCTGGTGGTACGCGCCCCTTTTCTAGAATACCCACACAAACTCTCTAATGAACACTCCATAGGCCAAACGTTTGCGTTTGGGTTGTACGGCGCGAATCGGCACTGGGGCCGCCTGCTTGAACAAACGTACTTCGTGGCAGTCTTATTGGCAGTCTCGTCTTATTCACGGACTTGAATAAGTCAGAGATCAGAGAATGAGATTCAGACTAGTGAGCTTTTCCGAAAGCGCACAGGCTGGCTAGAGAACAGCCTTATTGAAGTCTGTATAGACAGCGCGTACCTAGACGCGCACGGGGGTCCCTCTAGAAAAAAGTGGGAAATACGCCAGAAAACTTCTTGTTGCCGTCGTCGGCGTCGGGCAAGAGTTTATTTTGAACCATTATCGGACAAACTCAAGAAACGTTGACCATCAAGCGGCGTACTTGGGCCCTGTCACAAATACGTTACAATGACCCGCCATCCTTGGTAGGCCATCTCACGCGGCCGGGCCGACGGTCCTCGGTCGCCCGGCCGCGTAAACGAAGTCATAAAGACCGATCACCAGCTACGAAGAGTGGGCCCGAGAAACCCACTGGGCTGACGGGACAAGCACCCACGTTGTCTCACGATGCGCAACACTAGTCGTGCTTTTCGTCTCGCCGTAAATTCGACAGTTGCCAATTGGCCTTGGGTTCATCGTCGCAGACTCGGATGCAAAGAGTACTCCAGCGACTCACGCTGCCGGAAACGGCGACACGATCGCAATAACCCTCTATTACGCCATGCATACTATTGAGCCATCGATTAGAACCACGACGTGCCCCAAGTACGGAACAGCGTGTAACTCCCCCTGTCTTGCTGGCAGCTCGCTTAGTGAGGGCTGCAGCTGTAAACAATGGCGCTATAGAATATAGCCGAATGTTGATTTCATGCCAGACGTTACGAGCAAAACATCTTAATTGCTCAAGCATAATGCGAAATAAAAGCACAAACTCAAACAGTCAACTTCGGTACCCGCCACTCCCGAAGGGACTGAAGGATTAAGGAGAACTTTGCACAGTTGCTCTATGAAATCGCAATTTTTATACGCTCATGGACAGAGTTATTGGAGGCTGTTTACGTTTTGCAGTTGTATATAATTTTGTTATCACCCTGTAGCGCCATTATGAATGCCTAGTTGTTGTTTTTGAACTATGGACCCTGCTGAAGCCCTTGGACGGCAGCCTAGCCAAATCTGCAGGGACTATAGTTAGACGAAGATGACGACGATGATGGCGATGATCGTGGGTGAAGGGAAAGATGGTTGAACCACGTTTGTCGTTAAACGAAGGGGGACGATGATGACGATCGGGGGTGAAATGCAAGGTGGTTGAACCGCAACGATCAAAGTCCGTACCGCCAACAATCCCTAAGCCTCAAGCATCAAAAGCTTCGTGTTTAGACTACCTTTGTCGTTAAACAAATGGGATGTTGAATTGTTTTTATTGTTTCTTCTTTTCTAGTCCCAGTTCGCCATCGTCTTCTCGTAACCTTCCTTATTCCTTATTTTCATTCACGATTTACTTTCCCAGTCTCGTCATCGCAACCACCCTATCCGCCATGAGTTTGTTGAGGTTAGCGAATATTTCGCCGCCATCCATGGGTGTTTAAACATTCCCATGATTGGTTCACGCAATACTGCAACGCCTTTCTCATTTACGTTTAATATAAGAAGCTTACAAGACAATGTAACAGTTTTCAGAAATTTATTAGCTGCATTAGCAACGCGCTGCATGTCAGTTGTTCAGCGTCCGAACCATCGCGACAACCCCAGCATTTGCCAAACTTTCTAAAAACGTGCATGTAGCTCAATGCGGCCAATCTTTCTCCGGATTCATAGGGAGTGATGCCAACTTCTGTTCAATCCTTCGGCGATGCCGGCTCAACGCGCGGAGATAGCCCTACCATTCATTCCGGGAGCTCCAGCTAGGTGTTTATTCGAGGACAAGCGAGTACGGAAAAGCGGCGCGTATGAAGATGAGGCGAGTGTTCTTTCTCGTGAAAGATAGGTTTCGGATATACGTGAGGCAGCCTAGACTCAGTGTGGTAAAATCACTTTAGATGCGTTCGTAAGACCCGTTCTCATGTTTCAATGTAAGACCCGTGGCAATGTGTTTCTGAGAGGCAGCATCAAGAACCACCCTTACATACGACCGTAAAAAATCTCACCTGCTACGTTACCCCTTCATCCTGGACGGCTATTTAAATTTGGAGCTTTTGTTCTGGTCGTAAAAACTGCTTTATTTAGAATTATTCACCAAAAAGCCGTGCTTCCCACCTGGTTGAACAGACACAAAAAAAACCAGGCCATCACCACCAGCGTGAAACCTGGGGAGGGACGAAGCATGCAGTGTATAAGTGTATTCTTGGCGCCTTGGCGTTTTTGCCCACGGAGATGAATCCGTTGGGGGGTAAAGGTATACAGTTTTCAGTACAAGGCTCGCGACTTGAAGCCCGAAGAGTTCTAGCGCGAGGCGTTGGTAAACGAGTATACCGGTGTGTCCTTTTAGTACGCATTAGCGCAAGGCGTTGGAAAACGATTGCCCCGGTAACAGTACTGTGACTGCATAAAACGACGACACGACAGAAGACGCCGACAGCCAGAGCGCCTGGGAGGCTTTGCCCCTAAACATCATTTCTTCGGCCAAATCAATACCCTTACGTGCCGTTCCTAGCGAAATATTAATAATCAAACAACCTTAAACAAAGGCAAGCACAATTTATAAACGTTTTGTTTTTTATTCTTACCATTGGTCTTACCTTCCGCTTCTGGCACTTAAGTGCCAGAACCGGAAGCGGAAGTTCCGTGTGTAATTACACACGGAACTTAGTCATTTTGGTCTTTGGAGCTTTTAAATTGCTTAATCACCTCATATTATCTCTGTCACGACGATCACGGCTTAAGAGTTGGAAAGGGGGCAAACATAGAACTTCATGCACAACTTAATAAATGTACCCAGACAGAATTTTTTTTCCGTATTATTCAGGGCAGCTCACTTTATGCGGCGCATGTCATTATAGCGAAGTTGACTGTCAAGCAGCAGGTTGCACAGCTTCGCTTTCTTTCTAAAGATCGCACGCCTCGTTGATAAGCCTTATTTCTGGTGGATATTCTTTTTATGCTATATTGGTTCATCTGCATAATTAAGAAAGCGTGTTTTATCGGAGCGATGAAGCTACTACTTTACGCATGAACAAAATCTGTCTGTTTTTCCTGCTTTCTCGTTAAAGTTGTGCGCTGATATTGCGTTGCTGTTCCACCACCGAAAACGCAATTAGCGTGTCAGTTTATCAAAAGTTGCTAATGAGCTTCCTCCTTTGGTCCTAATTTGTAACAAAGAAAGGCGCCTTTGCCTCTCAGTTACGAGCCAGCCAACTGGAAATAAATGATGTAATATTTTACAAGCCTCACGACAATATACTTGCAGTGGTATTTCTGCTTACTTAGATATCCCGTCTTCCTGGTAACGATATTATCTGATTTTATACAAACCGTCAGAATACAGAACTTTTGCTGTTGCTCCCGCATTTTTCTCCAGAAGTATAAAAACAAAGTAAATAAAAAAAAAATAAAGTAGCAGTATTTCGAGTCTAACAACCATTCACACTGTAGGCAGTCAGCTTTTGCGCATAGGTATATGGTTTATAAAAAGAAATAGAGAAATAACGGAAAAGGAAACAAGCCGGAGTCACCTCTTCCCCAATGGTGAACTCTTACGCAATGTGCAACACGTGCAACATTGTCTCGAGACGTTTTCTTGGGACGTTTGGGGCTGTAACTTTCGCAGTGCAGTCGTATTACAAACTTCCCCTACGCGGATCGCTTATTAACTTACTCTTTCTTAGTTGCCGGGGCCGCATAACCATGTTGCGTAGGTAGGATAATACGTGTTATTCTCTGGTGCATACAGCCTGGGCAGCAAAAGTAATGGTACAACTATCCCTATGCCAGAACAGAATCCACAAAATAAACCGACACGTAGACGATAAACCAAGCCTACGTTACGCTTTCTATGATGCTTCAGCGCACCGCCTGTTCGGCTTATACCTGGCGGGGTTCTGAAAGCGCAAGCGACGCGTGCCAGAATCGATCAATTCAGACAATCAGGCGGCACGCAATCCCCTTTTCGCTGGCGTACCTCGATGTAGCGCGCTCCGCCTGCCTTCTTTCGCGCTGCAATCCTGGTCTGAGGAATAGGCGACGGTGCAAGCGCAACCGCACAATCGGCCATGGCGAATCGATGCTGGTCAGCGGTATGGAAGCAACGTCCCGTCGGGCCCGGTCGGACGGAACAGTGCGCCGCACCAAGTGAACCGCGCATCAGCCGAACCCATCGCGCGCTTGCCTGAGATCCAGTGGCCGGATCTTTGTAGCCTCCGCCACGGTAATGTCTCTTCTTGTTGTAGCGCGCCGTTGTTGACTTTCTGTTCTACTTCCCATATAATTGGCTTCTTTGTCTTATGCCTGTGTATGCATAGAGGAACTGAGCAGGTTATGTTTATATAGCACGGCACTGCACCACACTTTCCAGGTCAGAAGTCAGGCATCAATTGTGGGCAGTTCTAGAGATGATATCACGAGTTTTTTCACGGAAATAAACTTTACTTATCTAAGGCGATTTCACGGGGTGTCACTAAACTAAGTTCCGCTGATAAAACAAGCAACAGTCACTAATGCCACCAATATTGCTTTAGTGAGTCTGGAAAAACAAGTACTCCTGCTTTTATTTTCTATGAATTTCTGCTGTAACGCAGATATTTCAGCCAATCACTGAGGTCGTCTGTAGTCGACCTAAAACCGCCTGCAGAAACGGCCACTCTCTTTGACTATGATGTTGATCCTGGGTGAAGGGAAGAGAAATGAAAACGCGTCCTGTGGTCGGAATCGAACCTGGGACCCTAGCGTTATAAAGCCGACGTCTGTCCGACTGCGTCATTCCAACATGGTAGAAGCTGTTTGGATTTGAGGGGAGTGCATGGACGAGCAAATTTACACAAAAAATGCCCCCCTTAGTCTAACGGCCATGACCACCATACTAATCATAAGTAAATGGGGTCCGCTCGCTTCTGGGTTGGTTAGTTTGGTTTTAGACTTGATTTTCAAAAGCTTCGCGTTCCCCTTTCATTGTCGTTTCGACAGAGGAGTAGTTCATTTTTTTTAAATTGGGCTCTGAAACAATATATGTAACCATACTCGCAGCTATTTGTAAGCAAATAGATGCTTGCGCACGTTTCCCGACGTGTGTAAGTTTTTCAAAAGCCTTCTAGGAAAGCCCATTTCCTTCTGCATGCTATTACCCTCGCAATAAAGTTTGACGTCGTCACAAAAATGAGGGGGGGGGGGGGGGACATCTCAGCTTGCTATGGCGATGTGAGAATGCGTGAACATATTTTTTCGCTGACTTCCGTAACCTACTTGCTCCTGCGTTTTGTGCTGACAGGCTTTGTGTCCCTAAATGCATGCTCTCGCAATACACGCGAGGAGGCAAGATATTTTTCCGGGCAATCTTCACTATGTAACCGCATGTGAGGAAGGCAGGTTTACAAAAGGTTAAATATTCGTGACCACGAAGCCCCAAACCCCGCGGTAAGTTTTATAACTCAGAAAGGCGGGGGGCAATGTGTTTGAACGACTGTAGCACTGACGCAGCGTCAGTCCAGTGCAGGGGGAGGGGGGAGGATGACCAAGTACAGAAATAAAAATATTTGGAAGTGTGGGTAAACGAAACAAAAAGCTACATAACTCCCAAGGAACAACATAATATCAAAGGAAAGCGAAACGCAGCTATTATAGAGCTTAGATATATGTAAGGTATCACCTGTATCACGTACACAAAGTAGTACGAGGAATGTGGAAAGGCGTTATGGTTCTTGGCCTCACATTTGCGAATGCGGTACGCTACTTAAAATCAGACGGGCTGTGGCGCTTAAAATTAAACCGGAGAAGCGCAAGCCGCTTAGTAAGTAGCTTGCATGGTAAAACAACTTACGAAAGACTGTAGGAAGATATACGCTGGGCGCCAAGCCAACTTTGAGAAGCTGGGAATGAATAGAGTGGAGGCACTGTTGTTTAAGGCAGATCAGACACGAATAACTAAATGAAGGAAGAAAATTGAATTGAAAACGTCGGTAAAAGTGTACAACGCAGAAAAGATTTATCTAAAAAAAAACCTGTATGATTTCTCCAAGGGCACTGCTTTCCCTTTTCAAAATAGAATAGTCTGCTAGGGAACGAAGACCTTCACGGGGAGGTATATGCGAAGTGGTGGGGCATGTGTGGCCCGCGGAAGGGAAAAAGAAACCATTGGACACATTGTGCTGGAATCTGATTGTATCGGTGTCTCTTTTTTCTAGTCTTTTTCTAATCTACTGTACAGTACACAAATCTATTATATTTTTCCTATTTTCCTTCCTGAAGAATAGCATTTCTGTAAACGCATGCCGGCAAACATCTCTGCAATCTGCGGAGAAGAGAATGTAAGTTAGGACACCTACCGCCTGTTCCGGATAAAATTAAATTTCGGCGTGCCGCTAATCGCCGCTCTGAAACTAAGAGTAGTACCAGAAACATTTGCTACTTCGTTGAGATGACACCTCGTCACAACGATACAAATAGGGATCAGGCAGGCGAGCAAGCAGGTCGGTCGGTCGGTCGGTCGGCGAGCCCGTATCAAATCAATTTCACTACTTCTGCGAGTGCGGTGCTGGGAAGATATTATCCGTGGGCAATATAACCAATCGTATTTCATAGTATAACGGCCCCATAGAGCTTCCTTATTTGTAGTTCCATAATGTTAAACAAAAAAGGAATCAAGCTTCCTTTTCTATTTTGCACCAGCATTTAAAACACCTTTGTTAAAATCATAGAAACACCCCAGAGGAATAAATACAACGAGTTATTTATAAAATAAAAGCTGTATGTAAACCACTTGCAAACACCGGCAGTCGAAAAAGAAAGAATGTGAAAAATTAGCCGGCGGAGTTCTTTCCCTTGCTAGCCTTTAAAGATACTAAATTAGAGGAGTCACTCGTGTTTTTTTTTTGTTTTTTTCTGTTGTCGGTAAGGGATGATACTGCAGGGTATAGAACGGGAACCGAACCTAAAACCGGAACCGAATTGCTTGTTTGTCGCGAACTGGTATTTTTTCGGGAACTGAAACTAAACCCGAACCTTTATTTTTTGATCAGCTGAAGCCGAACCAGAACTGACCAAAAAAATTAAATAACTATTACCGGTTCGCCACAAAACTGTTCGAACGTCCGCTGTTGATACCGTGTATTCAATGTCATTCAAGACAGTTCTCTTTACGCACTATCAATTTCAAAAATTCTCGCCCACTTGTACCCTTCAGATTACCAAAAACACTTTAAACGAACTCTTCGTGGTCGCGACATTAGGAAAAGATTGTGCACCAATATTGCAACAGTATGCTGCGGCCGGTAGCGGAAGCAGGGTGCAAGGCTGGAAAAACAAAATGTCACTCCCGGTGCAGGTTGCACGACGGGTGAAGAAAACGATATTGCCCTTGCCCCTCTGTGCGTACGTGCGTGCGTGTGCGTGTGCCTGTCCCAATTATTTTCTCCTGCCCCTCCAAGCTCGTGTAAGGTGGCCTTGAAAGGCTGAGTTCGATTATCATAGTTTCGGTACTCGTCTTGCTTTTTTGAAACCCAAATCTGACGTGTACACTATGTAGTGGCTCTTCGCGTAAGCCACTGCCTCCATTCTCTACGCACGGAAGCGATGACCAAACATGGTTTCAGTTTATGTTGGCGCCCTACCATTCTCAAGGTCACAATATGATGCACTCGCGAGAAAAGGTGCATAAAAAATTGCCGCACCTTTATCCATGGCCTGTTAAGCTAAACAATTGTTAAGCTAAACATTTGCTTGCCGTAACGTTAATCTCGACGAATTCAAAGCGACGCCAAGCCAGTACTTGAAACAGTGGGGTATCGGTTACTTTCGGTAGCCCTTACGGTATGCTTCTCGACGTTCCGAATGCGCCCAGCTAATCGTAAGTCGAGCTGTCTGTACCAGTTGACCATTAAAACTTGAACCCGCAACGTTAGACTTAACGACCCGGTGCATATCTCACAGCTGCTGCTAACATGGTCCCGCCTGTGTGTGATGGTGTCAGTTTCCTGAAAGGCTGGCGGGCCCACCAAATTTACGGAATGATTTTCCAGTAACATTTTTTGCGGTAATATCTAAAGATAATCCTCTTAAATTTGTAACTACTCTGAACGTCAGGGTACGGGGTATGATGATGGTTGGATGTTTATGGCGCAAGGCCAACTGGGGCAAAGAGCGCCAAAACAAGAGTCATATATGAGGGGTGAAACCTTAAACACTAAGTCAACAAAAACAAACGTAAAATCAGAAAACGACAATGAGCATGACTGGTGTATAGGGCCAGCTTTCATTATGCGTGATAGGAAATGAGGTTTAAAAACATGACGTCTGACAAATACTCAAACACACGTTTCACGGAAACAATGGCATCGTCACCTAGAAAAAACGATGGATGTAGGGGAATATGTTGTCTGTAGAGTTCTCTGAAGTGTTTGTGTCGTGTTGTGTGAAGTGCCTTGCATGTGATTAGTATGTGCACTACGGATAGGGCCTCTCCGCACCTGCTGCACTGTGGTCTAGAAGATCCCGTCAGCAGATACGAGTGCGTCGCATGGGTGTGCCCTATCCGCAGATTACCCAAGGCGACTTCCGTGTGTCTGTTGTGTGAGTCAGCCGTGTACCGTCCCAAGTGTGGCTTAATGACATGTAGTTTGTTGTCTGTCTGTTCGTCCCAGTGTGTTTGCCATGTTCTGCGCAGGGGTTGTCTTATGTGTGGCTTGAGGTCTGTGTAGGGTATCATTGTAATGTCTACAGTGTTCCTGAGTGCAGCAGCAGCGGCCCTCTCGTCTGCCAACTCGTTCCCAGGGATCCCTGCGTGTCCTGGGACCCATCAGAGGACCAGCTCATGCTTTTGTGCATACACGGGCATGATAGTGTTGAATACAAGATTAACTATGTGGTTTTGGGGGGGCTTGTGCGATGACAGTGCGCGAACAACACTCAAAGAATCTGTATAGATGATGGAATTGGGAATTTGATTTTCAAGAATGTGTCGTACAATCAGTAATATTCCCTACGCTTCTGTTGAAAAAATTGTTGTGTGCACGCTCATGGTATTGGCTGCATGGAAATTTGGACCATGAGCAACGCAGGACACCATAGTGGAGGTTTTAGAAGCGTCACTATAAAATTCTGCACATGTGTATTTAAACTGCAAAGACAGAAAGTGCTGCAGTATTGCAGCTCGTGGTACATGATTTTTGTCAAGTCTCATAAAAGAAAGGTCGCACGACACAGGACGAACTTGCCAAGGTGGTAAACTGTTAGAAAAGGATGACCTGTATACATCTAAAAACGAAGAACTGAGATCCGAGGCTCGCTCTCTCACTCTAAGTGAAAAGGGCAGAGGAACGGATGGGCGATTTACAAAGAGCAGAGATGTTGATGTATCGTTAAAGACAGGATAAAAAGGATGATTATTCAGCGACGAAATTTTAAAAGCATAAAGCAAGTCCATGTACGTTCGTTGGTTCTCAAGGCTCCACTTATCACACTCGACATAAAGACTCTCGGCAGGGCTAGTGCGAAAAGC
Organism: Haemaphysalis longicornis; assembly: GCF_048455015.1. Lineage (NCBI taxonomy): Eukaryota > Metazoa > Arthropoda > Arachnida > Ixodida > Ixodidae > Haemaphysalis > Haemaphysalis longicornis. The sequence continues at coordinate 14,277,212 of NW_027526335.1, read as the reverse complement.
ACCCGAAGCAAGACGAAGACCCAAGTGTAGCGTTGGGTCCAGAATTCGCAAGGCTGTCTTAGTCGCCTACCCATACACCACACTGCCTTAGTCCAAACGAGACCCAACCAAAGCAGTATACAAGCGAAGCAGGAGTTCTTTGTCGGAACCATAGGATTGGTGGGAGAGAACCTAAAGTATATTCATTGTTTTGAGACATTTATTTTTAAGTTCCTTGATGTGGGGAATGAATGTGAGTTTGTGGTCAAACACAACACCTAAGAACTTGCGCTCCTTGTTCACAGGAAGCGACACGCCATTAAGATGAATGTCTGGGTCCGGATGGACCCCGCGCTTCCTGGAGAACACAACGCAGGAGCTTTTTACAGGATTCAATTTAAAACCATTCTTGTCTGCCCAGCCGGCAAGTTTCTTTACACCAAGCTGGACTTGACGTTCGCAGATTGACATATTTCATGATTTATAGGATATCTGGACGTCATCTACATACATGGAATAAGAGATTGTAGGTGGCAGTGCCTTAACAAGAGAGTTCATTTTTCCTATGAAGAGAGTGCAGCTCAACACGCAACCTTGTGGCACGCCATTTTCTTGCACGTGAACCTTTGTGAGTGCACCACCGACTCTTACTCGGAACGTTCTGTCTGACAAGTAACTGACAAGAGCGTTCAACATGTTACCCAAAACACCGAATGACTTGAGGTCACTAAGGATCCCATAACGCCAAGCGGTGTCGTATGCCTTCGCGAGGTCGAAAAACACAGTTACGCAATACTGTTTATGCACGAAGGCATCCTAAATATACGATTCAAGAGCTACGAGTTGATCATTCGTGGATCGCCCCGCCCTGAAGCATGCCTGGCAGCTCTCGAGACGACCGTTGTACTCAAGGAAGTACACGAGCCTGCGATTTATCATCTTCTCGAAGAGCTTGCAAAAGCAGCTCGTCAGGGCAATAGGACGGTAACTTGAGGAGGATGACGGGTCCTTTCCCTCCTTCAGGAAAGCTACAACTATAGCCTCCTTCCAAGAGTTTGGAATGTGCCCCGAAAGCCAAATCTTGTTATATAGGTGTAAGAGTGTTAGAAGTGTGTCTGCGTGCAGGTGTTGTATCATTGTGTATGTGATGTTGTCTGGGCCTGGAGCTGAGAGTTTACACGTGCTCAAAGCAGCCCTCAGCTCATGTAGTGGAAACTCTGAGTTATAAGAAGATGTTGACCTATTCTTATCTAGTATAGGCTTCTTTTCGGCCATTTGTTTGTGTTTCATGAAAGTGTTTGTGTAGTGTGTTGAACTAGAAACGTGTTGGAAGTGTTGTGTGAGTGTGTCAGCCTCGTCTTCGAGTGTGTCCCCTGTAGTGCTGACGAGAGGCAGGCTGTGTGTTTGTTGTTCCTTGAGTTTGCGTATTCGTGTCCATACTTTCCATGTGTCTGTGTTGGAGTTTATTGATGTTTGAATGTACGCCAACTCTCTCGTTTTGCCTCACGGCGCACACGTTTTCCTAATGCCTTGGCCCGTTTGAACAAGAGGAGGTTTCCCGACGTGGGGTACCGACGAAGGATACCCCACGCCTTGTTCTGGGCCTCTCGCGCCCGCCTACAGTCCTCATTCCACCACGGCCTCCGCTGGTTGCGCGGGGCACCAGAGGCGTGGGGAATGGACCTTTCGGCGGCGTCGAGGATGTGCGCCGTGAGCAGTTGGGTAGCTTCTTCAACCTGTAGGTGTCCTATGAATGTGTGGTGTAGTTTGGATGTCTCTGTAAATGTATTCCAGTTAGCTCTTGCTTCATTGAACCTGTTTTGGGAAGATGGACTGCATGCGCCTTTACCTATATACGTTAGTGAGGTGGGGAAGTGGTCACTACCGTATGGGTCAGTGCCCACACCCCACTCGAAAAGAGGAAAGAGAACTGCGGAGCCAATCGCCAAGTCAAGATATGAGTATGTGTTGTGTCCTATGTTATGGTATGTAGGCTGTTTATTGTTGAAAAGGCATGCTCCTGAAAATGTAAGGAATTTCTCTATCAGGCGACCTCGGGCGTCCGTGCGAGAAGAGCCCCAAAGAGAGTTGTGAGCATTAAGGTCGCATGTAAGGTTGCACGGTTCGGGCAGCTGGTCAACCAGCACCACGAAGTCAGAGCTCGAAAGTGCAAGATCAGGAGGAATGTATATGGGGGATACCGTTATCAACCTATTAAATATTATTGTTCGAATTGCTACAGCCTCAAGGACAGTGTTCAGAGTGACAGGGTGGCAGGCTAAGGATTTCCGGGCAATTATGGCCACAGCGCCAGAAGAGTGCGTACAGCCATCCCTGTCCTTTCTGTATATCAAGTAACTGTTCAAGAAATTTGTGTGTTTAGAATTCAAATGTGTTTCCTGAACACACATTACACTTGGCTGATAAGCATGCAGTATTTCGTATGCATCGTCAAGATTATTCAGAAGACCTCTGCAGTTCCATTGTATTATGTTTTCTCTTCCCATTATGATGTGTTCGGAGCTACCGGAGTGTGACTAGTTATGTAGGGTCTTTCGGGGCTTGGACTCTTGGAAGGGGTTTTCTGGCCTTCTGTACTGACCTGGACGTCGCAGCCCGTTCCTGCCGCTGCGATGAAAGCCGGAAGGGCTCGACGTCCATGACGTCCATGTCGTCATCTGAAGGCAAGGGGTGCCCAGCGGACTGCGCCCCCTTGACGTGGTACCCTTTCGGGTGTTCTTTGCCTACGCTGCCAGTGCCGAAGGCGTGGGGAGCACCACCGGTGGCACAGGCAGTGACGCGGGGGAGGGGGTCGCTGCGACTGCCGCCGTCTCCATCTCCGTGCCCTTGCGTGTGCTTTGGGCCGGTGGAGAAGAAGCAGTGGATGCAGCGGCATCCCCAACAGATGTTGTTGCCACCACAGCCGCTGCTGGGTGAGCGAGCGGTGCGGAGGCGGGTTGGGCTGCCATAGGCAACGCAGGGGGGGGGGGGGGGGGTGGCGGGGTCGGGACCAAGTCTAACTCGCGGTACTGGGTCCCCGCCGAAACCAAACGCCGCTCCGCCCCCAGGCGAGCTGCGTCGGCGTACCTGCCCAGAGGGAAGGAGGCGAACCTCTTTCGCGCCTCTGGGAAGGTGATGTTTTCGGTTACCTTAAGGTTAATGATTTTTTTTTCAAGATGAAACTTTTCACAAGCGCGAGAGTATGCTGCGTGTGGACCCTGGCAATTCGGGCAGGTGAAGTTGGTTGCAGTGCAGTTGTCGGAGAGATGATCGTGCTGGGCGCATTTGGCACACGTTGTTCTGCCTCGACAGGAGTTGGTACCATGGCCGAACCTCTGGCACTTGAAACAGCGCCGCGGGTTCGCGATGTACGGCCGGACAGAACAACGGATGAAACCTGCATTGACATGCTCGGGCATTGTGCAGCGGTCGAAAGTCAGGATCAGATGTTTGATGGCTATTTATTTGTTGTCTCTCCTAATGAAGATGCGCCTTACTGCTGTCATGCCTTGGTCTTTTAGGCCTTCGAGCAGATCAGTATCTGTCTCGGTTAGGAGATCTGCCTCAGAGATCACACCTTGACAACTGTTGAGGCTGCGGTGGGGTGTGACCCTGATCTCCAGATCTGCCATGCGGGTTTGTTTCAGGAGGATTGTGGATTGCTTCTGAGTTTTAACTTTAATTAGCATTTCACCAGTTCTGAGCTTTTTGGCGTCATATGTTTTACCGATGATATCTTCAAGGTATTTAGAAACAAGAAATACAGATTGAGAGGAAACCGGCTTCGATTTGTCCACAGATTCAATGATCAAAAAACGAGGGTAGTTGTCTGGCTTTGGGAGCGAGATAGAAGGCAAAGAAGGAAAAGAAAAGGGGTCCGCACCGAAGTATCTCAATTTTTTCTCAATCGAGCGTAGGAAACTAGTCAAGCTGTTTTCTCTCTTTCTCATTTTTTTCTCTTTTTTCCAGCTTTTTTCCCCGATATCCCCCATCAATGATGGGTTGAAAATAAAGGAACTATCATTATTGATATAGCACTCATAGTACGAGCTGTGTTAAAATATATGCTAGCGAGCAGAGCTGTTTGATCGAGTAGTCATGTTGATAGATGCTTGCAGACTATCTGCTGTTCAACTTGGGCATTTCAGTCGGTCACCTCGGTGTCGATTTAACAACCAGTTTAAATCCTAAAAAGATTAAAATTCGTTCCCGTGCCAACGCAGTGCCTGAAGCCCTCCCAATGTTACTGTGTCTATTAAAAAAGTCATTAATAATTGCTTTATTTAAATAAAATATTCATTATTTTATGTCGAGTTTGTGGGGAAACTCTGCTCTAGGCAGCTTGCTAATCCCTAAAATCTATCAAGAGAGGAAGCAGCAGGGCGGAGACAAAAAGAAAACAAAAACAACGAAAGAAACCTTTTCAATAAAAGGGACATACATATAAAGAACGAGCCCGCAAACAAAAAAAAATACTCCGATTTCGGCAGCTCCGTGTCGCAAAGGGCTCTCTCTAATCAGGTGGGATATTCTCCCGCTGTTACCTCAATTGCCGGGTTCGGCCTTTCTAAATTAAAGAGGTAGGATGAATCAGGCGGCCCACTCCGAGGGGTTCGTAGCCGCCTGACGGCAGAGCGAAATGTAATGGGTGGCAAGAAGAGCGGGAGACGACTTAAAGTTTTGCTAACAGCTTCTCGGTCCATCCCTGCAATGCATATGAAGCAATAATCACGCGGACAGAGAGCCAAATGACTCCCCTGATCAAGCGTCTACATATATATCCCAGCTCTTAGAACAGCGCGAACCGCTCCAAGACCCACTGGCCATGGGAGAGGAGCCAGCTTCCTCTACTCTTTGCTAGCGCGACCGGCTTGAAGCCTGCTTCTGCGGTCGTCAGGACGCGCCTTCGACTTCGCATTTCTTCTCATTTTGTTGCTTGTCGCGCTGATTTCATGAGAGAGAGAATGATGAGCTTTGCCAAGGCACAAACCAGGTGGCGAGCGTGTTTATGATGTGCCCGAGGAAGATTAGCGCCACTGTGTGGTTCTCGCGTCTCTATTACCAGCTGTCTCTTACTTTAATGCCCCGCTCTGCCTCGGGCTTATCTCGCAAGTGTAGCACATCCCTAATGGTTCCCAGCGGCCCAAGCCTACCAACCTGCTGTCATCTTCCTCCTCTTGCTGAGGACGCCGCACCGGCTACAATACGTATGGGCTAAATAAAGCTCAGGGACAATTATTGATTCCCGTTGGGAAATAAAATTCGTTTGAATTTCCTGGTGTTTGTTGGGGGCGTTTTTGTTTGGATGTTTTTGAGTCCCGCTGAAGACATGTGATGAGCCGCAGGGGTCTTTTTTTTTTTGCGGTACTGCAGGTCCACTGTTCTTGCATTCGTATGGACGCGTTCACTCCCCGTCATGATTATTTTGTGATATCAGCATTATTCATGACATCAGCATTGTCATGATATCAGCATTATTTTGTGGACTAGACCGCAGGGTAACGTTCAGGTTTATTCAGTATACCATACCACGGTATAAAAATATACCGTGGGACGAACAAATAAGGATCTACCTTTATCCTTATTCGACTAAAGCGACCTAAAAGATACCAGTCCCCACTAATTTATATAAATAATGCGTAGAATTTAGTTAAGAAAACGGGTTACAGAAAGAAATTCTCTTGGGGAAAAATTTACAGCTCGCGGGAATCGAACCCCGGGCGTCACCGCCAGAACCCAAGACTACCACTGCGCCACGGGAACCAATGAGAGGAACCGCTTTATCAGTAGTTCACAACAGAACATAACCTTGTGGTATGGTCCACAGAATACATGGAACATTAATGTGTGTTTGGTCCACAGAATGGACAGTGAGTTCTTAGTTAGACTTCGTCGCCGTGTCATGCCCTCTCTGTCCGGTATGATTCCTGTGTGGCAACCTTCAAAATAATGTTAATGAGGAGAGTATGGCAATTTGCTTTCAAAGTGAAGCTTTCTATGTCTCATGAATAGCGTTGGCTATGGTCGCTTCAGAAACTCACTGCAGAAATTACGATTCTCTCAGACGATGATGATGATTATCATGGGCGAATTAAAAGAAACCCCTTTCTTGTGGCGGTAGCCTCTACAATGGAATTGTAGATGCTACCGCTGCACGAAAGGTGCACTTTTGCAATATACAGCCACGCACTCAAATTCGCCCGACGTTATTGCTCTTCAAGAAGTCAGATGCGATCCCACCCACCAGGCTACTCTCCGTACTCCAACTCCAGAAATGACGACCAGGTGCCTCTAGTGACGACATTTGTAGACAAGAGGATTGCAGTCATTGACCACTCTCCAAGCAGTCCCCATCACATCCCACACGTATTACTAGAAATCATCCCGAATACCTCCAAGCAAACAAGTGTATACGTCCTCAACATATAGAGTATGCCCCAGGCCAGACGAGACACATTTGACCACCTCTTCGACAGCACCCTATCTTTAGCAAAACGGACCAACAGCCCCGTACTTATAGTGGGCGACTTCAACGCGGCACACCCTACTTGGGGCTACATGACAGAAACTCCCAAGGGACGAAAGCTAGCCCTGACAATAGCCAGGTGCCATCTTACGGTTCTTACAGAACCTGGCCAGCCAACTCGCCTGGGTAACAGCGTTACACCGGATACATGTCCGGACCTCACTCTAACCCATGGCCTGAGCAACCACAGGTGGTCAAACCTTAGAGAGACACTCGGCAGTGATCACTGCATCCTCTTCACTGAGATAGCGGACAAATTCAAAGCGATCTGGCAGACACTACTAAAACCGTACAAACAACAGCTCACATGCCAGACGTGGACAACCACCTTATTCATATTTGGGATGCCCGCCGTAGCATCAGCAAACGATGGCGAGGGCAAAGGCACAATCAGAAAATTCGTAAACGGATCGCCTTGCTCACCACCGAAGCCGAACGCTACGCAGCAGAGTTGACATGGGCCAACTGGCAAAATTCCTGCAACCAGCTACAAGGAACCCTTTGAACAGCAATGACATGGTCGCTGCTACGCAATCTCCTCGACCCCAAGCAGACCAAAACTGAAACCACGAAAGCCATCCGTACATTATTCCACAGGGAAAACCTTGACAAAGACACCCTTATCGCTACACTGAAACAGCGCTATATCAGCGTCGGTTCCCGCCCCCAGTATCGGCCTTACCCAGACACATATGACGCGAATGTCCTGCTCGATGCTGACATCACAGAGGCGGAAGTGAGAACGGCCCTTCAACACCTCACAAAAAGCCCTGCACCGGGAGCGGACGGCCACGCCATAACGCTGGACGACCACGCCATCCCAGTTGGCGGCTTACTACAACAATGCGTGGCGCAAGAGCACTCTACCACAGGAAGGGAAGCACGCGGACATCATACTGATACCCAAACAAGGCAAACCTCTTTCATTTGGGAACCTCCGCCCCATCTCACTTACTTCGTGTCTGGGCAAGCTTCTCGAACATATACTTCTTGCTAGGCTGCAACCACATCTCGATGCCACCCACTTTTTTCCCCGACACAGCGTTCGGTTTTCGTTCCCACCTGGCCACACAGGATGTGCTCCTCCAACCCAAGCACGACATCCTGGATCATCCCAACACAGCTCAAACACGCGCCGTCCTGACACTCGAGCTAAAAGGTGCGTTTGATAACGTCGCACACGACCTCATTCTTGACAATCTCGCTTCATCAAATTGTGGAGAACACACATACAATTACGTCAAAGCCTTTCTGGCTGATAGGACAGCCACCATAGGGTTAGGTGAGCACCGCTCACCACCCTTTCAACTGACTGGAAGAGGAACGCCCAAGGGCTCAGTTCTATCCCCGATACTCTTCAATGTGGCCATGGCTAAGCTGCCTCCTCTATTCAACGCAATTCCGGAGCTGCGCCACGCGCTGTACGCGGATGATGTGACCAAATGGGCAACACGCGGATCGGAAGGCCAAATATAGGACGCCCTGCAAGAGGCAGCAGATGTAGTTCTGAACTATGCCTCTCTGGGGGGCCTGTCTTGCGCAGCGGAGAAGTCCGGGCTTCTTGTGTTGCTCCCCACATGCGACCAGTAACCAAGCCAGAAATATCCGTTTACCTTACCAGTAATTTGATCCCGTGCGTCACCCGAGTCCGAGTCCTAGGCCTCCATCTACAGTCTAACGGCCGCGCTACGCACACAGTTCACCCCTCAAAGCCCGAATCACGCAAATCACGCACATGATCCGTCGCATCTCCAACAGACGCGCCGCCCTCAAGGAAGCAGACACCCTCCGCATAGTTCAGTCTCTACTCATCAGCCGCCTTTCCTACCACTTTCCCTTCCACAATTTGCTGCGCTCCGAACTCCAGCGCCTCAACACTGCCTTACGGGCGGAAATCAAAGCTGCCCTGGGACTTCCCCCCTACACTTCTACACAACGTCCCCTTTAATTGGGTGTCCACAACACCATAGAGGAAATTACTGAGGCACAACGAGCTGGTCAGCTTATCCACCTTAGCCCCACCCGCACTGGTCGTCACGTGCTCGCCCGCCTGGGATGCCCCGAGCCGTCGTCACCTCTCCCTCCAAACAATGTGGCTCTTGCCCCGGTCCTTCGTGCATGTTTACAAGTTGCCCCGCTCCCCAAGAACATGCACGTGGAAACCAACCAGGGCCGACGCCGCCCCGAGCCAAAGCGCTAGTCCGCCAGCACGGCCATGACCCACATGTGATTTACACCGACGCAGCCAGTTACCCAGCCAACCCCAACGTTAAAGTGGCAGTGGCCTCTACAGTTGCTGGCAATGCGCAAACAACTTGCTCTGTACGCACCGATTCCGTCAGGGTGGCCGAGGAAGCAGCCATAGCATTGGCTCTGTCCCACATCACCACCGCCCGACCCGCGGAAGCTGACGACGACGATACCTGGTCAATTATAACAGACTCGTAGGTCGCCTGCCTGGCATATTCTTCTGGAATCCTCTCCATCCAAGCAAACAATATTCTTCGACGCTCCGATCCATCCAAGCTTCCCTTCATTCCTATCATCTGGACCCGTGGTCATGCCTGCCTTCCTGGAAATGAGCACGCACACGCACTCGCCCGAGAAATGACCCACCGGGTGTCAGAGGAAGCGGACAGACAGATCCAGGGTGGCTCCAAGACATCAGCTTCCATCATCCCATCCCCCGAACCTCTCAACTATACACTCACACTCGCCGACTACCGCACACAAAGAAAAACCCTACCTTCACCCCACCACTCGCTATCCCGCGCCGACGCCACGTCATGGCGGCAGCTCCAGGCACACACGTTCCCAAAGTTACCCCAAAAACTCCTCTTCTTCCCCACCCCAATACGCTAGCAACTGCCCGGCTTGCCAGAGCCCCACTCCCACCCTCTACCACTTTGTATGGTGGTGTCCGTGTCCACCAGACGGGCTCACCCCTATACGCATCCCCACCTTCTCCTCTTGGGAGGCTGCTCTGTGCAGCACTGCCCCGCAAGACCAGCAACGGCTGATCGAGCGGGCCCGCCGGATAGCATCCGCCATTGGAGTCCTGGACGGAGGACCCCACTCATAGAGGCTGCTCTTCGGCTAACAAATGTTCAATAAATGTTTTCACCCCCACCACACATAAGACAACACTTTCCCAAAACGTGGGAAGCCAACTGGGATACACAGACCGACAACACGTTACACATAATAAAACTACACATATAACGATACACTACTGACTGACACAGCAGATTCATCGAAGTGGCCGGACCTAGATTACGGATAGGCCACACACACGCGACACACTCCCATCTGCTCACTGGATCTCCAAAACCCTTCTGTAGCAGGTGTTGGGAGGGCCTATCCGTAATTCACATTCTCATTACATGCAAAGCACTCCACCGAACAAGACGCAAACATTTCCCACAACTATACTGACAACACATCCCACTACACAAAGCACTGTTTTTATCGGATGAACCCATGACTCCCCTTCAACGCACCTCTAAGTTTCTTAGCGAAATCAAATTTTTACACCTCATTTCCTCTCACGCGTAGTTTTTTCCCCTAATTTCATGTCATGCACTATCACACCTTTGCCTTTTACACCAGCCATCCTCTTTGTCTTTTGCTGATATTACTGATTTTAATTTTCGCTTTTGTTGAGCAATTTTAGAGTTTACATCTTCATCCTTCATAGATAACTATTTTTTTGCGCTCTTTGCCCTAGTTGGCCTTGCGCCATAAACAACCAACCATAATCATCATCATCAACTTTCACGACCGATAAGACGGTTTAAGTACGCTATTGCAGCCGATTTGTTTCTTCTTCGCAGCCGCAATGATCTTCAATCTATCGTTGTTGCTATAAGTGTGAGCTTCCTTCAGTATTTTGGAAGCGATAATCATTGGACATCACCTTGAAGGCGCGTAGTCTATGACGTGTCTTTCTCGTTGCGAGCAAGTGTTGCCACGATTACAGCGAACGCTGGATTGATTGATTGATTGATTGATTAATTGATTCATTGATTCATTCATTCATTGATTGATTCCGTGGTTTAACGCGCCCACGCTACACAAGCGATGAGGCGTGCCATAGTGGAGGAGTGGAGGTAATTTGACCAGCTGGCCATGTGTAATGTACGCCAAAATCTCGAGCACACGGGCGCTTTCGCTTTTCGCGGTAGCCTTTCGCGTTCCGAGCAAGTGTTGCCGCGATCACGGCGAACGCTGCTATTCTGTTGGCCAATCTTGGCCATTTTGCCAAAGTGGGTATCCTTGGCTTGACAAATGCGCGCCGGGTACACTTGCCGGTTGCCGCGAAGCACCTACACACAAGCGTTCGGCATTTTCGTTGTTTTTTAAGCTGCCTGGCGGTCGCCGCCGGGCACGCTCTCAAGTGCGCTTGGCATTTTCTTGCTATTTTTAACTGCTGACAAGCAAAATAACGACTTGCTAGACAGCTCCCCTGTTAAAAATAATTATTTAGGCCTCACTACACGCATCTAACACGCTTACCATGTCCATAAGTCGAAGATCTCAATTCCGTCATTAGGTTCCCCTTAAGTCAGCTAAAATGGTCAAGCTGAGGCTGTCTTGGTGATATTGGCTTGTCCTATGTTCTGGACACCAGTTATTCGTCTCATGGACTCAAGTTTGCTGAATTTTATTTTCGTCTTTACTACTCTACTTGTGGCAGCGTTCCAAAAACTTCGGCGTAACTCTGAGTAGTTGTTATCCTTTTACGTATTTATTCCGTCACCAGATTTTGTGCGAAAAAGCTTGGTTCCGACACCGGATTTACGACTTTCCGAGGTAACTAATGATTTCGCCTTAAAATACCGTGGCATCAACTGCAAAAAATTAATTATGGTCATTCCTTGTTACATGTTAAAAGGTGTCGTGGCAAGCCACCTGCAATGATGTTCAAGGGTGTCCTTAATTAACAGCTTCCTTTAGAGGAAAGACACTGGAAAGCGACTCCATGCACATTTTCGGAAATCATGTTGGCGGAAAAGAAGGCAGCGCGCCCTTTCCTTTTCATGCCTGAGAAAATTTCAAAGGATAGTGTGAGAGAGGCCCTACTAAAGATTTTCGGGGCTTGTCACTAAACCTAAGAGGAGGAGCTGAAGGCGGAAAGTAGGGGTATGTGCACAGATGACAGCGGGGGAAGTCCACCAAACCCCGCGGCTGTGCCGCAGTTTGCCTGCCGGTGGAAGCGTAAACGGAGGAGAGGGGAGCAAGGAACGCCTTCTGATCGACTTCAGCCATTTCCACGTCTTCGGAGCCTTGGGCCAAACGTGTGGCTCTACTTGGAAGCTCATTAATTATTGGCGGCCTCAAAAATGGCCTTACGCAGCACCAGACACTGGAGTCTACAGCACCACGGTGACTAGCGGTGGCGCATATTCTGCTAAGTAATTGGAATCTCCTCAATCTCGTTCTCGCTCCCTTCCTCACTCCCTCAGTCCCTCCCTGTCTCTCTGTCTTTAAGGATTGTTTCGGAACACCCGGCTATGCACTTATTTCTATGTTTCTGTAACAACAGCGACATACGAGGTGATTGAGTAAAAACAGAGTGAGCGAGAGAGATAGAGAAGCCATGCACGTGATTAATGAACGGATCCGCGCATCCTGTATACGGAGCACCACGTTCACGGTTTCGGGTTTGACGCCGTAAGTAGCCCGCCTGTGAAATCCATCTGAATGTGCCTCAAACCTTCCTTACTGACTAGTTCAAAACCCCCTTGCGCGAAGGTAGAGGGAGGGGTGACGCCTCTTTGCCCGACGTTAGGCAGAATACTATGCTTTGAGCTTTTTGTACTGGCATTGACTCACTCGGGAGACTTCAAGGGTGCCTGTAACAGGAAGAAGACGTTGTAGAGCAAAGCAATTTTATTTTGTTTGTAATTGCGTAATTATCCGCGTAGCTCCGCTGTCACTTTGCATTGGGTAGCGGGATCGTCGCGCAAGTATTGTAGCGCTCCATTTCCTCATTTTACATGCTCATTGCAAGTACTGCAGAGCATTCGCATCGAGGTATTCCTCGATACAAAAACTGGCAAGAGAGCAAATGACAGTTACTCTAGGCGCTGCCCACAAGCTTCCTTGAGTGTCCCCCGCAAATCGTTCGAGTAGCAAGCGTGATACAGACAAAAAATGCTAATTTAGAGTTTGAAGAGCGGTCGCTGTGGGTCGAGAAATGGGGGCTTCATCGATTATGCTTCCAGCTCTCTCTATTTTCTCCACAGAGGGAAGCTCTCAGTGAAGAGAAGTAATGCCGAGATACATAGCGGGACAAGCGAGTAGAGCGCCGGCGAATCGTCCGTTGCCAGAACACTGCAGCGCGTTGATATCGGCAAGAGGCGCCCGGCATCCCTTATATGTGCTTCCCTGGAGATTCGAAAGTACAGGTATCGGAAATTGGGCTAACCTGTACGTGTACCGAAATTCCTCCATGTTTGGGGAGCTGTGTTGGCCCTTTTGCATTTTACTTTCCGACAGTGAGACGCACGTCAATAAAGTACTTTCGTAAGAAGAGCGCCCTTCTTTTCTCATCTTCCTCACTTCTGCGTTGCGCCCCGAAATGGCAGATGATGCGCAAACGGCTCAGCGGTGTTGTTGCGGTGCGCGCGTAATATGAAGCGCTGCCATATATTGACCGGCACTGTAATGTGCCGTTCGAATGCGAAATGGCGTCAGTGCCCCGTGAGAGAGGAAGCAGCATAGGTCGTTGCTGAATTCGGGCACGCCATGTTTTCAATGTTTGCGTGGCGCCGAAAGTGTCGGATACAAAATTTTGTATATCATTAATTTGTCTAAAGGAGCGAGAAAATATCCGCAGTAATATAAAGCCCAACTAAGGGGGACTCGCTTTGCTGCAGTCGCTAAGAAGTGTTAAAGCTGTGGATGGGGGCGGGGGTGTTGGTTACGGCTACCCTGGAATATGCCAAGCAGATATAACCAATTCACAGCTCTGGTAGAAGTTCTGCCTTTGTGCTATCCATAGAGAAACGCATTCTGAAGCCACAGTTCTGCGAAACAACTCTTATTTCCGGTTCAAAACAGTTGAGGCAGTGCTTGCAATAGGCAAGGGCTATTGACGATCTTCTAATACATGGAGGCCAATACAGGAGGGTTGGATAAAGCAGGGCCCCGTCCCTACCTTGTGCTTTCCGCATGCGGTGGCTGGTCCGTTCCTCAGCTAACGTGATGGAAAAAAAATGTGGGGAGATGCATTTGTTGATCCTTCAGAAAGCGTTGGAATTGCAAGCCGAAGCGTTCATGTCAGGAGCTTCGGGAAGCTCGGCGGATAGGCCTAAGGCGCACTTCACTGCTGCTCTATATATATAAGCTACATTTCAACCTACCGGTTCTTCCTCTTTCTGGTGCATAAGAAACGCTATCCAATAAGAGCAATGTCTACTCCGGGAAGTGTAAACACCCAGATTGATCACAGGAATTTAAAATCACCCCACGATATACGCGATAAGCTTCGCGGCACAGCAGTGAGGTTTCCTTTGCCGGTAACATGTAGTTTCTCAGCATGTTTCAACTTTCTTCTAACGTCAGCACGTATAGTGTAACAAAACACGACCCAGAAACTCTTTTTATCGCGAACGTTACAAACTCCATTGCAGATATATAATTAGATGTTTCACGTAAATGCGCTAATATTCTTCCGATGTAAGAAGTTAGGAACATTGAGAAAATTTAGTGCCCTTCCACTGAGTGAGGAAGGGTGACTTGCGAAGCTGAACACAGTTGACGGAGGGTACGAAACAAAACACGTTTGTTTATAATTTGTGATTGAGCATGCTTTCGCGTCAATTTGTTGAATGACACTCGGAAGGATTTGAGCTTTGTCCTAGCGGACGAAGCAAGAAGCTGTGAGTTGCCCTCCCGCGTCGTACACATCTTATCTGGGTAACACACCAAAACAGTCCGCTCGACCACTCAGGATACCGGACAGGTCGCCCTGGGCCGTTAAACGTCCACGTTTCAACCTTTCGCCAACACAACGGACATGCCATCAGTGAGGGCATGAAACTGCTGTTTGTGCACGCTCCCCCCCCCCCCCCTCTACTCCCCACTCCTGCACCCTTAACCCGCAACCGGTTATGTGCGCGTTCTGAGAAGTGAAAGACAGATTTAACATCCCAAAGATATTCAATCTGAACAAAAATATTGGCTCATGTCGGCGTTCAAACGGACAAATTGCTGTTCATCCGGAAGGAATGCCCAGCTACTTTAATAACTGCAACTTGTGGCAGCAACGGAGGCGGCAGTAGGTTTCCAGTGTTTTTGCGTTCATTCACTATTTTGTTCGGGTACTTCAATTCTCGCTCTTTCAGTCCGTCCAATAGCGAGTTAAACTTGTAAGGATTCTAGTTTCATTCTAGCGTACAAACACGTCATGGTCCGATTCCCTCTGGCGTCGTAGCCATCTTACTGCATGTGCAAAACTGCAACCCAAGCCGAAAGCGCTCGATACGGTGAACAGCTGGCAGGTCGTATTGAGCAGTGAGACTTCGGCGTTTAAAACTACTATAACCACTTCGGGCATATCATCAGTGCCGGCATGAACCCCAGCTGTGCGTGCAGGAATCGCTCCGCCCACCCCCAACCCGTGCACGCATAAAGCAGCAACCGGTGATGGGCGCGGGCTTAGGTGTGCAATACACCGGCATAAATGTCCCTCGGAGAGGCTTTCAAGCTGAAGGGAAATTATGGGCCCACGTCGTTGTTCCAAGCCCACAAGTTGCTCTTCATACGGAAGGTATTCGCAGCTGCTCGACGAGGTGGGATTTGAGGCGGAAACGGTGGCGGCTACACGTACGAGGACAGCGGCTTTCCGTCGGAGTTACGCCCCTCTGTGCTTCCCTTAATTCACCGCAAACATCCGATAACGGCGATACCGTGATTATCAGCTGGTTGCAGAACTTGTGAAGGAGGCATCGGTGGTGGCGAAGGAACAGTTGGGAAAAAAGAGTCGATGGTGGGGAGAAGAAGCTCTAGGACGGTGCCGAGCAAAGTGGCTTCATCGAAATGAAAACTAAGTTGGGAGGGTAGACATACTACTTCGCAGTAAAACCAAAATACATTATCACATATCTGGGATGTAGTTATCTAATAGCTTTGGCTGGAAGTGTGTGAATTGACATACAGTGTGTGTAGTTCGATCTTTCTTTGTATTCGCAGGCCAAGGCTTTGAACAATACGTAAGAAGTGTATTACGCCTGTACTGTTTTTGTTGTTCGAACATGTAAATATGGCTTTTGTTCCTTGCATTACGAATCATGAGGTTGAGGCCTCTCTGAGGCCATTCGAGCCTGTAACCTCGGCTTCCATTTCGTTTCACCTAGAATATAAACGCTCATCAAATCAAAGTGAAATAAATCGGGTGTAGACTCATCTAGCTCCATGAAAACCATTATTGACGCATGCTTTCGGATCTCTCGCAAAGCGAGCCGCGTTAGAAGGCGCTAGAACCGACTGCAACCAGCAGCGCAAACTCGGCGCCGGGAGCGCGAGCTTGTATGTTCTCGCCACTCGAGGCGCGAGCGCACGTGCACTACGAGGAGATCACGCCACATATCAAGCCACGAGCAGATGGCAGAGTGTTGGCAGAGTGTTCTCGGAGGTCGACCGACACAGGGCTTTCTCTTGTTTTTGTGTCGTGTTCGGGCACAAATTTACCCCTAAATAAAAGTCCTTCCCTTTCAATTGTGTTCTCTTCTACATGACAAGATTATTTTGTATTTCTGACTTTGCAAATAAGTGCTGGTGTACACAAAATTGAAGCCATTCAAGCTTTCGAAAATAGCGCTCTAATTTTTATCAGTAACAGCATCGAGTTAAAAAGGCCACTATGGCTGAGTTTGTGAGTACACGATAGCTCACTGTCTCCGTAGAAAACCTGTTAGAAATTTCAAGCTCGCTAAAATGAACTTAAGAAGAGGACAGGTAGAGTGGTAAACATTAAACAGTAAGCGCTGGAATCCTATATCATCCACTGTATCTCAATTGCCCAAAAAGCGCTCGTGCACTGGTGTAACGGAGGCCATTCATAATTAGGCTGAGATACGACCATGCCGAACAAATTATGTGGCAGGCTGCCTTCAGGTTGACATTTGTTGTTACATTCCCTTGAAGGTTGTATTGCTGATATAAATAGAAAGGAAACGCAAGTGTTATGGAACAATCCCCGTTGTTTTCCAACGGCAGTTGTTAGTATACGCCAGACGGCCACACCCAGTGCGTGCGTGCTGGCGTGCATCAAGAATGGTATTCGTTACACTAGGTGGGGCTATCGGTAAAGTCGGTCCCGTGGGTCGACGAATATGAAATCGATTACTGCAGTCCTGCAGTGGACGCTGAACACCGGTCATAATAATTCGTTTTCGCTAGATGTGAACGACATTACAGAAGCAAACGAAACCGGAAGAACTGAGGCAGGGGCGGTAAAGCAGGAATCAAATATGAGTGACGTAGAAAGAGTAATTCAGGCATATTCGTTCGTTCGCTCTTCAGCGCTCACGCTTGTGCTTCGTTGTGTGCTGCGTTTTTAGAAGGAAGGACAAGAGGTAGGAACCTTCGATACTGTTCTTAAGATGAACAAAAGCTGAAGTTTCCTTAAAACGCAGTAACAGTTTAGGAGTGACATGAATGCGAAATGAAGAAAAAACAGTGAAAAAAATAATGCTTCATTTACGTGGCAAATCTCAAGAAGTGTGCGACGATTGCTTCGTCTTGCAGTAGCCAAACACGTGACTGACCCTGCAGTTGGCTCTCTCGGGTTCTCAAAGCGATTTTCTTAGTTCACCAGTTACAACTATAGTGTTGCCTGTAAGGGGGGGCAATAAATTCGAACATGTAAGGTGGCAGCAAAGGCACAAGGCAGCATAAGGCAGGCTTACATAGCTTTAGTGATATACAGGTGCCACAAACACTACCCCCCTACAAGGACGCTTAGACTTAAGATGAAGCGTGCGGAAATAACCTCTGACTAATCATGTGATCTTTAGGCCAACAATTTATTTATTTATTTGAAATGCTCACCAACAGCGCAATGGCCTTCTCGGGTGATGCATAGAATTTGCGAAGCAGTAGCTCGTGATAAACAGCATCGAAGGCCTTGCTGCAGTCGAAATATACGGTATCTATCTGTTGACGAGAGAGCAACAGATAGATACCGTATATTTCACGGCAAGAGTTTTCAGGCGATTGAGTAATTATATGCTTCCTACCACATGAGTAGCTTCGGAGAAATTTGTTCTCATTCTTTCTTCATTTTTGTGGCACATTGTCTACCAAGAAAGTGCGCCATCTTTTTTTCTGATACATCGTGCTTGAAAACTCCCCAAACTACCAATACCCGTGCAAAAGTGCTGCTCAAACAATCGCAGAGGCTGACGCGGCCCTCGACACCTTCGTCTGATTAAAATGATATCGCTGGACGGTCACTAAACATGGGCTGCGACTGCCAGAAACACAAAAAACTGTATTGCCCAACGTGTCACCTTCTCATTACGTGGGAATAACCAGGTGCACTTTACGGGGGTCACGTTTTCGGCAAAAAAAAACGTGTTTTCCCAAGCGTGGCCGACCCCGCGCAGAAGATATGCGTTATGATATCTTTCTAACTACAGTGGTGGAACCATGCCACGTTGTACTTCTCTTTGCGCCGGGTTAGGCCAGGCGCAATAACCTCCTGCTATAAATGATTTATGAACAATACTTCGGCAACTACGTTGCGTAAACACCCATTCTGTGCCTTCACTCCCCAGAAAGCCACTCTATAACGGCAGATGTTTTTTGCATACTCGCGGTGAAGTTGGATTTCTGCGCTGATTGGGTGCTTTCTTTGTCGGTCATACTTACTTGGTATTTATGAGTGCTCGTGCCAAAAGCAATTGAATTCGTACTTTTATTGCCATCTGTAGGCCTCCTAATGATCAGCTTACACAGTGCTGCCATGTGTAAATCGCCTATGCACACCTTGCTTTCCCCACTCATCTCGCAACCAGCATCTAGGGCGAAGGGTTCCCGGACATAAGAGGTGTTCATCGATGTGAGATAGCAGTTGTTCCTAACAGAGGGCACGATATTGCGAGCAAATTAGAATGAAATGAAGATTCGGCCTTCCTTTTGTTGAGATGTATCAGTTTGTGCGTGTTTTTTGTGGCACTTCGCGATAAAAAGAATGACCGAATAGAGAGGAACCGAATGGTGCCGCTCTTTCGCAGGGGAGCGCGGACTCTATGAAAAACGGCCTACATTAAGCGTACGGCGCCCGGCCCGAATACAGCGCATCGCCTCTCATCACTGACATTGATGCAAGGCTGCCGAGATAGATAGGGCCAGGCTCATTGTGAACACTGGGGCGCTTATTGATTGAGAAGTGACGCAAGCTGCCTTCTGAGCCCGATTCGAGATCCTTGCCTTCGACTTGTGCAGTGAGGGAGGCTAGAATAGACGCGAGGAATTCGACATACTGCACACTATGTTTAGGTGAAAACGAAGTCAATATGTCAACCTTGAGGAGCGTGCGTAGATCAAGGCTATAACAACGAAAATAAAATGCTTTGGAGCACCTAAATGTTCTTACGTGTTTTAAGGCAAAAGGCTGGTGACACTTATCAAAAAACTTTTATTGCATCACTTTATTTGCGCTCCTTTCGTCAGTTTCGTTTCTTCGCACTTTTGTGCAAACTCAAGCCAGGTAAGCTTCGCTTAAAATGTTTTTTGTTTCCAGCCAAATAATAATGTGTGTATAAACCAAAACTTTAAATGATTGACACAAGTCTAAAGGGAGAGAAATGGCCGAGAAAGATAATAAACATAAAGATAAGGGGAGCTAATCTATTTTCGTTTAGGATAAGTTCAGCCTGCTGCTCGTTTACGGCTTTAATTCTTCGTTGACAACAAGGAAGATTTATGGGCTAAAAACTGTGTTATCAACACCGATTACATAGCATGTCAGACGCACAGCTAGCTAGACTATAAGAGTGCCACCTCTGACGTTAACTCCTCCAGCCTGCTAGCACTTAGCCCCAAAGAGAGCAGGGAACAAGTGCTTACAGTGCTAATGCAAGGAGGCAATCGACCACAAATGAGGGATAGTCGTGCACTGATAATCACCCTTACGCTCTTGAAATCGCCGTTCTCTGCTGCCGCCACTCATGGCATCGATCGCGCATGCGGTGTCCAAATCCCGCACAAAGCCACGACCGAAAAAGTGACGGTGGCAGTATCCAAGCTGGAAAGGAACCTTTTTGCCCGAAAACCCCATAACGGCCTTTGCTGACAGCTGTACACTGTAGCAAAGTCATTTCCTTTCTTCTTGTACGAGTCGTGAGGAGCTCCGAATGCAATATACAGCCCCCGCCGTATTAAAGGTACGGACCGCTTTGTGCCGAAGGCCCGATCCGCGTCGCAGCCCATCACACCAAACCGGTGCGGCGAATTTTCGACGTTGCTAGCTTCGTAGACCGCCTTTGCTACCCACACACAGCTGTTGTAATCGCAAAGAACTAATTAAGCAATGTTCTCTTAATGGTAGAGTCTGGCAAATATTCAACCGGCCCTTTTCAGCCTCTTCGTTTTTATCCTGCCTCGTTTTCCATGAAACAATCCGCCTCCTATTGCAGACCAAAGAAGATGTATATTTATTTGCTCTGGAAACATATCAACCTCCAACGCAGGCAACCAGATAAGCCGGGGAGTTTTGCTTAGCGCAAGTGCAGTTTCCGTACCTCGTGGGAATAAACGGAGTCGGCAGTTGTGCCTTCATGCATTCTCTGTATCCCCCGCTTTAGTTATGTTCCTAACTTTTTCCTATCCTTGTAGCAGCGAAAGGGGTATTGTACACGCGTGACCAACCAGCGCTAAATCCTGTGCTTTCCCCAAGAGCAGTTACACCACTGCTGCAGTCGTAATTCGCTTTCCCGTGTCCAAACGCTTGCCTGTGTTGGTCCAGAATGGAACAATGGGTACACGCAGGCGTCTCATTGAGCGTGCCCTGTCCGTATGAACGCGGTGAAGCCGGCGAGCACACACATGAGAACAAGAAGTGTCTAGAGTGTGAGGCTCTAGTGAGACTCACTCACTCACTCACTCACTCACTCACTCACTCACTCACTCACTCACTCACTCACTCACTCACTCACTCACTCACTCACTCACTTGATCAATCAATCAATCAATAAAAAATAAATAAATCAGTAGGTCGGTCGGTCGGTTTGTCGGTTGTTCAATAAAGTGATTCAGCAATTAGAGCGCATACGCTATGAAGGTCGATCACAAGAAATCTGCGCATGGTCTGAATCATACCTGCACAGGGTGGCACATACCCGCGGTGGTGTATTCGAAAACAGATTGTAAGCAGGAAAGAATGTCGCTACAGCACAATGCTCAATAGTTGCAGCAGGCAACCTGTCATTTTTTGTCTTCTTTTGTCTTCATTTATGTTCATGTGGAAGCTGCTAGGACGGGCAAAAAAAGACACTTGATGAAGAACATCGCTTTAAAGTACCTGAAAAGCAAATTTCTGCACCCAAGCCTTTGAGATGAGAGACATTTCCCTGTTTCGGAGCATCTTTCAGGGAGCAAACGTTTTCTCGCAATCGTGCGAAAAGAAAAAAAATGCGTGTTACCTCATTTGCCTCCCTCACGTCTTTAGTAAACCCGCGGACAACGCAAGAAAGGGAAGCATGCATACCGTAGATGGTGTGCAAATACCTCGCTTTGCTGCCAGCCTGACAAAACTAATGTTTTGGAATTGGCGGTTAAGCAAAACCTTTGTCCATCTTCATGCTGGTGGGAGCTTCTAATACCCGATTCAAAAAGGGCCATGAAACATTTTGCTAGCGGCACTATCTCAACCTTAGCCTGCTAAAGTCTTCTTAAAAAAGACCAGCACACACTGGACAAGACGGCGTGGAGGGGCTCACAAGGCAGCACGAGCACTCGTCACCCGTGCGCCTGACGAGACCTCCTCCCGCCAAGGAGTTTACTCCGCCAGGAACTACCTTACCCCTTATCTGGAGGTTACTGACTACTACCGCCTCTCCCGCAACACGCTACCCCCGGCTCACCCATCCCTAACACCCTCGTAGGAGCGGCTGCAGCGCTTCCTCTAAACTGAATCGCTTCCCAACCGAGCCCTGCTCCATCACATCTACCTATCTGCCTACCCCTCGCCCCTCTGTCCACACTGTGGCGCTAAATCCACAGTGCAACACCACAGTAAGTCTGTCTCTGACCCGCTCCCCTCATCATCATCTCATCTGACCACTGGATGGAGGCCGTGGGCCGCTCAGAAGAAGATTGCCGGCGCCCAGCATTTGCCAGGGCACAAGCGAGGGTGGCGGCCCCTTTGGGCCGTAGTGCACATAAAAGTTCTCTCTCTCTCTCTCTCTCTCTCTCTCTCTCTCTCTCTCTCTCTCTCTCTCTCTCTCTCTCTCTCTCTCTCTCTCTCTCTCTCTCTCTCTCTCTCTCTCTCACGAATGCTCACGTTCCCGCTTCATATTGTGTCCTCACATCTTCAAGTGCTTAGACGAGAAACACAAAAAGGTGATAATTACATTTGGTTCTCTGCTCCACCTTGATACCACCTTGGAAGGTTCTCTTTCGTACTACATTGTGGTCGCGCATGGCGTCGGCGACAAAAACAGCATTAAGAATGCTCGCCCCAGTGCTACACTTTGGGCTTCGCCTTGCGTCCGGTGCTCTCCGCGCTAGCCCAGTCCAAAGCCCGTATGTCATTGTAACAAATGGGCCTAGAGGATCAGGAAACGTACATTGACTTGCTTTATACTTTTTAAAATTTCTTCAGCAAAAAACTATCCCTTAAAACCTACCTTTTAAACATCCACATCCTCGCTGTTTGCAAATCGCCAATCCGTTTCTGTGGCCTTGTCACTTACAGTAAGAGAGGAAGCGTCGGGTCTCACCTCCTCCTTTCTATACGTGTACACTTCATCTTTTACTGACACTTCCTTATTATGGATACTCCAGCCTGTACGTTGCGACTTCTCAACATGAGAACAAATAAAACAGAACGCCAATAACTGCAATCTTGCAGCCCTTCTTGTCACTGTAAGATGAATATAACTGTTGAGAATGTTATGGTGATGCTTCCAAAAACCTTCACTATCATGTTTTGTCATGCTGATGGCCCCAACTTGCCCACCACTTTTCTCCCAGCAGAAGCATATGCAATTTCACTCGTTGTAGAACACAACCTTCAAAATCAACTTCCCAAGTCCATCATCTATACAGATCCCTTCAGCTTTGTTCGGGCTCTGTCATCTCAGAAGCACAGCATGAAGCTGGGGTTCTGGGGCGCTGCGGCGCTGCTGTTTACCAAAGGAACACGAGAGACAGCGAGTTGGTGTGCCTATAGTAAAGGCCTGGAGGAGAAACGTGCATTTATGTTCTTTGACTGGTGCGATAGGCGGTGGTAGTCTTAAAAGAAAGAAGCTGAAAGCAATACATTCACATGCACATGTGATCCCGTGAACGCACTTTCCCCCTCTTTGCTGCGGTTTTTCGCGTTTAGGGACCGCTCTATTGTAAGCGCTGCGAGAAGAAAACTCGCAACCTGAGGACCAGCAACGCCTGATCAACCGGGCCACCCTGGCTGCGGGAGCGCGCGGCTTCCTGAACTGAGGACGCCACCCACGTTATTCTTCTTTTTTTTTATTGCTCAATAAAACGTTTTGCCTCCTCCTCCTTGCTGTCTTCTACGCGCACGCCTCATTCTTTCTTATAAAAATCTGTTGCATTTTTTTCGCATTTGGTAGCATGTGTGAAATGATGTGCCCCCCTTCCCTATAAAAAACAGTGCAGTTGACGGGTTTTTATAGACGTACAAGGCACCCAGTAGCCCTTCAGCAAACCCTTCCTTTCTTTACCGTGAAATGGCTTAAGTGCTGGTAAAACTGGTGGGCCCATGGAAACTCTAAATAACAAAACAAACAAATAACCAACGCGCCTTTACTGCCAGCCTTAATTTAAACTCGGGAAAGTCCCAATTTTATATCACCGTGCATCATTTTGGTATATGAGAGCGTTTATTTTTTTTTTTTTACAATCCAACCGCGTTCGTCTTTTCGCAATCGCTCTCGCGCTGCTTAATCATCAGTGGATCTGCCGCACCGGTGGTGTTCAGATTGGAGGTATTCAGACATTTGTCGAATTAGAAATTTGAATAGCGAATTAGTTCACTATTCCGGAGTGTTACCATTTCATGCAAGGGGCCAGAATTTTCATGGCGATTGGGTTGTCCGCTTGTTTATGAAAAGCAAACTTCACACTGTAACAACTTAGCTTCTTCAAACGAGTTTGGAGTAGCAGTTGCACAGTCCTCCAGTTTCAGATTGACACAACTTTTGCGGATATTTTAGTGTGGTCGCCTACTTCCAATTAAAAAAAAGCATCTTTTGAAGATGTGGGGAATTTTCCAAGTATACGGTCAAGCCTCCAACTACTTCCTATTTGATCTCGGCATGCATCCTACTAGAGTAAGTATTCATAAATTTTCTAATCGCTTCATAAATACGCTTGGCGATATGTATTTCCAAGGGCTAAATGGAAACGGTGGCTGCGGGGTAAAGATTTTACCTTTACTGGTGAGACTTCGAACTAAAACTCCTTGCAACGTGTCACGACACACTGGCCACGATGCTCGAGCCGCAGACAAGCGACGAACTGAGTAGTATTGTTACGACGAATGGACTATCACCAAGAATAGCGGCCAAATGGCAATTAAGAGCTTGGCTATAAATATAAAACAGGCCTCGTCTTTCACTCATCAGGGCCATTCCACGAGACAAAGAACAAAATCAACGCCGTACGTAAAGCGAAAAAATGGTAATTGGAATTAATCCGGGGGTTTATGGCAAAGCGACGTGGTTCGTCCACCGAACATACGGTATCACCCGGGGGCCGGAATCTTCACCAAGCGAACAAATTATCCCGTGCGA
Organism: Haemaphysalis longicornis; assembly: GCF_048455015.1. Classification (NCBI taxonomy): domain Eukaryota; kingdom Metazoa; phylum Arthropoda; class Arachnida; order Ixodida; family Ixodidae; genus Haemaphysalis; species Haemaphysalis longicornis. The sequence continues at coordinate 14,252,720 of NW_027526335.1, read as the reverse complement.
AATAAAGCAGGCCCAGAGACATTATCCTGCTCATATCCCCAAGCTTGGGGTGTGCCGGAATTAGGGGAGCGGGGACAGGGAGCATGAGGCTGTAATCTGCGCTAGAGACAGAGAGGAAAACTCTTCTTCTCGCCTCAGGGTTTCGCACGTCCACGGAGATGGCCGACTCTACTCTGGCGTAAGAAGGGCGCGAGCCGACGTGCAGGGCAAACGATTGCTCGCCATTTTCGTGCGTGGCCGGGTCGGCTGGCTTGCTTTCCCCTTTACGTGTGTGCATGACTGCCCTCCCTTTGCCTCTCGACGGTCACGGTGGTTGCCTAACTGCGGGGTGAAGATGCTATTGGGGAGCAGTAAGAGCCCCCCTCGTTCCACCCCGTAACGCCGGCAATCTCAAAGAAGCCAGCAATTGAAGACGACGTGCCCAGACGGGTTCTTTTTGCCCGGTCTCTGCTTTCGCCGGGAACGTGTACAGGGGGGAATGTCTGGTTGGCTGCTTGCCATGGGCGTTTTTTAAAAAAAAAAAGTGGCAAAAAAGAATAAGTTGGGGTTGTTTTTTTTATCTCTCTTGTAGCTATTAAAAACGGCTTATTCATCGACACTGGCACTCCAACGAACTTGTTGGGGGTTTTTGTACGATTAGAGGATGATCTGAGTGGCTGGCCCTTACAATTCGCTTGTACTTTTTTAATTGCATCCCGGTGAAGTCCTGATGCTGTCCACATAAACCTACTGGCTGCTAAGGGTTTCCCTTTAGATACTTCTTTTGGAGAGAGTAACTTGAGATTTTTTTTCCGGGAGTTGAGCAAAGTTAGGAGCACATTGCCACACCTGTTGGCGTTGAATGCTGAAATCCATAATTTTACTTCTGCATTATAACGGATGCTTCTAAACCCCATTAAAATAATTTATATGAACGAGAGTGCCACGAAACCTTTAAACACACCAACCATGTCATATCTTATAACAAAGAGATAACGACAGCAGCAACACATGGGTTTTTTGTTATCCGGAGTTTGATCTGCACTTTGTTCATTGAACAGACAGTTTTATCGCCTATGGCTCTGCAGGTTAAGATATATTAAGTTTAACACCTGATACGGATTTTGACGGAATGAGTTCACGACGCTGCGCGAACTGAATAAATCTCATATACTAAATCTCATATACTAAACTATACTAATAAGGTAATTGAACTCTTCAAGTCAAGTAAGGGGCGGTCGTGTAGATTGTCACAAGGATGTGTACGTTTATCAGTCTGTTTAGGTTGCCTCCAGATGAGACAGTGAATTAAACGTTATCGACATAGAGTGAATATGTATAATGTTCTATGTAGCAGTTCCTTTCCGTAACATTCACGAACCTAATCACTCTAAAATGAGCATGCAAAAAAAGTTGAAGCCTAACTTAAACCAGATGGTGAAATGTCGATATAAATTATTTACAATAGAGTATGCGTCATAAAAGGTTTCGCCCTTAAGAAATGTTTCTGGTGTTAAGCCGTTATGGAATGACTTTTAGAGTGACCACATTACAAAAAGAGTTACGACAATTTTGCAAAATTCTGTATACCAATTTTTCTAATTTTAATTAGCGTCCCCATCCTTACTTCCAAGTGGGTGGCTACGACTGGATCTACTTTTTATTTAAAACAAACGACAGACATCGACCAAACAAAAGGTTATGGAAAAGAAGCATGAGCCGATTTGTATTGGATACGTACACCATGTTCACAATATTTTTTTAAAGATTTAGCAGCTTTATGTGGTCGGCATCTGTCGTTCTTTATTGTAATTTTGTATCCCTACCGAAAGGGTTCAGTGGAAATCTCGACTTAATAGCCCCGCTCCCCTTGAGTGGCGGCTGTTGAAGATTTAAAAGAGGCGCATACAAACATTTTCATAGTCACTGCGCGACTTACTCTACTGGTAACTGCCTCGCCGCGCTTCGAACGACGAGCGTGAATTCGAAGGGTAGTGGCATTGGGGAATTACGCGTGGTATTTCAAGTGGAACATGTATTTTTAATGCGATAGAATGATTTCTCTAATTTTCGTCGCTCACCTTTTTTGTACGCCTAGCCTCATGAAAGCCTGTCGGCCACAGCCACACACCCTGCTCTTTGCCGCAGTTTAGATGGGGCTTGGTTCGTTACCACCACCTACAGAAGAGGAGCCACTGTAGAAGCGTCGTTGCAGCGCGATCCCATGTCGTCTTTTATAGCGGTACAGGGTGCTTAGTGGTTCTATATTTAACAATATACTTAGAACTTTTGTTGTGCACTTATGACTTGCCTTAAGAGCGCCGCAATTTTCGGTTGCTCAAAAAGCAATGATATTTATAAACCTCGTCACTCATCCCAGTAGTTCGGAAGGATTACTCTGTGTATTCATTTTTTGCACAACGTTATAGAAATGTTCTTTCCAATACTCCGGCACCCGTGAGACGACTTGGGCTGCAGAACGAGGGATGCCAGAAATCGACATTCAAATACCTCACCAAAATCCCACTGTCGGTTGCGAATATCTGCTTTGTATACATAAAAAAATTTCTTGAAAACAATCTGCGATACTTCGAAACAACAGGTACACTTCGTGGCTTTGCAGTGCGGTAGAAGAAATCACCGAAAACGTATTTATGACCGCCAAACAACCTAAAATGTCTTGACCCAGCCTACAAAAAATAAGATCTAGAGAATGACGCCTCGTTCGTTTTAGTTCTGTACCAATGCTTCGTTAATATTTAATCTGTTAGGATAGTGCGAAACCCAGTGAGCGCCCCACAAAACTTGAAACCCCATCCGTATTCTCACGTTGTTTTTTTAGGCCAGTTCAGTAAAACCAGAGTCCTTCAATACTCGAATAAAATTTACAAGAGGGTAGTCTGTAGGTAGCTTATTTATTTCTTACTTTTACGTCTTTATGATGGCAATGGCGTTGCAAAAATGAATAACATTTTTATGACAAGGGGAGGAAGGAGCGGCTCAGTGCATGCGCGGTTTGTGAAATGGCGCGGTCGTGGCAGAGGCGGCGCTAGACGGCACACCAAAGAGAAATAATGTTAGTTTCACCCGGTATTTGTACGACGGTGTTCTGCTTGATGCTCCAGCGCGACAGGGACGTAACGGCACACCACCACCACGCCTCCATTATTTCATTCCTCATCCATTTTCTCGCCGCTGTCGCTTCTTACGAAAGAACGCATTCATTCTACTAGACGTGCTCGCTGCATTATTTCACGCAATCCGGATAACTTGGAGCGGAAGGATGGAACGGAAAGTGGAGTTGGGGAGGCGGCTCGCGGCTATAAAGTCAGCCTCGCGAGAGCCTAAGAATTTATTTGGAGAGACAGTAATCTCAAGGGATGGCCTATATAAAATATTTCCCCGAAGACGCGGCATCGTTCATCGTAGCACATTCCTCCTACTCAATCTTGCATGTTTCAGGAGACCGCGCCGAGGCAGTGTCATGCTCCAGGAGTTCGAAAACTCACTCGATTTTGCACAAGGCGAAAAAAGAGCAAGTAAAATTTGATATAAGTGATTTACAAGAAGGAAAAATTACGAGCGCTAAGATGAAGTTGGGTGGAGAGCGCCACATTTGGTGGTGAGCGAAGTGAGGTAAGAGTAGACGAGATGGCAAATGAGGAAGAATTGCCCAAAGGGGAGAGATGTAGTGATATTAATAACAGCAGGCATTGTTTATGCACGAGTGAAGCGTTGTTAACGGAAGTTCAGAATAACAGTTTAACGAACCACTGAGCTAAAAAATGCGGGAAATGTCGCACGAGAGAACCGTACGGCCACAATCATTCAACGCAAAAAAGCGAGAAAAAATAAAATATGATATACAAAATTTGGCGAAATTTTCGTGCGCGTTTCCTTGGAGCTAGTACTGGTGTTTCATAATTTATTCAGGTCGCAGATCTCACAATTCAAAGCCCGAACGTGGTCACAAAATGCATGAACTTATTAAGAACGCCTGAAAATGTACTTATGGGGGGAAAGCGAGTCGGATAAAATGTTTTTTTTTTTCAGATGAAGATCCAGCAGCATGCCACAAAACTGCCAGTAAAAGAGTTAAGAGGCAACTTTGTGCTAAGGTGTCTGCCTTGGACACGTACAGGCGGGTGATGGAAGGCAATTTTGAAAGATAGGCACGGGACACACGATCGAATTGGGCATGACGCGAAAAAATATAGAACTGACAAAAGTTTCACCACGCACTTTTTCTTTCGCTTCGCCTTGTCATCGCTACGGTGGTGAGAAAACGGCAAGACCCACTACTACCTTTTATTGAAAACTTAAACAGACCCGCCACACGTTTATATTGGGCTGGTAAGAGGAGCTAAGCCATGTCTTGGCGCCACGGCTTTAGCTACCAACAAAGATGTGTGGGACGCTTGGTTGTGTTTTCCTCACCTGTATACATAATGCATTTGTAGGCTTATTTTTTAGCAAACGAATTATTAACAGCGCATCCTTTTATAGCCTAGTAGCGGAACTTGGCTTATAACAACGTAAAAGACTTCATGCCCCACCTATATTTCATCTTCGTTGACGTTATCATTACCGGCGCAATAGATTCGGCAAGAGTGAAATTTAAAAAGAAACTGAACTGTCATTTTTAGCTCGAATGCAAAACGTTTGAATGGAAGTTACAAGTTAATCTGCTCGATTCCACTTTTGGACTTTGAAATCTTTTTACAACTGACGTCAGATACGCTTGAAAATTAGAAGGCAATTGATAGGAGCAACGGTCGTGCGCAAGTGACGTCAGAGATTGGGGTTCAGCCACATTGTGTACTACCGTACGAATTCTGAAACCACGAGCCTATTTCTTGAGTCCAGAGTTTCTGAAAAGAAAAAAAATTATTGTGACGTAGACGCTGACCTTGCAGAGCCAACCACGTGCAGGTAGCTACGAATGAAGAAAATTTTACAGAGGAATGTTAGCACAGTTTTCTGTGATAAAAGCTGGCCAGTGTCATGATAAAGTGTACTCCTACCTCCACACATCTTAGTACAAACAGCGGAGTGTGTTTAGTCGAGTTCGTGCCAACAAACGCAGTAATTGCAATGTTCGCTACGCTTTTCGCTATAGCGCATAGCTCTTAGAACTTCACGCCGGGGAGACGGTGAAGAGAGGCAACAGCCTGAGGTAACCTGCCGTAATAAACACCGGAAAGCTTCAGAAAACACGTTTTTTTTTTTCATGACCTCTTCGGAGCCACCCCCCCCCCTCCCCACTACTTCCCAAGTTGCATGCCTGCGCGCTATGACGTGACCCTGCAATTCGCTGGAACTTTGTGAACAAAATTCTCAAGCTGGTTCGAGAAATCCAGTAAGTCAGCCCGGTAAGCCCAACCAGAAGTAGTAGACTATGAAAGCTAGGCATTGAAAATGAGCCTCGCTCCATCAGGTCATTTCAAGATAAGTGCGAAAGCCGGTTGCTAATCTTTGGCAGTTCCTGGTTATTCGTAGCTAAGCACCGTAACAGTGGCAAAGGTGGTTATGCACATAAAAATATGTGACGACATTCTCGCAGCACGCAGTTTGAGAACCGATTAACCGATGAATGAAATGGTCGTTGGAGAGATGCAAATGTATACGTGGTTGCTACCAGTTTAGCATGGTTCATCAAGGCTCTGGAAAGCCTAAACATGACTTCGGTGGGATTATCCACTTCACGGTTTTCTGCAATTATGGGATAGGTAGATCTACGTTGCTTCTGCGGCAGTTTCCACTGCTGCTCTGCTTTTTTAGAACGGCGTCCCGCCGCGGAATGAATTGCTGATGAACCGGGTATTCCCATGGTTTTAACTTTGGTAACAGCTTTCTGAGCAAAGCTTATACTGGGTGTTCAAAATTACGATTTATGGTTATCTTAAAAGTAGCTACTGGGAGGCAGGTGAAGACCACCTGCGAAAATAAATTACGGGCCCGGGAGAGACAGAGTGAGATTGTAATTATCGCTGTAAGAAGCCCAACTAACTATTATTGAATACTTAGCTTTTTGTGGACTGCAGTAGGTGGGCATGTTTGTATTGAAATCTCTGTGCTCCGGATGTCTCGGGGCTCAGACACGCCAGAAGAATTCTTACAACTGGTACTGTGTAGAAGCACGAATGCCTCTAACTTTTCAATACAAACATTCCCACTTACTGCAGCTATATAAAGTTAATTATTCAATTTTAGTTAATTGGGCTGCTGACAGCAATAAACATTTCACTTGGTGTTCCCTGGCCACATAACGTATTCGCACAGGTGGCTTTGCCTGCCTCCCAGTGCCTAATTTTAAGAAAACCATAAAGCTTAATTTTGAACACCCTGTAAAGATGTGCTTCAGCGCAAGCATAGGAGCGCCGATGTCACCGTGACTACTCAACTAACAGCGCACAACCAGCAGAGAGGCGCAGCTCCCACGCTATGCACACGCGCCCCGCAGCAGTAAACATACCAAGCAAAAAGAGACGGGAAAGTGCATAGACGTCACTTTGCTACAGAAACGCGACTCCACTTTCTTGATGGCACGGAATTCTTCCGTTCGGTGCCGCCTAGAAACGAAGGAATGCTCGGCAGAAGTACCTCGGACCTTTTTTTGCTTAGAATTACTTCAACCTCAGTAAAATGTTTCCGCAATCGGCACAGCTACTACTGTCAAGCTGAAAATATATCGCCTGGTGTGAAACGTGCGGAAATTATTTTGAGGCTATTAAGCGCGTAATAAGGAAGATTCCTCGGTTGCTCTAAACCACAGGAAATCATCCAACACGCAAAACAAATGTGCAGAAATTCTGATAATTGTTTACAAATTTGTTAGCACTCGTAAGCCGCAATATTTATGGCTGGTTTTTATAGCCATGTTTGGCTATGCGCAGCCACACGGGCCTACAATTACTTTTCAGCAGCAAACGGTAGCTTCTCCGTACATTGTTACTTGTATTCTTCCCTTACCACACAATGCGCGAGAATCACATCTCCGGGAAACGGAGGCCGCCTCTCTGCCGAAATACAACAAAAAGAGAGCAATGTATAAAATTGGAGTGTCAACACCAACGCACTGCCACCTCGATGTCACTGCACCGAATATTCGGCTCGCAACGTTTGTAGGTGCGTCTAGCAGAGAAGAGGGAAGGAGGAGAGTGCCGCGCGTGTCAGCATCGATCGCTACAGGGCATCGACGGCCTGCGAATTCTTTCCGGGCTGTACTTTGAGGCGATTTCTGCACGTGCCACCTAGGCCCTGGACGTGACAGGGAAATTGCTAAGAATAGGCGCCAAGGAAAGAGTCATCTCCCAATCGACGAAACTGGGAGAAAACTGCTCAGAGCAGCGCCATAATTGTGTCTTTCCTGGCTGATTGCTGTCGTACCCCACAGCGTGTGAAGCGAGAGAGCCCGCTTCAAGGTGAAGAAGGAGAGAACGCTACGCAGACGTTGACGAAAAGAGAAAGAAACGACATATACAGATGCCGTTCCTATTTTTTCCGTTTAGGTCATAGACCAACTAGCTCAAAAAGTTCTGTTAAATCGCTCGCCTTTGTACATTGAACTCTTTTCTGTGTCGGCGACCACCCAACGTCAAAATAGTGGCAGTATGTGTGGTTTGTTTGTCTTTTCCTCCCCGTCTGCTTAGTGGTGACGTTACCTTAAGTCGTGAACAAATTTTTCACCTTAAATGGGCCACGAAGACAAAACACAAGTTTGGTTCATTCAAAATATTGCCTCGTTAGAATCATACTGACACCACTTTTAATGTAAACTTTGCTCAAATATGCTATATAATTGAAAAAACGGGAATGGCCATGCGACCAACTAGCTCATTTCCCGCAACAAAACCTATGACGTCATACCAGCCAGCTCTACGATTGGCGGAGTCCAGTAAAAGCAAACGCAAATTAGGCAGAGGTGATAAGCTTGCCGAACGAGCTATTTGCGCTTAAATTTAGGGCACATTATTTTTAAAGCAGTAAGAATGGTGTGACAAACAGTGGATGTTACGCAAGCACACGTAAACATAGAAGTGTCAATCCGTACTGCTGTTGGTACTGCGCGCACTATGCTTGGCTTAGCTGCGCAGGACTGCGGGGCTTTGGGGTTGTCTCACATGGCACTGGCCGACTGACGCAAGCAACGCTGGCTGACGTGACCATATTTGTCGAGCGAGCACTATGTTTCACGAAACGTATATTTTCTCCCCGAACAAAAACAAGCCAGGTTTAAATACGGGCAAAAACAAACCAGAGGCAGAAAACGGCTTACCGCGGTATGGTGGCGCCATCTAGGTTTACTAACAGTAAACAAGGCTTGCAATCGGCTGCATAGCGAACGGTTTCCGGGATGTCATTGCAGACCACAAGAACACACGATTTAGCGGTAAAATCAAAATTTTCACTTGAATTGATTAATTTTTCCTGGATTGAAAGATAGTTTGCATCCGGACTGGTGCTGGTGGCACTATAAAACACGAAATCTTTCGAATAATAGAAACTTGTATTTTGTCTTCATGGCCTCTTTAAGTGATGAACGAATTAGCTCAACAACAACGTTTGTTTAATAAATGGGGGCTTTCTTGTTCTCTATTATCCCTTCGTTCGGTTATCCTTAGATATTTTTGTTAAAAAAACCTTGTATTGACTGACTTGCGTCGTCGGTGGTGGCGTACACTGAAGTGCCTTGCGGCAAAGCCAAATTTATCCACATAGGTGAAAAGGAAAAACGCCCGTGTGTACGAGATTTCGGCGCACCATAAAGATCCCCAGGTGGTCAAATTAATCCGGAGCCCTCCACTTCGGCGCGCCTCATCGCTTGCGTTGCGTCGGCGCGTTAAACCCTACAATCAATCAAATCAAATTTATCCACATTATGTAACGGGGATGATGATGATGATTACAATGATACCTTTGAGGTGTCGTGCACCTACCCGCTCAGGGGGATTGCCAGGGATGAAGTGTTGACTGTGCCCCTGTTAGAGCTTTACTATACAGAGAGAGAGAGAGAGAGAGAGAGAGAGAAAGATTTTATTCATTGCCAGCAGAGGGGAGGTCCGGGCTACGCAGAGCCGCTCCCTCCCCCCGACGCGTTTACGTCGCCCTCGGGACTAGGCCCCGCCGGCGTCGGCGAGAGCGGCGCGCGAAAGGTACTCGGGAACTCGCCCCTGTCCCCCCCTGTCGGCGCCTCTCTCCGCCTCTGCCTGGCGAGAGCAGCCTCGAGCTGCTGGACGTTTACTAAACAGAGTGTCCCAGCTATCATACACCAAAATTAAAAAAAAGCGCAGTGGTGTTACTCGAAGGAAACCCAGTGCATAATTGTTCCAGCACAGTGGAGTAGCGGCCAGTAGTTTCCTTCGTTAAGAAGTTTAAATCAATTGCTTGTAATTATATATCTAACTTAAGAAAGAATGTCCTAATCATTAAAGTACTAAATAGTCACTTGTAGGTACCCACAAGAGGCAAACAACTGTGGTATTTTAAACGACGAACTAATTGCGTGCCGATTTATTCTGACTGATGAGGAAATCCCGCGAAATATGAAAAATACCATGTGGCGGCGCTCCCGCCCGCATCATAAAGTAGCGCCCTCAAATAAGCTGATTGAAAGCAACTGTTTTGTCTGTCACGCGCCCGAAGCGTTAGCGCATCACGTTGATAATGGCACGGAAGTAGCAGCAACAACAAGTTTCGTGGGGTGCGTGTGGCAGATCATAGAGTTCGTTACTGTATACACTAGAGACAAATCTGGCGCTAGCATCACTGCGGCTCAACAAAGGCCGCCTCTGCCATCATGGGCCGCCATTATACGTGCGCTTGCCTTAGTTTCGGCATTGGCTTTGATTGAACGTTTTAGTGGCCGTAAATTGAAATACAATGCCACAGAAACGAAAATAGGAGTGTGTAATTGTAAGGATATAAAATAAAACACGCTGCTTGAAAGCTAACGAAATAAAAAAAAATTGGCTGTGGCTTAACTCTGTTATGCCTGGGTGTGCGTCGCAAGACGTAAGGTTAATTTTATTGTTTAGCTTGCTTCTCTGTACGGTTACGACGCTTCTCGAGGGGTGCGGCTCGTTCTTGCTCCATCTCCTCGGCTGGCTGCCTCCTCTTGATTTCCTTCCGATGACGAAGTCTGGCTTCTTTCAGTCTCTCCGACTCACTTTCCATATATAACGACAAATTCTACCGAGCCACCCCTTCTACATATACGATTTTTTATTGTTCTTTTTTTATTTCTTTGTATTAATGCGGAATGATTGAGGGATATGCTGTAGGGGCACTGCAGAGCAGGGGGTAGGGCGACCCAGTTTTGCAGGACGGTGCGGCCCGTAGGGGTTAGGGCGAGGTTACCAAGTTGCTGGACCTGCTGTTCTTCGACGAACTCAGAAAGGGGATTTTGAAAACCTAATTGTAGAAGGCGGGCAGTAGGCGTGAGGGGGCGGTGGCCGAGGGTGATTTTGTACGATTCGGGATGAGGGCGTCTGATTTGGCATATTTCTTTGGTTTGAGGCTGACGTACGGAGTACCATATGCGATGCGGCTGAGAAATAGGGCTTGACAAGGCCGATTGTAGACCTCCCGTGTGAGCAAAGTGGAGGTCTCGCTTCACGTAGATTTAATGCACGGTCCACATCGGAGTAACCAACTAATGCAGCTTTTGACAAACCATAATGGAACAAATTATGTTCATAGGGACACCGGCTGCAAAATCTGGTACATCCTTTCGCTCCCGTTCTGCTTCGTGGTAACCAACAGCAAGAATAAAATATCACCTAGGCGTCAGGCTTGCCTCGGCCAAGCCGCCAGACCAAATTCTCCTTCGGGTCTGAAAGTTGCATTCCAGACACGGCCGGGAACGCCCAGACGCTGATGCGAGTACCGTTAAAACGGGACAGCTGAAGCCGAGCTACTCCCGGCGAAGCGTTCGCCAGAGTGACTAGTGCCGCGGAGTCACGCAGGCAGTGCTTGCCATGAAGGCGGAAACAAGACCGATGAGAGATGTTGAACCAACTGGAATCCTTAGGCCGGGGCTCCAGCGGCACCGTCGCCATTTGTCTTGATGAGCGAAGCAACAGACGGGAGGCCTTCAGGCGCCTTTTCCATCCTCTTCCGGAAACGGTACACAACACTGCGGCATTCAGCCGCATCCTTGCTCTGGTTGCCTTGTCACGTAGCGCGGGGAGAAATCGAATTTATCCAATTAACTCCGCTATTTCTTCCCTTCGCACTTCTGTATGGCTGGAAAAACCACGAAAATTATTCCCATCAGAATTAATTATCAGGCGCCTAGCATGTTAAAATGTCCGAAGCGTGTGCGGGGGACTCTGCACGTTTTTTATCACTAAGTTTTTGAGGACGATAGTCTTTCTTGGGCTACTCAGAGGCGAAAATGTTGGTCTGTCTCCCTCTCTGTTTGTCCCCTGATTAGGGCACCAGGTGAAAGTTAAAAAATATATAAGCGAGGCGTTTACAAAGGCAAACTATTTTCAATTCAATAAATCTTGAAATATACTCCATATTTCTAAACATTCTTCAGAGGAACAACAAATATTAGTTGCTATTTGAAGAAAGGTGTCAATGTACAATGGGTCCTTAAAGATAAATAAAGTAAAACTAGATGTGTACTTAACTTTTGCGAGAGAGAGAGAGAGAGAGAGAGAGAGAGAGAGAGAGAGAGAGAGAGAGAGAGAGAGAGAGAGAGAGAGAGAGAAAACGTTTATTGAAACAACAGGGACGGGGTAGGGGAGAAAAAGAGTTAGGAGCTGTGGGCGGCCATCCTCGCCCGAGAGATCAGGGCCTCCTGGTCTTCGAGCTGGCAGCTCTGCAACGCGCACTCCCACTGCTCAAGGGTAGGGGATCTGGGTGGTGGAGGGTTGGTGGGGCACGTCCAGACGAGATGAGCTGTGGTGTTGGGCTCGTCGCATTGGGGGCAGTTAAGTGGGTAGTTAGCAGGGGATATGTGGTTGAGATGGAGGTGATTGTAATAAGTGTTGGTTTGAAGTCGGCGCCAAATGCGGGCGTCAGCGGTAGAAAGGGCAGGGTGAGGAGGGGGACAGGTGCATCCGGTTACTCTATAGTGGTAGAGGATGTCAGTGTAGGTTTGGGAGAGGGGCGTAAGGGAGTTAGTAATACTGGCTGCATTGTTGGCCTCTTCAGAGCCAATTAAAAAATAGCGTTAAAAACAAAGGTGTAACCGAAAAATAAAAAGCTGACGCCCGAGCCTCGCACACTCGTGGATTGAGCGCCATGTCCCATCAGGCCCACCAGATGGCGCGCCAGCAGTGCGAACGCGGCAAAATTAAACTCCGCAAACCAGAAATGGGGAGACCGAGCCTTGAGATGAACAACATGAGAGATGGGTGGATAAGACAGGAGAGGCAGTTACGGGGCAGGCGCAGCCCAAGACTTGCAGCGACGCGAGGAAATTCCAGGCAAGATTTTTTTATGAATCCGGCTCATAATGACCACAAACGGGAGAAAAACCTGCGGAACCAAACAGCGACTGAACGAGAGATACACAAAAATTGGCGTAGCAAAATCGAAGGCTGCTTCCACTGTTGAGAAGGTTTATGACTTACAGCACTCAAAACGCAAAGAAAACTTTCCGTGCACTGAGGCAATACCTATGGGAGCAACCTAGGTGAGCAGATGCCACTTATTAGAAATACACTTTTCATTTTTTTACCGGAAGACCACGCTGAATTCACCACGGCCACTGCCTTCTGAGCACTGCGCCGACGTCCATGTTCGAGATGATCCGCAGGTCTGGTCCCACTGTCATCACGTCGCGCTGAATAGAGTTGGCTGACGCCGCTCCTAAAGCTTCAGCCATAGTATCCAGACGGGAAAGTTCTCCTAATTCGAGGAGAAGAGCATAAGATTTTTTAGTGAGACAGAAGTAGTACGTCAGCCGTGCACAATGCTGGGCTAGCCACTTGAGATAATTAGGGAATGTGTGTGCGTGCGTGCGTGCGTGCGTGTGTGCGTGTGTGTGTGTGTGTGCGTGTGTGCGTGTGTACGTGTGCGTGCGTGTGCGCGTGCGCGTGCATGTGCATGTGCACGTGCATGTGCGCGCGCGTGCTTGCGTGCGTGCGTGTGTGTGTGTTGGTTGAAGGGGGGGGGCGAGAAGGTTAATGCAAAAAAATATAATTACGTAAGAAATAAATGACGTTAGGTAATCCATCCATTTAGAAATCTCGTGTAACTAAGACGAATAATTTACTTTGCTGCCCTTCAGTAATGGCGCTGCTTTGGCGAACGGCCCAGCAGCTAGACAAATACAAGGATACGTGCGTACGCTTGAAGATAACTGTCTGAATTCACGTTATAAGTCGGTCCTGTAAAACATTTTGCATACCCGTTTCCCGAAAGAAATGTCGCGTAAGCATGTAAGTTGTTTAGGAGAAATCAAAAGCGCGAAAAATACAAGACAATGGAAAGCCCAAAGATACAGTCTAACTGAAATTTATTATCGCTAAGCAAGCAATTAATAGGAAAACAGGGGAGATACTGGCCCGCGTACATCGCATCTGCCTTGATGACCAACCGCAGATTGTATTTTTTTTACCTAATCACATGCTTGCCCTTATAATTCGCCAAATTTTAAAATTTGGTCACCGTTACTGGTCGTCTGGGCGTTGTGGTGAAGCTCACCAGCGGCGATGTTTTAAAGTGGCGTTATGGGTCTCTTTACTGTCACAAACGACAACCAAGAAGCACCTGTACAGGCTTCCGACGCGTCATTAAATAAAGAAGATGCAGCTATCGTTATAAATCTTTTAACAAGGGTGATCACAAAGATTTCCAAACGTATGTGGCAAAATATTGAACTCTTTTAAAGAGCGCTCTTATTCATAAATTCTTCAAGCGTTTCGTGCGGTACCTCAACACTGACTGTTTCAACAGTATATTTTAGCTTGAATTGAAGGTTTTAGGTTTAAAATGATCGAAGTTAGTAAATTTTGTTTGCCTTGTTCCCTTCACGGTAGCAAACACTGAACTCACGCTTGCTGGGTTCGGGCTGGCAGTGTATTCATGCCAAGCATATAATGCTACATAGGAAAAATCGCCTAAGCACGTGATCTAAAAGTTGGCTGTTGAGAACACCTCAATTAACAAGAAGCTTGTACGACGGCTTGTCGCCCCGCAGGACGTCGGCTGCAATGCAAAGCTATCAACTGTTCGCAATCGTGCAGAGAACTGCATTACTCAAATTCGGTCCATTTAAACAGAAAAAAAAAAGCATTTTCAGTCAGTCCCATTTTCAACTAGGTCTTCGTTTCTACCTCATGCCAAAGTTTCTCTAAGCTTCAGGGGGAGAGATACAGAAAAACGACTAAGTTGAAAGTGTAACTTTACATTGTCGTATCTCGTTGACATCTGCACACATTCGTAAAGAGTTGCGTGGGTCTGTTTCACCAGAACGCTCTCTAAATGCCAATTATTGTGATGAAAAGGACAAAATAGGGTGAACAAGGCTTCTATTATTTACCCCGAAAAATAACGTCTACGCTGAAGTAATAAGTACTTGTAACGTCGTGTTTCGTACTGCGCAAAGTCCTAAGCCTGCAGTTATTCGCACATTCGTCTTCGCAGATGCAGTGACAGGTTGCTCAAATAAATTGTGAACCCGCTCCCGCGTAATTCGGGTTCCCTTTGCTAAAAGTTACACTCTTCTGTGTTTGGTTCTCGTTGTTGTGTTGTGTTTCTAGTCCTCTGATCTGCCAAGGAACTACGAAAACAAACACGGCCTTTTCCTTGTACCACCCATCTCGCCGGCAGTTCTGTGCACTGAGCCGCTAACCGGAAATGCCAACAAGAGTGCGATGTCTGACAAGGATGCCGACTTCCCTTCCTACAGCGCTTGTGCTTTCTTTTGCCTCTGCAGGCTGGCAAACGCATACTGTGCTCGGCCACCAGCGGCACAGCGCTCCCCTGCACTGTCACGTGCGCATTCGGGCACACCGCCAGGTGCCGAGCTCTGTTGTCATAATTCCTTCATGCTGCCTTTGCAGTGCTGACGCAGAGAATAAGGCCACCCGGGCGTGAGTTATCAAGGTTCACCGCTCACAATTTCTGTCCCCTTTCTTCCGTGTTTACACTCGTTCTGTGGACGAACAAAACTCGGAGCACACCTTATCTTGGACAGAGCTGCAATGTCCGCGTATCAGAGAAATGACTGCTCTTTGCCCGTTGCGGAAGACACCATTGCGATGACTGGTGCGCGTCCGCCGTTGAAATGTCGATATTATCTGGTAGGCTTAACGCTTCATGCTAGTTTTGAAGTGCGCGTGCACGGCGCCGGCATTTCGGCTCTGAGCTTATCCAACGGTAAGAATTATTGCCTACGCAATTTTAAAGTATGGCGGCTGTTTTTTACATCCCTAGTTTTATGTGCTTCTTTGGCACCAAAATTCTTTCATGGGGCAAAATAAACATCCTGAATATTTTGAATAACCACCAAGACGGGAGGTGAAGCTGCTCGAAAACAGCCCTGCACGTATAATTCTCAAGCAGCACAAAGCACACGATTTTCCACAGAAACAAAGCTCTGACCAAGATTTCCAAACGGCGCTTCGTCCATTCAAAACTATTAGGAACATTTCAGGTGGGCTGCTATATGATCACGATCGTCGCAAGCCTGCTAATGTCCACAGAAGGACAAATGTCCTTCCTGTGTGATTGCTCGCGATTTCGCGTGATCCAAATCTCTGTGATCTGTCTATCATCCTGTCTATCAGCCAATCATCCTAAGTGGGTATGCTTGGCTTGGCGAACGTGCGCAGGGGAAGCTGCGCGGTCGTTGCATGGCAGGCACGCACGAGCGCTAGACATTTTCTTGGTTTTGTTTGCAGCCTGGCTGTCGGCGCGTGGCCCGCGTTCACGAGCGCGCGCTCGGCATTTTGTTGGTATTTTTACTGCGGACACGAAAAATTATGATTTGCTGAAGAGCATCGCTCTTAAAATATAACGCGATACCGAACTCTACAAAGTTCTGTTAGCGACGTGGGTATCCATGCCAAAAGATATTTTGAGTTCTTTTGAAGCTAAAGCTGATGCATCATGAAGCAGACGAAAATTTATTCGTTTAGAATGTTTTTTTTCTTCTTGCGTGTGTGTTTATCTTTGTTGGTTGAACTTATTATTTTGGTATATGTATGAGTCGAAGCTGCTTTATAAAAGCTTTACTCACCGCACAAAAATATACGCGGCTGTACGGCAGCTACAAATACAAGTAACGCCTTCTTTTCGGTGAATTAGGGGAAACAAAGTACACAACATATTTAGCCGTTATGATGAAATTATGTATGAAGTGAACTTCACTGCGAATTGAAATTCAGATAAATTTCCCATTTCGCTTCTTAATGAAATGCGCCTGCATAAGATTTCGAAAAATATAGGGGGCTCTTTCTGTGTCATAATTCGCCCCACGTTTGCCCCTTACTACAATCGCGTGTAAAATTTCGTAACATTGGGCGTGTGAGACACACCTTGAACTGGTTTCACTGCGCTTGTTTCTTGCTGGAATAGGCTATGATCGAGAGTGACGATGTTCGAATACGATTATAACACTCATACAGAGGTGTAGTGAAGATGAGGCGTAGAGGTAAGCTAGTACGTTTCATGCCATACCGAGGGGCTTTATTTTATAAAAACTAATTAACGTCTATTTATGGCTAAAAACAAATGTTCTGTGCCACTGCGTCGATATCATGCCTCTCGTTCATTGAGTAACCCTCGGATAAAATTTCTTCCATTTTTTAAAG
Source organism: Haemaphysalis longicornis (assembly GCF_048455015.1). NCBI lineage: Eukaryota > Metazoa > Arthropoda > Arachnida > Ixodida > Ixodidae > Haemaphysalis > Haemaphysalis longicornis. The sequence continues at coordinate 14,235,966 of NW_027526335.1, read as the reverse complement.
CAAAGCTTTCTACCTCTACCCCCAAGGGTTCTTTCGCGACCGTTGGTGTCACCAGAAAAGTCCCGCGAAGAAATAAAAGAATTTACTGCACCGCCAGGAATCGAACCTGGAACTAACAGAGCAACAAAGCAACAGCTCGTTGTCTTACCGATTAAGCTACGAGCCCACGCGGAGTTGGGTAAGACAAGTGGTGCACTCACCAAGCACATCTAGGGGTATAACCCATGCATTCTTGCTACATGCCACGCGAAAGCGAATAAAGGAAGCTCACACCCACCCATGTCCTCTCACTTCTAGTACGCCAATGGGCCTGTGGCTTCCAGTGTTCGCGTAAAAATTTTAGCTCCTTGTCGTGCCCCCTCACGCCAATCGATACCTCAAGGAGCACATTCAAATACTCCTTGATGGCCAGGCCATCACTCCAAGCCACAGCATCAAGATCCTGGGCCTCCATCTTCAGGCCAACACCACGAGTGGCGTATCCTTGCAACACCTCAAACACACCATCAATAAATCATACACATGATCAGGCGAGTCGCTACCAAGAATCGAGGCCTCCAGGAATCCGATACCTTTCGATTACATCAAGGTTTTGTCCTCTCGAGAATCAACCCCCTGTCTTCTTCTCGGCAAGGACGACACAAAGATGCTTTATATAATGATTAGAAAGGCGGTTGAGCCAGCCATTGGTCTTCCCATGAGTGCGGCCAGAGAGAGGCTGCTTAGCACGGGGCTCCACAACACGGTGAAAGAGGTGATAGAGGGCCATCTTTCTATCCAGAAGCTCCGAATGAGCAGAACTGCGGCGGGTCGCCTTATCTTTCACGAGGTTCGCTGGGCAGCACAGAATGTCACTCCGCTTGATGTACTCCTGGACTTTTGGCGACAAGAAACAAAGATGCTCCCTTTGCTTAGAAATATGAACCCCTCAGACTACGCGCGTCGCCGACAAGCACGGGCTCAAGCGCTCAACACCACCCTCGGTGGGGATCATGCAGTTAGCTACACAGACGCCTCCCAACATCGAGGGCAGCAGTACGCCATCATCGTGGCTACTTTCAGAACCAACCTCCTTGCTTGTGCCTCACTCAAGACCGAAGACATGACGGCAGCAGAAAAGACAGTCATCGCCTTGGCTCTCACTCAACCATGGGTTCGTAAGGTAGGCACCAATTCCCAACAAGCCTACCAGAATTACCTGTCGAGTTTGGTGTCCCAACCTTCACTGCGTGTGCTAAAAAACCACTCCCCAAATGGTTCCATTCAGCTCATCTGGACGCCCGCTCATGCTTCCATGGAAGGCAACGAATACGTCCACCAAGCCGTACTTTGAGACCCCCTGCTATGAAGCTGCATGATGACCGTCACCCGCTTGTCTCGTTCAGGGACGTAACCCAGCATTATCACCTTCTGAGACAGACCCTACCTTCGCCTTACCCTGACCTTCCCATAGAACAACAACCTACCCTACGGCTCATACAATCCGGCTCCTTCCCACACCCGACGAGTCTTCATTTAATGCACCCGAATCGCTACGATGCTGAATGTAAACTTTGCTCAGAAGTAGGAACACTCTGCCACATAATCGGGGTGTGCGACTTCAGCCCTGAGCACCCTCCTCTCTTTCCTCTTACCGCCATGGGAGATGCTGCTGTCCAGTCCCTCTCTGCCTACCCAACTTCAGCTGGTAGAGAGAGCACAGGTGGCACGGACTGAATATGGGCTACAGTGAAGGAGGAACCACTCCCCTGGACCACACTCTAGGCCTTTCAGGAATATGAATAGAAGTATTTCCTCTTTCTGCATCTCCTACTCCTCATCCGGCTCCTGCTCCGTCTCTGCCGCTGATCTCGTCGCCTCCGTTCACGACGGCAGAGACGGAAAAGTGAGATCGTCTAACACCGGGTTTGAGCTTTAATTTCGTGAAAGAAGTTTCCACTCATGTGCTATACCAATACAACTCAACGAACCACCGTTCATGCTTCATGCATTAATTTAACCTTACCAAGAATATCTGTTTGAAGGAGTAGAGGGTAGAGGGTATGAAAAGTGAATTTCTCTTCTCTCTGGTTTCAACGTTTGTGGAGCGAAGTGAGTGAATTATGTGACGTCGCATTGGTAAGCACTGTGGGTCCCGTTTACCGCTTTGCTTTCCAAACACATTCACAGAGTGGATTGGCGTTAATTTTTTTTTCCGAGGACTACATTTTATTTTTCTCTCAATAAAGAAATTTTATTCTCTCTCTCCATTTTCTCTCCAATCACCGAACCTGAGCTACGTGAAGGCAACAAACCAGTACGAGAATGTAAAGGTTAGGATGGGTTGGGTAAGGTCTTTCGCGCAATATCAAGTGGTATCAAGCATAACTAATCAGGGCTAGTTTGTTCTAGTGCATGCAGACATTCGAATAGTTCTCGCACCGGTAAGGGCACGGGGCGGAAACACGCATGGGCACAGCCTACCTCGCGAATAATCTTTATCTGCCATAACAAAAATGAGAAATAGATGTTCAGTTGACGCGTGCCCGCGCAATTAGCGAAAGTGCACTTGTAAGATTAATCTGAATAAAGCCTCACATATAAACAACTACTCCAATGATCCCATAGAAGTACAGACCAGTCCACAGCGAAACTTGGATCCGCAAACATTATCTGAGCCAAATCGGGGTGGAGTGTTCGGTGTAACTGTTACGTAGTTGGGTTTTACCGTGGTCTTTTGTTAGTTACATTTTGGCAATGATGAATTTAGCCGCAATATATATTATATGTTAGAGTAATATAAAGTTGATTGCAAAGGAAAGAGAACTTGCGTCAATTTGAAACCTGAGTCCCTGACAGCTTGAATGTAGCCTAGATGGCCCCATTCTCAGGCAGTGATCACACCTTGCGAAAAACGGGAAAATAAGCACGGCCTAACAACCAGTTCCAACCGAGAGACAGCCATCCTCCAAGCTTCCATTACTGCCTATTAAGTATGCCTGCCAAATTTCCTTTCGTTGCAGAACAGGGCAAAAATTATAAGGAGACACTACCTCGAGTAAAACGCAGAGCAAAAAGGCCTGTCCTGCAAAGCTTGACCCCAAGTGGTAATATTACCTCAGTGCAGACTACGTTTAACCAAGCCATCTGTCCTTTCTGTTTCTAAGACAAACCAATCCTGTGTCCTCCACCCATTCGCTGCCAGTGTCTCCCTTGTCGGATCCCCGGAGATTTGCTGCAGTAAAAGTACAGTTCAGACTCTCCAGATAAACCCGGCTTTATTTGAGACCGGGGAGGTTATAATGGCCCTAATTGGGGGGCAGGAATGAAGATAAAGTCTGGAGGCGCCTCCTGAGGAACCCACTCGTCTTTTCACGACCTGCACATTTACTGCTATGCACTAACACGGGAACAGCGTAAAGACAGGAAGGTATTACCCACGATTATATTCATACAGAGTTGCTACCGAGCGGCTCATTAGCGAATGATGATGATGATGATGGTTGGGTTTTATTGGCGCAAGGCCGACTACGGGCAAAGAGCGCCAAAGAAGAAGTTACTGAATTGTGATGAGACCGTACATACTAAAACATTTGACTAAAAGTAAAAGTGATGCTAAACAAAAGACAATTGAGATGGCTGGTGTATAGGGCCAGGGTGATTATACGTGATATGACAAGAGCTGCAGAAAGTTCACCTCAGCTAAAAACTTAAAAACACGCTGACTAGAAAACATGGGTTCGTCGGCTAAAAAATGTGATGGGTGCAAAGGGATGTGTCGTCTGTATAATTCAGGGAAATGTTTGTGTCGTGTTGTGTCAATTGCCTTGCATGTGATTAGTATGTGGACTACGGATAGGCCCTTTCCACACCTGCTACACGTGGGTCCCGAAGTTCCAGTGAGCAGGTGGGAGTGCGTCGCATGTGTGTGGCCTATCCGCAGCCTAGCCAGGGCGACTTCAGTGTATCTGTTGTGTGAGTCAGTTATGTAGCGTCCCAGTTGTGGTTTTATTACGTGTAGTTTGTTGTCTGTTTGTTGACTCCAGTGTGATTGCCATGTGTTACGAAGCTGTCGTCTGATGTGTGTCTTTAGGTCGGTGTAAGGTACTGTTGCAATGTCAACCGTAGTCATGAGAGCAGCATCACCAGCCATTTGGTCGGCGGCCTCATTACCAGGGATTCCACAATGCCCTGGTACCCAGCATATAGTTATTTCAAGATTTGAGGCATATGCAGACATTAGTACCTTGAAAAGAGCATTTATAACATAGTTTTTAGATGACCTTCCTAATGACAGTGCCCGTACAACGCTTTGAGAGTCTGTGTACACAATGGACTTGGGAATTTTGTGTCTGATGATGTGGTTTGAAACGAGTAAAATGCCATATGCTTCTGCCGTGTAAATAGTGTTATGAAAATTCATTGTTTTGCTGACTCTAAAATTTGGTCCGTGCGCTGCACAAGATACTGTAGAACCAGTTTTCGACGCGTCGCTATAGAATTCTGCACACCTGTACTTGTCCTGCAGGAACAGGAAGTGCTGCAGAATTGCATTCCTGGGTACCCTATTTTTTTCTACAAGAGTGAATGACAAGTCGCATGATACAGAACGAAGATGCCATGGTGCGATGAAATTATGAATGGGTGTCTTGTGCGTGTCAGAAAGGGGGACATTGAGTGCAGAAGCCTCCTCCCTAACTCTGAGAGAGAACGGTAAGGGAATCGATGGCCTGTTTAAAAAGAGTTGTAAATTTGAGATATCGTTCATGGTGGGATTAAAAGGATGGTTAGTCAGAGACACGATCTTGGATGCATACAACAGGTCAACATACTCCCGCTGATGCCCTAGGCACCATTTGTCGCACTCGACATAAAGACTTTCAACAGGGCTAGTGCGGAATGCGCCACATGAGAGGCGAAGGCCAAGATGCAGCACTGGGTCGAGCATTTTCAGTGCTGTTTTTGTAGCAGACCCATACACGACACTGCCATAGTCGAGCCGAGACCCCACCAAGGCCGTGTAAAGGCGCAGCAGGAGTTGTTTGTCGGCCCCATAAGATTGATGTGAGAGGACCTTAAGAATATTCATTGTTTTTAAGCATTTGCATTTGAGCTGTTTGATATGCGGGATGAATGTAAGCTTTTCGTCGAATAAAATGCCTAAAAACTTGTGTTCCTTGTGCACAGGAATCGACACGCTGTTAAGAGTAATGTCTGGGTCTATATGGACCCCGCGCTTCCTAGAGAACACAACGCAGGAGCTTTTTACAGGATTCAATTTAAAACCATTCTTGTCTGCCCAGCCGGCAAGCTTCTTGACGCCGAGCTGGACTTGACGTTCGCAGATGGACATATTACATGATTTAAAAGATATCTGCACGTCATCTACATACATGGAGTAAGAAATTGTAGGCGGCAGTGCCTTCCCAAGGGAGTTCATTTTTACTATGAAGAGAGTGCAGCTTAGAACTCCGCCTTGCGGCACGCCATTTTCTTGCACATGTACCTTTGACAGTGCAGAACCAACTCTGACGCGAAAGGTTCTCTCCGACAAATAGCTAGCAAGGGTGTTAAACATACTACCAGAAACACCGAATGACTTCAGGTCAGTAAGGATCCCATAACGCCAAGCGGTGTCATAGGCCTTTTCTAGGTCGAAAAACACAGTTAAACAGAACTGTTTATGCACGAAGGCATCCTTAATATACGACTCTAGTGCCACAAGTTGATCATTCGTGGATCGCCCCGCCCTGAAGCCTGCCTGGCAGCTCTCGAGAAGGCCGTTATACTCCAAAAAGTACACGAGCCTCCGGTTTATCATCTTCTCGAGAAGCTTGCACAGGCAGCTGGTCAGGGCAATGGGTCGATAGCTAGCAGGAGAAGAAGGGTCCTTCCCTTCTTTCAAGAATGCTACAACTATGGCATCCCTCCAAGACTTTGGAATGTGCCCCGAAAGCCATATCTTGTTGAAAAGGTGAAGAAGTGTTACAAGAGTGTCTGTGTGTAAGTTCTGTATCATTGTATATGTAATGTTGTCTGGGCCTGGAGCTGAGGGTTTACACGTGCTCAGAGCACCCCTCAGCTCATGAATTGTGAACTCCGAGTTATAAGAAGTGGCTGACGTGTCATTGTCACGTAAAGGCTTCTTTTCGGCCACGAGTTTGTGTTTCATGAAAGTGTTTGTGTAGTGTGCTGAACTCGAAACGTGTTGGAAGTGTTGTGCGAGTGTGTCAGCCTGGTCTTCAAGTGTGTCCCCTGTTGTACTGACCAGAGGCAGGCTGTGTGGTTGATGTCCCTTCAGTTTGCGTATTCGGGTCCATACTTTCCGTGTGTCTGTGTAGGAGTTAATTGATGTTATGAATGTACGCCAACTCTCTCGTTTTGCCTCACGGCGTACACGTTTTCCTAGCGCCTTGGCCCGTTTGAACAAAAGGAGGTTTCCCGACGTGGGGTACCGACGAAGGATACCCCACGCCTTGTTCTGGGCCTCTCGCGCCCGCCTACAGTCCTCATTCCACCACGGCCTCCACTGGTTGCGCGGGGCAACAGAGGCGTGGGGAATAGACTTTTCGGCGGCGTCGAGGATGTGCGCCGTGAGGAGTTGGGTAGCTTCTTCGACGTGTAGGTGTCCTATGGATGTGTGGTGTAGTTTGGATGTCTCTGTAAATGTATTCCAGTTAGCTCGTGCTTCATTGAACCTATTATGGGAAGATGGACTGCATGGGCCTTTACCTATGTATGTGAGTGAGGTGGGGATGTGGTCACTACCGTATGGGTCAGTGCCCACACCCCACTCGAGGAGAGGAAAGAGAACTGCGGAGCCAATCGCCAAGTCAAGACATGAGTATGTGTTGTGTCCTATGTTATGGTATGTAGGCTGTTTATTGTTGAAAAGGCATGCTCCTGAAGATGTAAGGAATTTCTCTATCAGGCGACCTCGGGCATCCGTGCGAGAAGAGCCCCAAAGAGAATTGTGTGCATTGAAGTCGCCTGTTAAGATGTACGGTTCAGGAAGCTGGTCGACCAGCGCCTCAAAGTCAGAGCTCAGAAGTGCAAGATCAGGAGGAATGTAAATGGAGCATACCGTTATCAACCTATTAAAAATTATTGTGCGGACGGCTACAGCCTCAAGGACGGTGTTCAAGGTGACAGGGTGGCATGCTAAGGATTTGCGGGCGATTATGGCCACACCGCCAGAAGAGTGTGTGCAGCCATCCCTGTCTTTCCTGTATACCATGTAACTATTCAAGAAATTTGTGTGTTTGGCATTCAGGTGTGTTTCCTGGACGCACATTAAACTTGGCTGGTTGGCATGCAGAATCTCATGCACGTCATCAAGATTATTCAGAAGGCCTCTGCAGTTCCATTGAACTATGTTTTCTCTTCCCATTAGGATGTGTTAAAGCTACTGGAGTGTGATTATTTATGTAGGGTCTTTCGGGGCTTGGACTCTTGGGAGGGGCTTTCTGGCCTTCTCTACTGACCTGGACGTCGCAGCCCGTTCCTTCCGTTGCGATGAAAGCCGGAAGGGCTCGACGTCCATGTCGTCATCTGATGGTAAGGGGGTGCCCAGCGGACTGGGCCCCCTTGACGTGGTACCCTTTCGGGTGTTCTTTGCCTGCGGTGCCAGTGCCGAAGGCGTGGGGAGCACCACAGGTGGCACAGGCAGTGAGGCGGAGGAGGAGGTCGCTGCGACTGCCTCCGTCTCCATCTCGTCCGGGCCCTCGCGTGTGCTTCGGGCCGGTGGAGAGGGGGAAACGGTGGGTGCAGCAGCATCCCAACCGGACGTGGATGCCACCACAGCCGCTGCTGGCTCAGCGAGCGGTGCGGAGGCGGGTCGGGCTGCAAGAAGCAACCCAGGGGGGGGCGGGGGCGGGACCAAGTCCGACTCTCGGTACTGGGTCCCCGCCGAAACAAGACGCCGCTCCGCCCCCCGGCGAGCTGCGTCGGCGTACCTGCCCAGGGGGAAAGAGGCGAACCTCTTCCGCGCCTCTGGGAAGGTGATGTTTTCAGTGATTTTGAGATTTATTATTTTCTTTTCCATCTGGAACCTTTCACACGTGCGGGAGTACGCAGCATGAGGTCCACGACAGTTGCTGCACATTAATTGTTGAGCCTGGCAGTTATCTGTATCATGATCTTGGGATGAACATTTTGCACACGTTGTTTTGCCGCGACAGGAGGTGGTGCCATGCCCGAACCGTTGGCACTTGAAACAGCGCCGCGGGTTCGGGATGTAAGGCCGGACAGAACAATGAATGAAACGTGCTTTGATGGATTCGGGGAGTGTGGAACGGTCAAATGTCAAGATTATATGTTTTGTCATGATTTGCTTATCATCTCGCCGGATGGTGATGCGCCTTACTGCCGTCACGCCCTCGCCTTTCAGACCTTCGAGCAGATCGGCTTCCGTTTCATTTATCAGATCTGGCTCAGAAATCACACCCTGAGAGCTATTGAGGCTACGGTGGGGTGTGACTCTGATGTCCAGATCTGCCATGCGATTCTGGGTAAGAAGGCTTGTGGCCTGCTGGTGAGTGTTCACCTCGACCAGAACTTCGCCCGTTCTCAGTTTCTTGGCTTGGAAAGACTTGCCAAGGATGCCTTCAAGGAATTTGGTGATAAGGAACACTGACTGGGAGGAGATAGGATTTGACTTGTCAAGAGATTCAACAATTAAGAAGCGCGGATAGTTATCTAGCTTTTGGGATGCAATTGTTGGCAAGGGTGGGAATGAAGCTTCGGTGCGGCCCCTTTTCGGGGGCCGATCACGTTTAGGGGGGGGTTTGGAAAATGCCATATGATACATTGGAAAGCAGGGAGACGGGGGTACTTTCTTCTTTGACCTTACCCTGGTAGCCAAAGAGGTCCCGGAGCTCCCTGCCTGGTGAACAGACAGGGAGCCCATCCGCCGGAGCTTGACCTGGGCTCCGACGGCCACCGTTCGTGGTTTCTAACCCTCCACCTATAAACACATCGCCACGGTTGGATCCAGCTTATGTTTGGGGGCTCGGGGTCCGCGGTATCGCCAGTACCGTCACCGAGATTGCTCAAGGTGCCCCGTGCGGGGTCATTAGCGAATGACCGATAGCACCCAGTGCGGTCGTAAGCGTACAGAACGCAAAGAAAAGGGAAAAAATAGAGTCGAGAGAAGCCTCTGCCCTTCACTCAATTCGCTTTCATTTCATTGCCTCCTATTATCCATGGGGCTATTCGCACTAGAAGTGAAGAAGAGATAATACATTACAGCAGCGACCGATGCAGGAAAAGAAGTAACACAGGCACCGCAGTAGTATCATCAATGGTCAAAATCGGTGGAGGAGTGTTGTTGTATGGTTATTATACGGCTCAAAAACCCTTCGCAGTTTCGGAAACGGACATCCTAGCGCTTTGAAATGAGGACTGGCTTCTTTCGTTAGCACGTGAAAGAAGCACATCGCCAGACAAATGGGAAAATGAAGGCAAAAGGAAGATAAATTCATTTCATTTTGTTTTCCCCTCGTTTCATATCAATTCAGTTGATTTGATTTGACAAGTAAGCCCTTGCTTTTATCGACTGAATTTGGATGTTAATTCTTTTGAGGCACGAAGCGGCTGCTTGCATGTTACGGCTATACAGACTTCGGTGACATCGAGTGTAACATATGCGATGTGTTTGGAAAGGAGCGCCTGTATCTTCTATCTCTTTCCTCGTAGTTTTGCTTTTTGACAGTGAAGCTAATAGCCCCAATACTTGATCGAAATTGTGGTGCGGCCTCATACCTATATTGAATCAGTGTTGCTAGTCATACCCGAAAGAGCTGTTCATACCCGCAGTGGTGGGTTAGCTAATGGTCTGACTTTAGGTCTAACATTACGCTTCGATGTTCATCGACGTTAGCAGTACCCGAAGCTTGATGTTTCACTAGCGATAACCAGACGAGGACGAAGAAAGATGCACACAGGACGCTCGGAGTTTTGAAGTGGCTGGTGGGAGGGGGGGTTTTTCGACGGTCACCACTGGTAAGTTTTTTGCCGTTCTTTTGCTTAACTAAGTGCTTTCATCGATCCCAGAAAAGAAAATGGGGCCGAATCTTTGGGAAACCCATCCTCCAAAACCACACGCTAGCAGTCAAATAGATAGCAGCAGGGAAACCTTGTCACAGATTGAGCGTAGGAAGGTTGTCGGCGCAGTCTTGTTACTGTCAGAGGTTTAACAGAAAGTTTGTTCCAGCTAATTTGGTGTTTAAGCTGTTAACACGGAGGCAAACATTCAGCGAAATGCTTTCGGCAACTACCTCAAATGGAATAGATATTAATTGATGAAGGCATGATCAGGGTCCTGCAATGCATTGGAGGGCTCTGACATTCTTGAGCCAATACTACTGTCAGCTACTTAAAAAGTAATACAGGAAACTAAAACAGTCTTGTATGCCTCGGTAAAGTACTCAACTTTTCGCTGTCCCTAGCTATAAACTATCAAAAATAAAGATAAGTTATTTGAATTTACCCGTTTGTTTGCGTTCACCATATATACCAAGAGAGAAGGGATATGAACGGACGCGTAAATATTTACAGCTTCAAGATCCCGAGTCGCCGAAAGGTGCCGATACAGAAGGTGTATAATCAACCAGACTTAGGGGAAATCCCCAAGGTGGAGTAAGTTTCTGCGAAGGCAAGTTTCTGCGAAGGAAAGGAATACGCTTGAAATTGCATTATTGGTGTTTACTAATCCCAATTTGTGCACATCGCATATACTATACACCGTAAAAACCATTATGCTAAAACTCCTTATTACGAAATACGATTTGTTAAATTGCTGAAGCTGACAAGCTTGTTGCAAGTGATATGGTTCTGAGTGGCTAAACCTATTTAGCTAGTTTATATAATATAGTTAATCATGATTAGCAGTAGCTACATTGCCATCAAGTCACACAAAAGCATCCACTACTCAAAGCAAAAAAAAGTCACGAAACGTTTCAGCCCAACTCACCCTGCTACCGGCAATATCACGAGTAATTCTATTTTTTAAACAGCGAAGCTGTTTAGCAAATCGTATTTTTTCGTGTCCACAATAAAATACCAAGAAATTCCCGAGCACGCGCACGTGAGCGCGTGCCTCGCGAGGACTACTCGGCAGCTAACGAAATAAAAAAAAATGCCTAGCGCTCGTGTGTGCGTGCTTCGCGACGACGCCCAGCGTCCACTGCGTACTTTTTTTCAAACCAAGCATGCCCATTTAGGGGGATCGGCCTCGCCAAGGTTTCAGCGACAGCCAGGCAGTTAAAAAAAAAACAAGAAAATGCTGAGCGCTCGTGTGTGCGTGCCTCGCGGGGACCATCCAGCGTCCCCTGCGCACGTTTGTCAATCCAAGCGTACCTACCTAGGGAAATTGGCCAAGAATACCCCTCCACCCCACCCCCCAAAAAAAAAAAAAAAACGCTCCAGCATTCGCCGTCACCGTGGCAACACTTCGTCGGAACGGGAAAGACTCCAGCGATCGCCGTAATAGTGGCAACACTTGCTTGGCAGGAGAAAGACCCGTCATAGCGCACCTCCTACTAAGGTTATATCCAGCGATTATCACTTCCAAAAAAATGAAGGAAGCTCACACTTATAGCAATAATGGTGTAAAAGTTGTTGCGGCATTGAAGAAGCAAATAGGCTGCAACCCTGGACCTAAACCTTAGTAATGGCCGTCAAGGTTGCGCACAGCTTCGCTACCAATCTCTTGTGAAATCACCAGGTCATGATTGCTCGATAAGCAATTATTCCATCATCAGGGTCGGAATCACTGCAAAGCGCAGCGGTTTGGCACCGGGAGGAGCGAACACAGTGATTACATCAGTGGGAAGTATTTGTTGTGGTAACACATTCGCGGTTGGCTCAAACTCTCTGAAACGCAAGTTATCTCCAGCGGAGAAAGCCGACAACAAATTGAGGCACCGAAAACTCCTGCACGTCCACCACATTGATTAATAGAGTTTAAAGTTTCGGTTCTCCCCTGGGCCATGGTTGGTGAGGTGACCCGTTTTGCAACCGTCTTGAAGACGAGCGTTTTATGTCGTGTGAAAAAGGCTGTCAGCGATAGCGGCAACTTTGTATCAACAATATGAACAGGTACACACAATCAGAAAAACAGCGGCCGCCTATAAAAGCGGAAATCCGCCACCGAAGCCATGAGTTTTTGCCGCATTCACTGCGTCTTGTGAGAAAGGAAGACAGCCGGAGGACGCGCCGCTGCAGCTGATACGACGGTTCAGTGAAGAGTTGACTCCGTTCCATGCACGCCTTAACCCCGGCCCGAACAAGGCACGCGATCGCGCGTCTTGGAAAGCAAGCCTTGCTCGGTTTCATGGCGAACAATTTTTTAGAGGATAGTCATTCTTGGGCAACCTAACGGGAAAATTTTGATCTCGTTGTCTGTATCTCTCTATGTATATTACTCGATAGAGCCGCCAGGCCAAACATTGAAAGAATGCTTGAACAAGATTTTACCGTTCTAAACTACTGAAACTGGGGGCTCGCATCATAGATATCAACATTATTCACCAAAAAACATTGGGCATATTTGAAGCCAAACATAAGTGCACATCTAACAGTAGCACCGTTCTTTTATGTGAAAATAGTGAGGAGATTGTTCCTAGTAAAAACAGTGTTGAGGATGGGCGAAACAAAAGTAAATACAAGATTTCTGTTTCCTGGAGCTGTTAAAACGGCATTGTAAGGTAAAGGTCTCAGCAGAGGGCATGCGAGAAATGTGAGAGCGGAAGTAATAAATCTAATGGAACAAACTTCAATTGCATCCACCGCAGGAGAAAGGCAGCGGGATTAGAACTGCGTGAGGGGGACGATGGAGGAAGGCAGGGGTGGCAGGAGAATAATATTTCGACGACACTTGCAGGGAAGCAAGCACAATGCGCCTACAATTGTTCCCAAAAGATTGACGTCAGCTCTTTAACAATGAGATATTTCGTACACGTGAATTTAAGCTTTCACAAAAACACTGCACAAATATTCCAGAAAACCTCTAGTATTTGTGCGAAAGTTTTGGCCAAAGTTCGAATCCACAGTGTTACACCGAATGATCCATCTCTCTGGAACATGGTAGTTAATCACCTATCAACAGCAAATTACAGGCACTTTTACATTGAATGATAACTGTGCCAAAATACTTTCTATAATGCCCAATATTTTTCTAGGTAATTGGCTGCAACAAAACCGCCACGAGGCAAAGGGCTGCTCTAGTACGTGGGGCCGAGGGCCTATCCGTGATACACATTCTCATTCAATGCAAGGCACTCGACATTACACGACGCGAATACTTCAGAAAACTCTGCGGACAAGATATTCCATTACATCCATATACTTTTTAGGATACGATGCCATGTTTTTTTGTTCAGCGGACCTTTAAGTTTCCATCAGAGGTTAGCGTCATACAGCTCATCTCATACCACCCGTAGTTTTACCCCTGGTCCTATACACCAGCCATTTTATTTATCTTTGTAAAAATTGATGTAAAAATCCTACGATTGGGAATATGGAAGCCGTATAACTTGCACATCAGGCTTATCAGGTCACCGACGTCATCCTCTGTGCACAACCTGCCTTGCCAAGCAACCCAAGGCGTCAGAAAGAGGAAGGTTGACTGAGAAGTCACAGAAAAACTGCAAGGTTATGGCAAAGGCCAACTCTAGGCAACTCACACCGGCTTACAGTTTACCAGGCATTTTTACGTGTGCGACGCATATCTGGTCCTACTCTTGGAGTTTTTGGCGGTGGATTTGTTTTTTGATTTGGCTGCTTTCTACTTTCCCGTGCATTCTCTTTCGCTTCTTTCAATGCATGTCCTGGCATAAATTAAGGTGCGCGATATTCGCTGGCACTTTTTTTACCATACAGACCCGTTACCTAAAGGAGACAACTGTAACTTCAGCTATTGTTATGATGGTGAATAAATACCTTCATCTTCTGAGCTACCCCCGATGGAATTTATTTGCATTTTTTAAACTTCCGCAAATTCCCCGCCTTCCAGCCACTGCAGCTTTGTTTTTTCATGTTATATGTAGCGTCCCTGTTATCGTGCAAGGAGACTGTGAACCGGGTGGGTCGATGTGCGTGTAGCAAGCCCGCACGGGCTCTAAAGGTCAATACGAATTAGAATGAGAAACTTGACCGACAAATACAATTTTAAATCGAGTTATGAAGTCGCTCTTCACTTGCAGAGCTCCCACCTTTCTCTCCTCAATAAATACTTAGGGACCTTTGTAGAGCAAAATAAAAAGTAAAGCTCCCCGTTTCGGCTGGCGTGGTACCGTCGTTCGGGTATAGATTGCAATGCTGTAGTGGCCAGGAAAAGTTTAGAGGTCACCCAACACGAGTCGATAGAAAAAGGCTTGCTCCTTCTAACTTCGCAGCCCCTACACCTCCTCACCCCCCCCCCCCCCTCCCCCTCCACCGCACCCAACGTGCATTGAGATTCACGGTGTGCAGCGGTACAATTATCAGGAACAGCAGCGCCGCCAATGGTAGTAAATACGGAAAGAGGCCCTTCGATCGCATCCCGCCTGAACACTGCGCCGCGTTATCATCTGAGAACGTGGAACGACCTTGTGCAACGCAACTCTTAGAACTGTACGCTTCGTCGCGCAAGTACCTTCGGTAAGAAAGCAGGAGTGTAGGACACTGAACAAACGTGCCCCGCCAACGGGTTGGGAGATGATCGCCAATAAAACGAGCTTTAGGGGAAGGGGTTTGATATATTATCTTTTGTGGTCTCTTTTCCGTCTTTGCAATTGTGGTGAAAGCGCAAAAGCACTTGTGAATGAGTGCTTTTATGTTCAATCTGTGCTGGGCCATCTACGGCGAGTCTGCATATCGCCAAACCAAGCGCATATTCCCGCTCACGTCGGAACTATGTGTGTCTGTGAATGAATGACGCAATTCGTGACGTAGTGCCTATAATAACACGAGGTCACCACTTTAATAACATGATTTTGGCCTTGAGCTTATTACATTTAATCCCTCGTGTACGCATTTGTCGCGGATTAGTTCTTCTTATTGGACACCATTTTTCATATAAGTAGAGTCAAAATGTAAAAAATTAGTGCCCTTCCACTCTGAGAAGAAGGATGACCCGCGAAATTGGAAGCAGAACGGGAAATGCACGAAACAAAGCACGTTTGTTTGTATTTTGCGATCAAGAAATTAGCACTTAGCCCAATAAAACTTTGAAGGACTCGAGATTTATTCTAGTGAAGAAACATGAATCTGTCGGTTTCCCTCTCGCGTCGGAGGCATTTTACTATCTGTATAACACACCAACCCAATCGACTCGACCGCTGAGGACGCCGGAAAGTTCGCATTGAGGCGGTGGACGTACACGTTTAAACAACCGCCAGCACAACGGATATGTTATCAGTGAGAATAAAACCTACATGGGCGCGTGCACCTCCCCCCCCCCCCCCCCCCCGCCCTTGTTTTGCTTCCCCTCAAACTCGTGCTTAATAAACCCGCAACCAGTTATGTGCGCCTGCTTAGAAGTGAGAGAAGCATTGCCAAAATTGTCGGCCTGAAAGCCCTTCAAGCTGAACCGGAGATATTGGCTCGCGTGGACGTTGTTGTCCATCCGGGAGAGTTCCCGGCTACTTGGCGAGCTGGAACTTCCGGTATAAACGGTGGCAGCAGCGGCTTTCTGTTATTTTCGCACCCATCCACGCTTCTGTTGCGGCAGACGCGCCTTCGATTCCCGCTGTTCTTACTCCGAGGGAACGACACGTGTCGGTCCGTAGGGAATTAAAACCTAAAAGGACTCCGGCTTTATTCTAGTGGACAAACATGTGGCTGTCCGTTTCCGTCCCGCGTCGTAGGCATCTCACTTCCTGTGTAACACACCAACCCAAACCCAAACCACTCGGTCATTGAGAAGAGCAAGCAGGTCACATTGAGTGGCGAGATTTCCACGTTTAAATTTCCCGCCAGCACAACGCGCATGTCATCGGTAGCGGCATGAAGATTTGCTGTTCATGCCCGCCCCCCTGCTTCCACCGCCAACCAGTGCACGCATAAACCGGCAATGGTGGCGCGCGCCTGCTTAGGCGTGAAATACACGGACAAAGATGTCGCGCGGAGCGCGTTTCATGCTGAAAAAGTAGGTAGCCTTTATTTTGGTAGGAAGACTCTATGTCAAGTGGGAGAAGGGGAAGTAGAAGGGGGGGGGGGGGGTTGTAACTTGGGACATCTTAAATGCGTACAGTTCGACCCAAAACAGGTGGGCTCCTTAAGAATGCTGAAGAGGCCGCGTGGGGTGAGGAGAGCAGGCTCACGACTCTAGACTGCTCGCTCTAGACCGCTTTTTAGGGAAAAGTGTGCAATTAAAACCAGCATGGAGGGTTCCAGTGTACGAGGGTCGATGTAAAGAGAGGTTGTATTTGGAGGAAGCTTGAAGGTTCTGTAGCGCGCGATCTTCGGGCTGTGCCAAATTAGGTGCTGGAGATTGGCGGGAGTGGGGGAGGTGCAGAAGGGACATCGAGGCGGTAGAGACCGGGTGTACGATTTACGGAATGGTGGGATCACGTCGGCGTTCAAAGCGGGCAAGTTGCTTTGGTAATGCTTGATAAAGTCGCTACCGCCGTTATCAGCGGATTGAATTCTGTGAAATGAATTCTGTGGTCACAACACCTCCCCATTTTTAACAGTGGCAGCGCGACTTTTCCGGGCTAAGTTGTTCTCAAGGATATATATATGGTAACCTCTCCTGTTAGTTGCTCAGTACTCCCCTCTTTCTACACTTGATCGTTCTGCTCGGTATTCTGGATATCTCGCTAGCGACGAAAAAATAATCCCCTCAGTAGAAACAAAAACATCTACAGATGGTTTGCCAGCGCTGACCACAAAATATCCTGTGAGAGGGGTGTACATTTCTGCTTATAAAGAGTTTTACAATACGCTATCAGAACAGAGGGTACGTAATGCTTTGTGAGCATTACGTACCCTTCCTCCACCTGAGAAGGCCCTTGCACTGTTGGTGAGACTTCAAATAATAAATGAATGAATGAATAAATAAATAAATAAATAAATAAATAAATAAATAAATAAATAAATAAATAAATAAATAAATAAATAATAGGTAGGCTTCAGATTAAGCAAAAAGGATTCACAGTATAGGGGCGCAAATAACTTGCTCTCATTCGTCGCCGCACCTGTGCTCGGAAATGATTGATTCGTTGACTGCCGCTGGGTGCATGCCCATGCAAGTAAGCAGAAACTCGCCTCTAGGAACGCGCGGTCCAGTGGAGCATACGTTCCTGCCTATAAACATTGTCAACTACACCACTGCAGACATGTGCTACATTATGGGTATGTAGCAGTTGGCTAGGCAAACTGCAGCAACTGTCGGGTATACGCCAGAGCTTAAGCCAGATGTTTGACTTTCATGTAGCCTAAGCTTCACATACGATGAGCATTTTTTACAGCGGGTACTGGTTAACGACGTTAAACCTCAACGCATGACGTTAAGCCTAACATGCTATGTTTTTAACCACAGGTTTTCTTGTGGTAGACCTTTACATCGTGTCATGCAACGTCACACTCACTGTGCGACGAGCTGCGGGTACCGGTTGACGACGAGACCTCACAGCGTGACGTGTCGCATCGCTGCTTCTCCATTGATTGATTGATTGATTGATTGATTGATTGATTGATTGATTGATTGATTGATTGATTGATTGATTGATTGATTGATTGATTGATTGATTGATTGATTGATTGTGAGGTTTAACGCACCGATACTACACAGGCGATAAGGTGCGCCGTAGTGGAGGGCTCCAGATTAATTTTGACCACCTGGGGATTTTTAACGTGCGCCTTAAGATGAAAAACACGGGCGTTTTCGCTTTTCGCCTCCATCGGGAAAGCGGCCGCCATTGCCGGGAATAAAGCCGCCGTCGTTAGGATCAGCAGCACAACGACGCACGGCGGAGGGGTCTCTACTGCGCATCCACCTTTGTGCGAGCGAGTTATAAAATGAAATATGTGGGAAAATTGAGCGAGTTTGGGATTTTATGCATTGGCGAGAGTAGCGGATGTTGGCGGCTACAGAAAAAAAACAGATTTCAATAAAGCGAGAACCGGCCTAACCGAATAAACATGTGCGTCCTGGAATTTTGCATCAGCAATTCCTACGCATGAATACACGTACCTGCGACGTACATCCCGGTGCGCCAAGAATTCTCTGGCAAATCATATCAACGGTAACAAATAAATTCAAAGTCAGGTTTCGCCGATTCTTCGTCGTCAGGTGTTCTACTTCATGCGAGCAAGCCCTGTTTTTATTTCGGGAAGAAGTAGGAGAAGCATGAAAGAAATCGTTTCCATTCTTTCCATCCTTTCCTCCACGTTCCCTCAAACTCACCGTGAACCCTCCCGATCTCCCATTTCCGTGCGTGCGTGCCGTTCGGTGGAGGCCCTTCGAACGAGGTGGGGTCGTAACATCGCGCGGGTGGAGCCCCAATCAAGCCGATCGCACGAAAGCAGCCTCCGACGAGCCGTGATATCGATTTCAACACTGTTTCACGGATGTTTTTCTTGTATTCTCTCTTATTCTGCTTGAAGCCTTTCATCTGCCCCGAAAAAATTAATCTGTAAAAAGGAAGAGAAATCATGTTTTGGGTGCCGCGGGTAATAGATAAAAGAAACATACCGTGAAGAGTAGAAAATATCTCGGATAAAATTCTAAGGGGAATCAGGGCTGCAGTCCCTTACTGCTCCACAGTAAGAAGTGCAATCGTTTTTGGTTTTTTTTTTATTCCATCTTTACACCGCGTTCTTAGTTTACGCTGCGGCTTGAATTGTTCCAAAAGTGGTACAACTACAAGAAACGGTTTCTAATGGCTCGGCGTGTCAACGTTACATTAAGCGTAGCTTAAAAGCCGAACGGGTAGTTTTATAGTTGTCATCCGAAACTAAGGAGGAGAAAGGGAAGGGGAAGGAATGCAAATGCAAGAGAGCGACCTTAATTATACTCGGTAAACATACCAAAAGAAAGCAAACATATTTGAAAATCAACTTTCAGGAACGGTTTTTTATCTACATTTTTGTCTACCATAGCGCCATCCAGAGCGAAAGAAAACCGGCGGTTTTACAAGCTTCAAATAAAAACATCCAAAGAAGGCTACAAATACGCTGCATATTTTCAACCTCTGATTGCGGCTGATTTTCTGTAGCTCGCTGTTCATGGTACTGTCAGCATTTTTTTTTTCTCTACGCGTGCCGAGCACTTTTCTTTTGTGGAACACCGTAATTATGCACCTCTGCGGTGGATCCCACCCATAGCGTTCCAAGCAGGTGGGCAATTTTCAGACGTCGACCAACCGTCCTTCGTGACCCTTAGGTGCGCTGGTGATTAAGGTATTCTCTGAGGTTGTTATCGGGTCCAATTGCAGCGTGACAGGCTCACATATCACCCATCGTAATTGCAGCGGTCAGTTCCCCTCTACATGCAACCGCGTCACGTCCACGATCCACGCACGATTTTTTGGTGTCGCCAATTGAGATGTCACGAATGAGGTCGGCGCCGGCTAAGCCGTACATGCAGAGCATCATGTACCTACCCCAGATTACATTATAAACGCACAAAAAAAAAATACACGGAAAGGTTCACGTTTCTTTGTCATAAAATATGAATAGGCTTTCGTGTTTCCGGTTAATACCTACAAGCCAGGTAGATAATGAAGGAGTGCTGGCCGAATCTAACACAATTTCCTCCATTCTTGATTATGGACAGCCTTTCTTCGCGGAAGTTGAACCCCTCATCACTGCATGATTAGGTCTACTCAGCTTACCTTCAACGGGACTTGGTCTTGATAGATTTTAGGAGCCGTCAGCATAAAAGGTCCAGTCTTGCCAAAGCTTCCGTTTTATTTCTTGCCGCTTACATCTCAAACGCGAACGTGGGGCGTGAACTTTATAACCGATACTTCCTCCCCAAACCAGACGAGGGAAAAACAAGCACCACACCTTAGTCCTCGCAACCACGTGCACTTAACGACACCAACTGAAAACTGGCAAGAAGTCAAGAACGTTGGAGTGCGAAGGGGAAAGAAATAGGGCGTCGCATGCCAGCTGCGGCAGCGAAAACTTGTCGACTTGTACGCTACCTTCGGCAAAAAAATCGCATACAGCTACGTTCTTTGTGGATGAGGGTATGTATGAGTGAGCGTGTGCTTTGCGGGCGTACGTGAGAGGGTGGCAGCATTCGCGTGAAGGCGTAGATAGCTCGCCTCTTTTTAATAAATTTTTGTTATTGATTTATGCGGTAATATTACTTCCCTTTCGTGAAAATTAGGCCAACGGGCACTTTTAGTAACGAGAAAACGATTAGCTTATGCTAAGTACTTGCGTTTTGCCTGAATTATGTCCAAATCTTTGCTACCAATGTTTGCAGCTCTGAAAATTTATGGCTACAACATACCTCTGGTCCACGAACCCTAATGTGGAATAGCTACGTTTTCAACGTACTATCGTCTCAGTTGAAATCGGTTTGAAAAAGTAAGATACCTAAAAAACGCGCAAAAGAGTGATGCAAAAACCGACGCGAGAAAGTCTGCCCTAGAAGGAAATGTGGTTTCGATATCAGTCGTTTAAATTGTTCGAACCAGCATGGGCAGCTGTGAGGGAGAAGATGTAAATGCCCCAATGATTTCCTGCAAAAATGAAAACAGACAATGGTCGCCGCAAGGTACACGACTAAAGTGGTATTAAGCTCCTTGATGAATAAGAACACTTATTCTTTTTTCTCTTTTCTTGTCTCTCCTCGATAGCAATAGGAGGGACCCCTAGGGTAGGGACCGATGATTTTCTACTGCGAGTGATGCTGTGAACGTGTTTCGTTTCTTTACTGTGTTCACAGTTTACATATGAATGTTTCCACTTTTATCTGTTAACTGAATGATACATGAGTCACCAGTAAGGCTCCCAAAAACGAGCCCACAATTATATACGTAACCAAAAAATTAATACCTAAAATTATGCCATCAACAGAGCTAAAAATAGCATAATCTGACACAAATGGGACATGAGGTCGCATACGCGGTTACAAATTTAAGCGAATAGCATTACTCAAGAAAAAATAATGAAGTGCGAACCATTTTTTATTAGTGTTCTGCTGTATCGAATTCAGGTGCACATAACAATCACACACACACAAATCGACATAACACGTGTCTGGAAAACACTAGCAGAGCTATGAACAGTATAAATAGGCAGTTTAAATTCTCGAGTACATTACATAAATCCGTAAAATCTTTTTATTAAAGAAGGAGAATTTATGCCTTAAGGGCTGTGATTAGGGTGTGCCAAAAAAATACACTCTTTAAAAAATGCCCGCGGCGGCCGCTTTTCTGATGGAGGCGAAAAGCAAAAACGCCCATGTGTACGAGATTTCGGCGCACGATAAAGATCCCCAGGTGGTCAAAATTAATCCGGAGCCCACCACTACGGCGCGCCTCATCGCCTGCGTTGCGTCGGCGCGTTGAACCCCACAATCAATCAATATTTAAAAAATGCGATCGTTTATTTTTGCAAACTGGTCCTTATTTTAGGACATAAAAGGCTGTTTTGAGGAAAAGAAATTCGCATTATTTGTATAAGACAATAAATAACAACTTTCTTAATGAGAGAACACTCCATTCCTCTACCTGGGCAACCTAAAAACAGAGAAACTAGATGAATACACAAAAAATACAGGAATGCAGCGCTGTGTTTTTGCCGTCTTTCTTCATTCGTCCAGTTGACCTGTCTGTAGTTATGGCGCACCAAGTTTTCTTAGTCTCCGCACGTACTGGCAAGCTCTTTCAAAGTTCTTTCTTACTGCTTCCCACCCCATGTAAAGAACCGGTTAGGCGATTATAAACGCCGGCCAAACTCGGTTTTCTTTTTATAGCGAAGTTGTATATGCAATGCCTACCCTCGCCCTCCCCCAGTTCTGATTTAGGTGAAGCCGCTTCCCTCGACATTGTGTCTTCGCTCCTCCTCCCCCATCACCGACTCCTCGTTCACAGGTTTAATACCCCTCCCCAGCACCGAGACTTTTTTCACGAATTCCGCTAACGGCTGATAACGCCGCCAGCGTCGTTCTCAGCAGTTGTATTCTTAACTCATTTTGTAACGGACGCCTGTCTAGCTCGCAGGAAGAACATTTCCGAGCAGAGAGCTCGGAAATTTCCGAGCAGAGAGCTCTGTCGCAACCAAATTAAACGGTAGGTCACTGCAAACGGGGGGCACTGAAACAGATTCAGGTTTTTGTTCAGGGTTTTGCTCGGCGAAAGTGCCGTTCAAGTGCTGTCGAGGTTTCATCCTTTATAGCTGTCACTGCGTAAAATGCATTCCACCACAAGCTTCGTTGGTTTAGGACGCTGAATTCATTGCAGTCTGAGCAAGACAGCCCTAAGTTGTAACTACGCGAGGCTGCCCGACCAGCTCCACGTGGTGTCGATCAGGGTTGTCACTGAGTTTAGAGTGAATGTCGCCAGACGGCGAGCAAGAAGTCGCCAAACTAGCCATTTTTTCTAAAGATGTCGCCAAAAATGTCGCCACACTTGATATCTGCGGTAGCACCTAAAAATAAAAGCTTCTAATTTTGTATAATCCCCTAAAAATCAGCACTGTTCCAAACACTTACATTATATTGACGTTTTTCAACGCCTGTCACATCGTGCGCTTCAAATTTCCTGGTTCTTCGACTAGTTAGATGGCGTCGAAAGGCTAGCCCAGTTATCATGGTAAACTTCTATTACACTCTAATCATGGTCTTTAACGACGGTGCGGAGCACAATACAGTATCAGTGCAACAAGTAGAAATACCATTGGTGAAAGAGTATAAATATTTGGGAGTATGGCTGAACGACAGCGAAGATTACACGCACGCGCATGAGGCTCACATTAAGACGAAAGGAAAGCGTAGAGCCTTCTGGGGATACAGCAAATACGAAATGGTAAGGGGAGCCTGGAAAGGGGTCATGGTGCCAGGATTAACTTTCGCAAATTCGGTTCTGTGCGTGAAACCAAAGACCCAAGCGGTAAATCAGAGGGCGATAGGAAGATTGGCCCTAGGGGCCCACAGCAAAACTACAAATGAAGCAGTATAGGGGGATATGGACTGGCCGGCTTTCGAGGCGAGGGAGGGGCAGAGGAAGATAAAGTTTGAGGAGCGACTTCGTGACATGGAGGACGAAAAATGGGTCGCGAGGGTGTTAAACTACCTGTATATGAGGACAGGCGGTGTAGACGGAGGACCAGACAGCTGACCAAGCGGTACGGAAAGTCGGCAGGGGAAAGTGGGGTTTACACAAAAGTTAAAAACCAGGTAAAGGCAGCAGAGACGACAGAATGGGAACAGAGAATGGAAGCAAAAGAAAAAAAACCTGGAGACTTAAAGGCTAGAAACGGGAAATTAAGAGGGAGGGATTCTATGGCAATACGAGAGGAAGTGCATTGCTCTTCGAGGCACGGGCGAGGTGCCTGAGAACCTGGGCATACACGGGTAGCTATAGGCAGCAGGATGAAACATGTGCATGCTGCGGCAGTGATCGGGAAACTATAGACCATATTGTCAGGGGCTGCACAGAGATACCACCACCGCGGGGTGAGGGGGAAACGACGCTGGCCAACACCGACTGCGCTGACGGAGGCTTTGGGGCTTGGGGCGAGGGGGAACATCAACTTCAACGCCATATAGGTGACGAAGAGGCGACTGGGGTGGTGGTGGAGGAAAAGTAGGGATGGGGTGGGTACGCAGGGGGAGTAATCATGCGGATGAGAATTTAGAACAGCGAGGGGAGAAAAAAGGGGTTGGGGGCGATGAGTTTAAAACAGGGAAGAGGGGAGAAGGTGACGAAGAGGCGACTGGAGTGGTGGTGGAGTAAAAGTAGGGAGGGGTGGGTACGCAGGCGGAGTAATCATGCGGATGAGAATTTAGAACAGCGAGGGGAGAAAAAATGGGGGTGGGGGCGATGAGTTTAAAACAGGGAAGACGGGAGATGGGAGGGAGGGAGCAAATCTATTGGGTTAGCTGGGAGTAGGGCAGATAAGCGTAATAAAACAGGCAAGTCGGTCGCTGACAACCGACGCCTCGATTCAAAGGAAGAGCCACTAATCATCGTCATCAGTTATCATCAATAACTAAGATTCCTTCATTGCTTTTAGCCAAAGCCTCTAACTTTTTTTCTTTGTGACTGGGAAGGCTAGTACCGCGGTAACGGCGGGGTGTGGGGGAACGTAGCAAGAGTTGCAGGAAAAGCTTAATTACGCCGAGGCGCCACCTTTACCTTCAGCCCTACAGTAGGCTATGGCTTAGCCGACGAAGAGACTTTTCCACCGACGTAGCATGTGATCTTTATCTTGAAAACACCGAAAAAAAAAGTGGTGGCTGCGCTTGGAGGGATAAGTACCCAAAAGCACGCTGAAAGTTAGCTAGCTGCGCGGTGCCCCAGCCGCGGCGGCGAAAAAATGAAACTCAATACCTGGTCGTACGTTCGGATTTCACAGTCTTTAACGGCTGAAAGTTTTAAGTAATTAACCAATGTGAATTCCAAACAAGAAAAAATCCCAAGTGCAGACTGAACTCGCCACAACCATCAAACCACCACGCCGGAACGCGTGCCGATCAACGAACGCCCACGCAGCTCCCCTGCCGTGGTTTGAACCGTGGCGACACCGACCGGAGCGGGCGGAAACTATAATGGCAAACTGTTCGCATGGCGACGCAGTGAAACATCCCCCTCGCGAGGGGCACGATCAAATGCAGAGCATTTCCGGGGGCGCACGACGTTAAGTAGTTTGCGTTACGTTAATGTTGTTGCACTTAATTGTGACAACTGCTGACGAGAGAGCGCTCGTCAGCAGTGATTTGAATGAGTCAAGGTTATAAGGCGCGTTCGTAGCGTCCCATTCTGTGTCGGCTTTGTGGCGCAGTGGGTAGAGCACCATGTACATTGCGTTCCGCCCGCAGGGTCGAGGGATCGAAACCAGGCGCCGGGTAGTATTTTTTTTATATAGTGTAGGGGGAGGGGTGCGGACTACGACTACGGACGACTACGGACGTCAACGCGGGTGACATCGTAAGTTACTGAAATGCTCTGCATTTAAAATTTTCACTGGAGCCGTGACAGCTGCGTACGTCCCGCTTTCCGCCCACCGATGCCTACCCCCGTGCCCCCGCCTAGACATGCGCACGCCTCGGGCGAAATGAGACAAACAGCCCTTCGAACGCCGCTTTCTCGGTCCGGCCCGACAGCAAAGCTTTGCACTGCCCCCGAGACAGATGGAGAAAGGGGAAGTGGATAAGGGGGAGAGTCCTCAGTTGAAAATCGCCAGAAATTCGCCATGTCGCCATTCATGATTTTACGTCACCACGGGTCTTTCAAAGTCGCCAATTTGGCGAAAAGTAGCCACCAGTGGCAACCCTGGTGTCGATAGCCAGAATTAAGCAAGGAGAAATCGTTGTGCGAAAAGTTGAAAGCAGTGGTAGGTTGAAATATATGCTATGGGTTGGTGGTGTTGATCGAAGGAATCACATGTGCGTAGTTCTGTACACACTCGGCTTCTCTACAAAAAAATCATTTGACTATGTAACGTACATATCTCATACCGACGTAGTTATTGCATTTGAACTAAGTGGGTCGAGACGACAAGAGAAGCCATGTGAAATATGAGGCTGGCCGAGAAGCAAACAAAATAAGTAGAAATGCGAAAGTTTTCTACTAACGTGTTCACTAGTGGGATTGCTTTCACCAGAGTGGGACACAAAATAATTTGCTAGAATCAGGTCCCCTTGATTAGTAGTAAACTTGAAAAGCAGTCAACAACAAAGCAGTAAGCTTTGTTGTTGTTTTTATTGTTTTTCACGTATGTCTTACCCTTATATATACGCGAAAAACTTAGTATCTCTTCACTGGCATACGATTCTGTTTGGCGTATCACCTATTTTTGGCGTAAGCTTCAACAGGAATAAGCTGTGCCTGGGTGCTCTGCTCCCCGCTGTCACTTTTGCTCATTATATATTGGGGAAGAAATATTGTTCAGTTTAGACCTGTCGCCGTATTTGGCGCGTATTTATGTTTTAGAGTGTGGGGTTGTAAAATATGCCGCTTTGTGCATCGATTTAAGTTCCCTTCTTTTTATCACCGGATAACTTCAATTCTGGTACAGCTACCACCCACCATGGTGTTCCCAAGTTCCGGTAGGTTGCTCCGCGTGTTCCGGTAGGTTGCTAGGGAACCTGAACAAAGCCGTTTTAACGATAGTACTTGCAAAGGTTCACCGGGTATTTCCTCACTCCCTCACCGCTAAAAGACCTGGTCGCCCGACATATCTGGGTGTTCTCTGCAGGCCTTTGTCCTTGCATGCCTTGCAGTGGACATGATTCGGCTCTCAATGATGATGGTTATCGTTATGATACTGATGGCGATAATGATAGTGGAGTCGGCTGTCAATGATGATAGTTGTCGTGGTGATGGTGACGGCGATAATGATAATGGCGATGATAATGGCGGTGGTGACGGCGATGATGGGGATGATGATGATAATTATGTATTCAGCATGTACATCACTTCACTTCACTGACGCCCTGACGCTTGGGGATGGCATTTCAGACCCCGTTTACTCAGCCGCCGAACAAGCAATTTCGCCGACAGCTGTTCGCTCGAACGATTGCTCAACAAGCGTCGGGAGAATTTCTTCGGCGCCTGTTGTCGCAGTTTACTCTGCTGGCTAGGAAGAACCGTGTGTCTGTTGAATCTAAGCCGACTGAATACGTTGACGTGATGCGCAGCGCTGGAGGAACAGAAGGTGCTTGAGAACAGCATGGCTTTACATTGTTTCCACCACACTCGGAGTCCGTGGAGGGCTTCAAGGACGGAAGCGAAGCAAACGTTCCCGAAGAACGGATCGTTGCTGCGGGAGTTCGCGGCTCTCCAGCGCTCCTGCTTCCGCCAGTCGCGGCTTGCGAAAAACAGCCCGGAAGTGAAATCAATGCTTGCTGCCTCCTAAACGTATCCTATTCTCTTTTTAGCTTCCTCCGATTGAACGGCACTCCCATTTTTTACTCCCGAATTGTATGGAGAACCAAACTTTGATCGTCCCCCCCCCCCCCCCTTCTCCACAGAAACTCTCTACAAACGCGAAGCCCGGATTTTCTTGAAAAGATCGTGGTTCTCTCTATTTATTCCATTCGCAATGAATCTCGCGTGTTTTCGGTTTCAAAGTGCAGTATTTTGTGCTGCCGGGTTTACAATTTACCATCCCGGGCCACCGGCCCGGGCGTACGCAAAGGCCGTTCTACATCATGAACGGCCTTTCTAGATTTTAAGCTACTTTGCGGAGAAATCATTTTTCATTCTCTGTGAAACCAGCTGACCCACAGTACGCCTCGCTATGTAACTGCTGCTCCCAGAATTCAAAACTATCTTAATAGACATTTAACAACAGCTATGCATTTATCTTCTATTTTAAGCGCATGTGGTTACTTTTCCTTTTCTATAGGTTACTTTAGCTGTGCTGGATAAGACCACCCCTTAGAAAACTTTGATATTTTATGCTTTCCGGTTGTCGCAACAGTTGTGTTTTGGCTGTGTACAACATCCTTGAACTCCTAAATGCTCTGAAATCGGAGCTGGCGTTGTTGCATCTGTCCCAAAATCACGTGTACTGCGCACAGAAAGCCTGTGGGAAACAGACGCGGAGGAAGCGTTTTTCTCGTCAATCGGCCGAGTAGGATTAGGGCCTTGTCCGTAACAATCGTCAGAAAAAACTAAAATTATTTTTTTTTGCGTTTTATATGCTGTTTTCTTCGTAGTGCGCGTGCCGCAGTGCAACGCGTCGCATCCATTTGAAATGGAACAAATGCCGAGGGTGAACTGTTTGTGGATGCCAGCCCGGTGCGCGCTTTCACCAACGTCGTCCCCAAGCAACGCATTCACGTTAAAATGCTTGTTTAATAAATTCGGTGCACCTAGAGCAAACGCTCCTGCAAACGTGACGTGATGTTATAGCGATCGAACTAGCTGCTCAGTAACATACCATCATCATCATCATATTTTATTTCCTTAAAGACCCCACAAGGGGGTATTAAATAAGGGGTCGATATACAGGGTATCAAAAACATTTGCCTCATAAGGAGTTGGTATACAGGATATAAAGAACCATTGCTACATAAGGGCCGTATATATACAAGGTATAAAACATTGCTACATAGGGGTTGATATAGTAGGTATAAGTACATTACCATAAGGTCTCACTGACAGAGATGACTGGTTACATTTTTAATGAAAGTTGATAGGCAGGTGATTGTGACCACTTACGTATAGCAGCATCAGTAATGATTGCGGAGGCTATACATAGTTCCAGGGTAACGGGTTGAGCGATGCAAACATGGCCATATCATATCTTCATATTATGAAACCGGGAACATGTCAGGCGAATTAAAGTGCCACACTATTCAATGCTAATTTCTTGCAAATAGCAGATTTGCTCGGCCCTGAGCGTTCCTAAATGGCATTTTAATGCAGATATAAACATTTTCTGTCATATGACCTCACCAGAAAAATGAATAACTGCATACTAATCTCTTAATTAAGTAGTAGAAGTGCCTTACAATTTATTACTTGGGAGGGCTTTCCTAGTGAACCCATTCTGCGCCGGATTTCGTTGTGATCGTTCGGATCGGCTTGACAACATGCCCAAGGTAGCTATATAACTTGTTCTAGCATTTCATTACTCAGGCTTGAGAGGATCCTTACAGCATCTTTATTGAGCATTATACTTTAGGTTCATTCATTTTGATGCTGAGGTACGGACAAATTTTCTGTTTGTAGGTACTGCAGCATTTTTTTTTCTGCTGTTCTGCAGACTTAATGAACAATACTATATCATCCTCGAAGCTCGCGCGGCTTAAGTACTTCATGTTAATTGGTAAACCCGCCTCTTCCCGGGCAAGCTTCCTGAATACCACTCGCTGGCATGCTGTGAACAATTTTGGCGAGATGATATTGTACTGCACCCTTCTCATCACCCGTAGAAAGCTTTGGATTTTTCACCAGTCATTTAGAATCAGAGGCGCTTATCTATACGAGTATATGATTTCTCTCGAGTTGCTTCATTACTCACTTTAGACTGCGCCCAAACGACGGAGAAAATATTACGTTCCACAGTGCGCGTAGCCAGCAGGGTTTTTTTGCCCGCACAAGCGCAGCTTTGCTGGAAGCGCTGCAGTGAACCGTTCGGCGAGGAATGATGCGGAAAAATGTGGTTTATCCTTCTTACGTAGGAACCGGTAAAACACGAAAGTGAAATGTGGCTTCACAGCAGCAGTTTAATGTTGTGCATCGATATGAACATGAACATCGCTATTTATATTTTGTCGGTATAGCACCGTTATACGCATCAACATTAGACACTGGATTGCACGCTCCGGAGCATTGCGTAAATCCGACTGAAACCAAAGGCGCTCGCAAACCGTCAGTACGAGCGAAACCAAACGGGTTGTCAACGAATCGTTTGGGGAACACACGGTCTGCTGCAGCGAAAGCAGCAGCGTACCGTGCAACGAGCGCGACCTTACTCCGTAGTCGTTGCCTTACAGGGTTCTCCGCAAGTTACGCGGCGCGGTCCCCCGTACACGTAGGCACTGGCATCGAGGTGCCAACTGTCGGCGCTCATTAGCGTCATGATGCACTACTTCGCTTTGACTCTTCTAGACGGCCACACCACCTGAAAGAAAGGATATAAGGCGCGTTTGTCGCTCTGTTTACGCGTCCGTTCATAGCGCAGTTGGGAGCGCGTTTCGAACCTCTCGTGGCGGCGAAAGAGTTCGTGGTTCAAATTCCGGCGCAGCCGCGTCAATCGGAGTTTTTCTGGCGATGTCATTTCAGTCACGGATATGACGTCAGTCAGATCTTGGTGGAATCCCGGCATAAAACACTTTCGTGTTAAAACAAAAGCAACAAGCGCATGGGCAATAGGAGCAAAAACGCGATTAGCGGGACACTGCAGCGCACGCTAGTTCCCTTTGCACCTCTGTGGTGCTCCTTGGGTGACGTTTATACCTGGCGACATTCTGAAAGAGTAGAAAAATAAAAGAGCAACCCACACCATTCTAGCATCGATCGCGCCATGAAATCAGGCGGCAAGCAAATCTCTTCCGCCGCCGTGCCTTGATGCAATCGCCGCCGCTTTGCTCCCAGCTTCTGCAATGGGCGGCAACGTGATACTCAGAAATAGCCTGCCGTGGGAACGTAACTGCGCGATCGGCCAGCGAGCCGAAGCATCGCCGGCCACGGGCAGGGAACGTCTCGTCGTGCTCGGTAGAACGGAACAGCGCGCCGCATCAAGTGAGGCAGGCGCGCTCGGCCCGACACGAGCTTTCTCGAGATTCACCGGCAGGATTCATTTCGGAGGTGTTGTTGTCAATGTTGTAGTTTCGATTTCTATGTTAGTTCGAAGATCTGCGTCTGAATATGTGAAGAGGTATCCTAAGCTACTTTCGTTCATAGATTCCGTGTCAGCACCCGCAAGTATTTCGCGCACTCTTTATCGAGATGGCTCTACTGTAGAGCTCGCCTAATAAAGTTTACTGATTCGATAAAGGTTACCTTGAATGCTACCTGCATCTTTGTGCGATGTAGGTTTAGACAGAGTAGAAACGCCTGCTTTTGCTTTCAGATGGTGCTTTAGTTTTTGAAGGGGTGTTTGAAAGTCTCCAAAAAGATTGGAAGGTCAAAGTTTATCAGCGATTCGCAGGTGTCTGGCCGGCGTCCCTCATCATTTCAATGTTTATTGAAGTTGCTGCCAGGTAGGGTTTTTCCGATTACTTTTCTTTAGGTATACACCAGGAGCGATGCCTTTAGAAGTCCCACTAAGGCCCCTCAGGGGCAGGCAGTCATGAATGAACACTTTGCGCTGCTGCTTTCCCTTCGCTGGCGCTAGTTTCCGAAGCTCAAGGCTCGGATTTCCGGTTGGCCTTCCTCGGAAGAATTTATTTCTTGAAATATGGTGCTCGCAAAAGACGGGGGCTTTTCAAGGGTGCATATTATTTCCGATGCCCTTGCAGGGTGAAACCATTTGTACATAACCAGTACAAGGCGCGTGCCACATAAAACCATAAGCAAGCCCGTGTATAAGCTGGAGCTGATTTTATACTGTTTGTGAAATTCTGTGAAAGAATACGTAGCATGCTTTGCCAAATACCCCCCCCCCCCCTTCGAGGACCGTGTAACGCCCTGGATGTTGTTGTGCCAGAGCGCCTGGCCCAAAGGCGTTGCACGAGGCGACGCGCCGACAGCGAGGCTGAGTCACGCCTCTCCCTTTGTCGCTGCGGCGCGGCCGAATCCTGCATCTCGAAACGCTGCGGCGCGGCCGACTCCTGCATCTCGAGACGCTGCGGCGCGGCCGAATCTCTCAGCGGAGAACGACCCGAACAAGGGCATGTCGCTACGCCCGGAGGCGAGGTCACGGAGACGGCGGCGGCATCGCTCTCCCTTTCCCCATTGGCGGCGCAGCTGACTCACCGCTTCGCTACCATTCGTCGGAATTCAAACTTCAGGCAGCGAGAGCCCTGATTGGAGCATTTCGAACTTCTTGGGGCCACAACGAACTCCCGGGCTATAAAAGAAGCCCGGAGGCTCTCATCGTCGGCTTTCCTCGGCGGCTTCTCTCTGGCACCAGTCTCTTCGGAAGCACCGAGTGAAAGGGTGCTGTCGCCTTTGTGCGAGTTATGTAACGTTTGCTTACCCTGTACATACTGTATATAAATGTTACTTCAAGTTTTCGTCGGCTCGAGAACTTCTTCGCTCGGCTCTGCGCCGCGTCGATAGCGGACGGAGCAAGGCAACATCGCTACACCGGTGACTGCGCTTGGGTGGCCAGTCGCAACAGCGGAGACAGCGTCGGGATGGCTGATTCCCAACCTCGGTGACGAGCAGGAAGGCGAGTCACAACCTTGGTGACCGCCCTGGGATAGTCATTCCCAACAAGGGTGGCAGCGGTGGGATAGTCATTCCCAACAGTGGTGCCAGGATAGTCATTCCCAACAATGTCCACAAAAATGCAGATAGCGCGAAATTTTCACCTGCAACCATTATAACAGCGTAAATGGAGATAAAGGTAGTACAAAATGGTCGTACAAAAGTTTAAGAAACTAAAAATAAGAGAAATATAAAATATACAGAAAATGTCAAACCCTACAACGCCATGTATTTCCACAATATTATAGATTTCGCGAAAGTTCTGCCTGTAATCGTTATAACAGCGTAAATGGCGATAAGTGGTTGAAAGAAATGTTGAAAAAAATTACACCATCTTCCCGTGGGGAACCCTGATGAGGATGCGAAGCATCGTGGCGGTTCCGTGTGGTTCTATGGTGTTGCCGTTATGTTGAGTGATCTTGTTTTTACTAGCGCCAGAGGGAATTCCGCGTCCGGGTCCACACCGGTGGCAAAGGCACACAGTACTGTTGTGTTGCAGTGAGTAGGCGGTGGTTCTCGAGGCGCCGAAACTCGTCCATCATGTTCTTGTCGATGTTGTCTCTGTGGTAGAATCGGTAGTCTCCGTCAGCGTTGGTGAGGTAAGGGTTGTTGACATTGGTGCACCGGCTGAGAGCAATGTGCACGCCCTCCTCTTCGCAGCTTTGTCATACACCGAGCCATTGCCGACGGTGGCCAATGTCCACCCCCTCAAGATAAACCCCACCCACTGAGCGGCTACACAGAGATTCTCTCACATTACAAGCAAACTCGCCGCAGCCTCCCACCACCCCACTGGCGCCTCTCCAGAGAGGAAGCTACAACTTGGCGGCGTCTCCAAACAAATACCTACCCCCATCCCACCCGCCTCCACCTCATCTTCCCCACCCAACAACCTTCCCTCTGCGCTTACTGTCCCCAGTCTGGCACCCTCTACCACATCATATGGGAGTGCCAACGTACTCCAGACTTGCCCCCCCTTTCCAACCCCACCTTCGAGCAGTGGAGGACTTCCCTGGCCAGCCCGGACCCGGATATCCAGCTTAAGTTGGTGACCCGAGCACGGACGGCCAGCCGAAGTCAAGGCATCCCGGACTAGGGACGCCTTCCACGGAGCGAGGCCCGCACATCAGCTTCTGCTGGAGAAATAAAAATATTTTTTTTCTCTCTCTCTCTCTCTCCTTCTTCTTGTTCGGCGGTTCCCCTACGGGAAGATGACGACGGTGGTTGAACGCGAACCTATCTCGTGATGGATTCTTTGGTTGGCCAATCCCTAGGGGCATCCTGCCACAATCAGCATCACAGGCGCTGCGGACGGGGCTGGTTCAGCTGCAAGGCGCGTGGCGCTTCCCGCCACAGCTTTCCCACGGGAAATTCAACATCCTCCTCTAAAGTTTTCAGTTCGTCGTTTCCGTTGACGTTCAGCTTTGCGTACCTTCGTTGTATCAGTAGCTTCTTGACGTAGTTTGAATGAGTCAAGGACATAAGGCGCGTTCGTAGCACTTGCTCCTGTCCCGGATTTGTAGCGTAGGAATTTCAAATGCCAACACCGGCCCTGGGGGGCATGGCGGCATTACTGTGATTTTTTTCTTTGTCATTGTACCTGATACCTGGTGTTGCTGTCCGAGATGGGCAATAAAGATAAAAAAAAGGATTTGTAGCGTAATGGGAAGAGCACCACGTACCTCCCGTTGCGGGCAGAGAGTCGTGGGATCCAAACCGGGCGCCGCTAACTATTTCTTTTTTTTTATAGTGTAGTATCGCGCAGCTGTGGTTGTAAGAAGGAGAGTTGCGCATGCGCAGTGTGAGTGCGGACGCCGACGCGGGACATGCCGAGACCATAAGATGCTTTCGCATCTAAAAAAAATTCCGTAAAACAGCTATTAGAGGCGCGAAGAGGTGTTTGGCGACGGGCGCCGTAACAACAGCGCTTTAAGAAGCTTTATGGGCCATTTGTCGATAAAAATTCCCCGCATTTCCCCGAGGGGAAGAATGTGAAAGTGCGAATGCACGAGTTGAATTTGCGCGGTTCGGTAATGTTCGCGAAAGAGAGATCACACACACACACACAACTACAAAGAAAGAAAGATGCATTTATTCACAGACACCTATTTGTGTTGTCGTTGTACTTGATTGCTAGAGCGGATCTCAGCTTTGAAATTTCGTGTCAGTACTCCTTTAAGCGGGTGCATTAGCCCTTCTCACGCCCGATTCCTGGCCAATCCCCCACGTGGGTATGTGCCATGTCAGCGGCCAGGCAGCGCGCGCCCATCTCCCCCCGTTGCCAAGGAAGACGATGAGATTCCTGGCCAATCCCCCACGTGGGTATGCTATGCGGACATCGCCGGTGGACGCAGGTTCAGGGTCGCTTAAGAAGTGCATCGCACTTAATAAGTGGTCTCTGAAGGTGGTCACGCAATATCTACGCGTCCGATAAGTCACCATTGGAAGCGACACTCGAAAATAATTACAAAATACGCCCATAAAGCCGCCCCGGCGCTCTCCAATGCGCTCCGGCCCATTGAAGGCCACGGCGAGAAACGCGTCCGAGAAGTTCGGCAATGCCGAGTGATGTCAAATCTCCCAACATGGCTACGCCCAGGCCACCGCTCGGTAAACCGTGTATAGTAATATACACGGCATTTTTGCCTACTTTTTCAGCCATATGTTTCTTGTGTTACTGCGTGCATGCATTTAAGGTAAATGTTAGAAGGGCTAAACAAGTCGATTTAATTATTTTTTGAGCGAGGCGGAACATTAAAAATGTCTTGCAGAGCAAATACAGTCATTTCTCGAACGCGTACGCGTCATACCTCACAATCATTCTTCAACAAGGAGACAGACAGTGAGGGCGAGGAAGCTTAGGTCTGTTAAGATGCAACAATCACTACTTTAAAACTGTTTTAGCTTGCAGACGTAGAAATGAACAAGCTTCCTGCATGTTACAACCAGCAAGCATAGAGGTTGAATTGGGGTTTACTAGCATTTGTTTATGCTAGCGAAGCCAATTTCAAATGGGCTTGGTATGGAGTGCTCTGTAGTAGGGATATCCCTAGTACCCTAAAGTTAGCAAAGGAAGACAGCCGAAGAAAGAAATACGGGCCAATCCACCCCGTGAAGACGGTTGGGAAGCGAAGCTGTAACTAACACCACAACGATTACTCATCCAACGTCACTTGAATTCACACACGTGGCTCTACAAAGCGTGAAACCAGAGACAATTGAAATGCACTTAACCACGCCCATTATTACATTATTAAATCAAAGTGGTATTCTTTCCTAAGCTTAAATCAATGCATTATCCATGAACGCTGGTTGGGTTGAATTGTATTGGTGAAGAACACGAGTTGAAACTCTTTTTTTTATAAAATAAAAGGAAGCTCACATCCTGTGTTAGACGATCTCACTTCTATGTCTCTGCCGCTGCCGACCAAGGCAACGAGATCGGCGGCAGAGACGGAGGAGAAGTGACATGCCATGCGTTGGTGTGAGCTTCCTTTAATTTTTATAACTCCTAGCGCATGCTGAAAGCGCGCACACGGCCGCTACACGCGCCGTGGGCGAAGCGCACAGCGGCGCGAGAGTTCGCGTGACGCTATCCCGTGGTATTCAGCCAGAACGCAAGGGGTAAACTCGCCGATGCGCTTGGTGAGTGCACCGTCTGACTCTCCCGTCTCCGCGTGGGCTCGCGGCTCAATTGGTAAGACAACGGGTTCTCACTCCGTTTCTCTATTCGTTCCAGGTTAGATTCCTGGTGGTGCCGTAACTTTGTTTATTTGTTTGCGGGAGTTTTCTGTTGACACCAATGGTCGCGAAAAAACCCTTGGGGGGCAGAGGTAAAAAGCTTCGTTTTAAAATTCTTTATAGGTTGGTAAGTTTAGGGTTGTGGCGAATAATTACTTAGGCTGGCCCGAAATGTTCTTTTTGTTTTGTTTACGTAGGACCCGTACCGACTGTCGACAGTTCGGGTTAGAAAGGCGTGACCCCCCGTGGGTGGAAATACTTTTTCTAATAAAATTGTATTTGCTTGTTCTTCTGAGGGGACGCGGACACATCTTAACGTTTATGCGGTGACGAGGAGCCGTTTTGCCCGCATTCTCGTAGGCATGTAGCCGGTCGAGGGCTGTGTGGCGTGCTTCTCAAGACATGGGGGTTTCAGCTCGGGGCTGTCAAGACGGCACCGGTGGCCAGTGAACATCTGCAACACACCACAGAGTTGTTTTAAAAGGGTTAATTCTAGGAGTAACCAGAAACAGAGCGACAAGTGGCCATGAATTCTCAGAACCGTTGGCCGCAGAAACGGCATGTATGTGCGGCTGCGGCGGCTGGTGATAAACAAACTTCGACACGCCACCGGCGTGTACAAGCATGTGCGCTTTGAGAAATGGATTGCTTGTCAGGTCCATTGGCGCCACTCTGGGAACGGCGTAACGATGCGTCAAGATTAATTTTTTCCCCGTGGCTTCTGGTGGTAATTTTTTCGTGGTATCGACGTCTGGTCTACGTGGTAACAGACAGGAAGCTTATTACAAGGTGTGGGCTCTGTACTTAATTCTGAGCGCCACCTTTTATGATGTCGTGTGGCCTGTGATCGGCGAGAACTATTCATTATGTGTTCTCCTCTGTCTCTTTCATTCCGCCTTCCTTGGAAGCGTGTTTTTTTTTATAAAACCAAGGTATTGTGCGCACAACAGTGGAGGAGACAGCCTTGCTTGACGCGGGGTCGTCTAGAGCTCTTCCCGAGCTCGGGTCAGCGATGTCCGTTGTAAATGAGTTGTAAATATTCTAATAAAGTGTCAATATCATGGAGTACACCATTGCCGACTATGTGCATTCGATCAGCGACGCATCTTCAACCGATAAACTGTCCCGTTGGGGGGTCACACATATTTTAACTTAGGGCCTTCCTTTTTTTGTTTCAAACTGCGCATGTACCGCATGAAAAAAAGACATCATAAGAGTAATGCATATGTGTGTGTGTGTAATAGTGCAGTCAGCATTCAATGGCCTCGGCGCATAGCAGACCGGCTTACGCCTAGTAGTCGGCAATTCCCTCTTGGAAATTTTTTCAGTTTCAGAGAGGTCGGATGGAAGCGCGTTCAGACACACACGCACAAAAAAAGTTTTCTGGAAGATGCTTTCTTTTGTCATGGCCTCAACTCAGCAGTGGCGTGCGCAAGATTTCTTTTCGGATGGGACTGGAACCGGAAAAATAGAAGAAAAAAAGTAAAAAGACACAACTAAATATCAATTTAACACTGCAGCATTCATCGGACGGTACATTTTTCGCAAATTTAAAAAAAAATGTTTATTATTAACCCCATCGCAAAGTGGCCCAGCGTGTTGTGAGCAGAGGTCCAATTTGCGCAAGTTTATTGGGTTGTCACTTGCGAACCAACAATAATTTTCAGTTGTCTTAAGTGGGTAATAAGCCAAGTCAGTGCCCTTGTTGTCAACTGCCTCCACGTGAACCCGGAAATTTCGCAGGTGGGGGCGTCCCCCTCGGCCTCCCCTTGCGTACGCCGGTGCACGCCACTCAGTACTTGAAATTCGCGGCTACTAAAATGCCGAACGTATAACTATTTTTATCATTTACACCTCCTCTCCAATCTGTGCTCCTAAGTATCGGGCGAAGATGTCCATGCCGGACGGCATGTTTTGCAACGTCAGCCACAGGGCCCGCTAATAGTAGACAATTGTGGCATCCTGGAATTTCTAAATGACCATGTTTGCCTACTCTTATGATTAAGGAAATTTCTTGACGCGTGCGGTACAGTTGATGATTGTCAACATGCACCGCACGGGTAAGTCGGTCACTCTCGTATGCCAACGTTTTGTCTTTTAAAAGCGATAGTTCTCCGCGAGGAACCTGCATAGAAAAATTCATAGGCGCAGGTGCGTTTTAGGGCAAAGCCTCTCAGGGGCTCGGGCTGTAGGTGTCTCCTGTCGTCGTCGCCTCGCGCAGTCGCGTTACTAGAACACCGGGACCTCGTTTTCCAACTCCTCGCGCTATTACGTAACGCGCAGTAAAAGAAAAGTGTATGATGGATAAAACCCGTTCAAAATACACTAACACGATTTCAAGATTTGTGGAACGCTCCCTGCCCGCTTCAGCAATCGTCAAGCACAACCAGAAGCTGTTTGTAGAAGGGTGATATTTTTTGTGTTACACTCAAATGCCCACCGGCTCTCGACGCTAGGCATGACCTGGCCAGTTAGTCGGTTGAGGCAAAAAAAGCCTACTTGCGTGGTGCCGGGGCCTCCTTGACCATTGCATTTTGCGCGAGCAATGAAAGTTGATATTCTTTTTTGCAAGAGTGCAATTTTCGCACCCCGCATGATGTTAAATTATTTAAACAGCGTTTTTCAGTTCACGCCTTTTTTTCGCTAAACGACTCTATGGCCTCAGGCGTTGGTGTTGTCTTTTTGAGTGCTTACCTTCGCGACAAAGCACATGTAACTTTTGGCTTTGACGGCCGGGTAATTGCCATTGATTTTTACCTGTTCTCACGCCGGGTGAGGGCAGTTAATTTGTATGCGCCTGCACCGCGCCATCTTTCCGCCAGTTTCTTTCGTTCGCTAGACATGTTTTTGTTGGATGCCTACCCAACTTTTCTAGTGGGCGATTTTAACTGTGTTGTTGACCCCGAGCGAGACGTTAGAGGGCCAGGCCGAGGAAGGCCGTATAGAGGTGCGAGCGCGTTGCGCGACCTGATGGATCAGTTTCGCCTCTGCGATGCGTGGGTTCATCTACACGGAGACGTGTTTGTTGCTACATGGTCTGGGGGTCGATCGCCCAGTCGTTTAGACAAATTTCTTTTTCCGCCCGAGTTAAGTGGCTTGGTAGAGAGTTGCGAAGTGTTGTCCTTCCCAGAGGAGGTGCCCAGAATTTCAGATCACGTGCCAGTTTCGGTGAAACTAAAAACCCATACAGGTGATCCTAACCCCAATTTGTGGCGAATGGATCAATGCTTGCTTACTGATGCCGTTAGCGTGGCAGGAATTAGGGCTTCTCTAGTGGAGGAAATGGACACTCATCAAGGGGAAGCCGACTGGGACTGCTTGAAAGCTGGATGGCGTACACTTCTTACCCAAGCAGGGCGTGAGCGCAAGATTCGCATCACGCGTGATCTAAACGAAACCCTCAGGAGGTTACGAATAGTTAAGAGCGCAGATACTGTAACGTTTGCTATGCGAGACTACATGGATCTGCTAAAAGCGCGATACGAGCGCCTTTTGCGGCAATCGTCACGCGCAGCAAGCAAAGCATTCGTTTTGGGGCGCCCAGTTTCAGATCCGTCTGTCTTAAGGCACGTTAAAGCAGGCTCAATAGATCAGGCATCGCGTGTTCATGTACCATACGTACAATCACCGAATGGTGAACGGAGTACGAATAATGAGCATATCTGCAGGACGTTTGCCCAGTACTTCCAAGAATTTTTCAGTTCAGAGAAGGCTTACCTTGATGAGAGCAGCTTCAAAAATCACGTACGGAACTTTTGCGGGGCACTGCCCAGCGTCCCTGCCACTGGCACGAGCGTCTCTGTGCCCCTGTCACGGCGGAGGAGCTATGGAAAGTACTGAAAGATATGCGTGACTCCTCCGCTCCTGGTCCTGACGGAATCCCGGCGGGGTTTTACAAAGTGTTTTTCCCGGTCCTCAAAGAGCAGATGCTAGGAATGGTGAACGCATTCTTGGCCGAAGGAAGGAAACCCGACTCGTTTCGCGCGGGGAGGGTAGTTCTAGTAGCTAAGCCCGGCGGTGATCCTTCAGAACCGCATGCCTACCGGCCGATAACTCTGCTGAATGCGGACTACAAGTTGGTAGCGTCTGTGCTGGTTAAACGCATCGGCATGGCGCTCCCGGAAATAGTTAGCTTAGCGCAGACGTGCAGCGTCCCCGGCCGCACTATATTCTCGGCGCTGACACTAACTAGAGACCTTTTCACCTTCGCCACGCGGACGGGCATCTCCGGCTGTTTTGTCTCGGTCGATCAGGCGAAAGCCTTCGATCGGGTCGAGCACCAGTACTTGCTCGCCGTCCTGGAAAACTTCGGCTTTCCTCGGGACTGCGTGGCAAGGTTGGGGGCACTGTACACGGACGTGACATCGCAGCTTTTTGTGAACGGGCAGCTCACTGAACCCTTCCCCGTGACTCGTGGAATAAGACAGGGTTGCCCGCTGTCGCCCCTCCTCTTCGCCCTATGCCTTGATCCGCTTTTGCGTCGAATAATTGACTCCCCTGCGATACGCGGCTTCCCGTTGCCTGGCCAGGGCCAGGTCAAGGTCTCGGCGTACGCGGACGACGTTTCCCTGTTCTTAAGAGACGAAGACAGTTACGCAGCGTTTTTACGGCGTTTCACAGAGTACAGCGAGCTGTCTGGTGCCCAGCTGAACAGGGGGAAATGCAAGGCGCTCCGCTTTGGCGCGTTCGCGTCGGACCTGCCTGGCGGCATTGAATGGGTTGCCCGAGTGAAAGTGTTGGGGGTTGTCTTTCGCGCGTCGGGCGAAGTGGCGAATGAGACATGGAGGCAGTTGAAAGGAAAGGCGGAGGCGCGGCTAGCAGTAGCTGCATCCTTCGACCTTTGTTTGCAGGAGCGCAGCTATGTGATAAAAGCCTGCGTGTCGGCAGCCTACTACTACGTAGCGAGGGTGGCGCGGCCACCACGGCATGTACTCAGGAAACTGGGAGCTATGCTCGGCTCCTTTTTCTGGGGTGGGAAAACTGAAAAAGTGGCCCGCACTTGCTTGCGACTTCCAAGCAGCATGGGTGGTTTCAGTATCCCCTGTTTAGAAACAATGAGTAGTCTCCTCGTAATAAGGAACTTGCTCAACCTAGCTAGTGATGAGGAATACCCGGGGCGAAAGCTCTGTGAGTTCTTCCTTGGCACTGACCGAGTATTGTTTTTCGATGGTGTGCGGGTAGGACCCTCAGCCGAGCAGCCACCCCCGTTTTATAAGCACGTCATAAAGTCGTTCAGAAATATGAGAACGCAACTCCCTGACATTGACGTCTTCAACACACCGCCGAGTAATATTTGCGAAACCCTCGCAGTGACGCAGCTCACTCAGGACCAGCTCCGAAAGAGCAGGGCGATAAGGTGGAAGCAGCTGACGGCCTCATTTTTACCGGCCGACGTCAGAGATTTCAGCTGGCAACGCGGCTGGGGGGTCCTGCCCACGGCAGACCGCATCGCAAAATGGGGTGTGGCACCCTCCAACAGGTGCCCACAGTGCGGGCAGCGTGAAACCCTGCAGCACGCGATTTTCGATTGCAAGGTTGCTAAGACCTACTGGAAATTGTTAGCTCGGATGTTTGGACACAAACTCGACGCACGCACAAAGTCGCGCGACGCATTTGTTCTGTTTTTACTGTGCGTTGGTGCCCAGATCATCTGGAAAAGGCGCGGCTTTGCGGCTCTCAGAGCGCGGCCGCAAAAGTGCATGTTTCCAATGCTTCGGAAAATGCGCTCGCGTCTATTCGATCACCTGGAGGCTGAGCTCGCCGCGCTGGGGGAAGAGCAGTTCCTTCAGCGGTGGTCCACTCGGTTTATCCGTGTGGTTAACAAACAAATAGAAGTGTCTATTCTACCCTATTGACTGTTGTATTGATCTTGGCGTATTGTCGTGAACTTTCGAGGATGTGATCTACAGTGATCTTTCAGAGTAATTGTGCTTCTAATAGTGTGTGTACTAGTGAACTATGGAGAACTGTGGAGTGAACTGTGTGTGTAGTGAGTAGTGTAGTAAGTGAAGTGATAGTGCAGTGTGTATGGTTTAGGCGACCCGTGTAGTATTTAGCACAGCGGGTCTTTGTATCGGCGATTAATAAATTTTCTTGAAGGAGGACGAGCCCCCAGGGCGAGGACCGGGCATCGCACAGCACTCGCGTTGACCCCTGCCACTACCCCTAACTGGGGCAGGTGGAACATGTAAATGGCTTAAATCCGGTTAAACGCAAGTTATGGCGCCACC
Organism: Haemaphysalis longicornis; assembly: GCF_048455015.1. Taxonomy (NCBI): domain Eukaryota; kingdom Metazoa; phylum Arthropoda; class Arachnida; order Ixodida; family Ixodidae; genus Haemaphysalis; species Haemaphysalis longicornis. The sequence goes on along the minus strand of NW_027526335.1, from coordinate 14,194,022 downwards.
GCCTCATCAAGCACGCTATTTCTCCTCTCAACAGCACATCTCCGGCGCCCAATCAGCGCGCGCCGTGTGGCAAAAGAGAATTACAATCTTTGAATACACCATCGCACTGCACGCTTCGCTACTCCCCAGGTTTGACGTTAAAAGATGGCCCTTCGTGTCGTTGGAAGAGAAAACACACCAAAAAATATTCCAAAACAGTGTATGCATAGAGAAATTCGAGGTCAGAACACATGTGTAGCTGCCGGCTGCGCTAGCGAATCGGACGTGCGCGGCGTCTTTGTTCTGCGGGTCGGGGGAAGCGAAACTGGTATACGCCATTAAGTAAGGAAAAAGTGGACAAAGGCGATGCCGCCGCGTTGATACAAAACATAGCCTCTGCCCACGAGCAGCGGTGACTATCGGGAGATGGGGTTCTGCATGAAAACGAAAGAAGGACGCGACACTGCTGCTATCGTTCTGGTAGCGAAGTTTGCATCGAAGAAAATAAAGGCGCGGGAACTCCTTATTTGGATGTCTATTGAGTACAGGTGTTCTTTCGCGCTGTTTTGGCGGTTCGTATTATTTAGACTGCTCTTGCTTTCATACTTTTTTGTTAGTTTATATACGTGGTTAGGTGATGTTTTCGATTGGGTGTGCGTTATTCTTTACCATCATCATGTGGGTCGACTTTCCTGTCTTGCAACGGCCTCGAAGTTTCCTTAGACGAACCCGTTTGAGACGATAAACGTCTCACCAAAAAAAAATAAAAATGCTTAGGCAAAAAACACCGATATAACTACGAACGTTTAGATCTCCTACAAATGTCCCATCCCTCTTCTTTGCAGTGGAAGAGGAGGGGAAATGAAAAATGCTGGCGAAAGCCTTACTGCGCCAAACCATTTCCACACGCATGAAGTACACGGCACTACGCGAACGCTATAAATGAGGACGAACCACAATGAATGGTAGAAAACAAGCCAAGCGCTGGAAGCGAAGAAGCCTGAAAATAGATCCACTGTCCCCGGGAAGCGCCCATCACAAAGCGGATAAACAGGCCGAAGAAATAGAAAAGCCGGAAACAGGCTGAACGCCAGGAGCTGGGGGAGGGGTGCGGGGCAGGGGAACGGAGACACACGATACTGAAGCGCTGAGAAAAAGTGGAGAGTAAAGCTTGGAACTATCGAAAACAAAACAGACTAAAGGAAAAGAGCAAAGGTCAAGTACCCTTTGGTGGTGGCAGCGAAAGCCGAGGCGGAAATTGCGAGGGGACGTCTACAGGTCGTGTCGCCACACCTCAACGAAAGGCGACAAATGACGACGCCACTTCGGAGCCTACTACACGCAACTCGACCTACTTCTCATAAACCACTTTTTTTCCTTCTTTTAGGTGATCTTCCGGTTTTAAAAACCACCTTTTTATTATTTTAGTTTCATCCCGTGTACTATAAAGAATCGAGTTGGCCCAAAGAAAGAAGCACTGGGCGAAGGACACTTGGTCGGCGAGTAAGCAACGGTGGCACTCTTAAGTGAAACAAAATAATGGGGAAGGGAAAGAGTTGAAAACTAATGTCGAGGTGTGAAATATTCTTCAAGTTGGCCTTATTTTAATTCACACACAAAAAAACATGAAGTGGTACGGTAAACCCGTGTAAAATCAATGGAAGAGCTGGCACCTACGGAACCTGTCGTGTAACAACGGTATTGTTTGCGGTCACCATAATATGGCTGCCTCGCACAGCAAACAGGATAGTACTCCGACCTGAGAGACACAACGGAGACACAAGGCGTCGGCGACATAAGCAGGAGATAGATAGGCGTTAACCCCTGTCCGCACCGCGGGGGTAATCCAGTGGTGAGGAGGCAGAAAAGGATGCCATGCAGTGGTAGGACACTCAGAAAGGACCTGAACGACGAAGCCAGAAGTGCACGGACGCACGCACGCACACACACACGCACGCACGCGCGCGCGCGCGTACTCACGTAATTACACCCTCACACACATTTACACGCGCCCGCACGCATGCGCTTACTCTAGAACCAAGAAAAGGACCACCTCAAAGCAGTTTACTTACTTTAACTTTTAAAGATTCTGGTCTGTCAATAACTGTAACTCTCCTTTTATTGAAGTCTCATCTGGAGTTCCCCAAGGAAGTGTGTTTGGTCACTTGCTTTTCCTTATTTATCTTAATGACTTACCCCCTCAGTCAATTTCCAAGTTAGGTTATTCGCTGACGATTGTGTCATTTACCGTGCCATTTCTTCTGAAACTGATCGACAATCTCTACAATCTGATCTTTACTCTTTAAGTTCGTGGTGCACAATGTAGCTAATGACACTAAATCCTTCTAAAACCAAGTTAATGTGCTTTACAATAAACGCGTTCGGTATTCCAACGTCTTACTTGCTAAATAATACTTCAGTGGAGTTTACGACCTCGACTAAATACCTTGGTGTTAACATTTAGTCTGACCTGTCATGGCATCACCACATTACGTCACCCTTACTTCAGCAAATCGCTCACTCGGGTTCCTTAAACGTAACTTGAAACACACCCCCTCGCACTTGCGTAAACTGGCTTATATCACCCTAATCCGTCCTAAAATAGAATACGCGTCAGCCATTTGGGATCCCGATCAAGACTACATTATTAAAAACATCGAAGCTCTGCAGAACCATGCTGTACGTTTTATTTTTTTATTACTCCCGCCACACCAGCGTCACTTCACTAAGCTTCGTGCCGAACTGGAAGTCTTATCACGTCGCCGCAGAATCTCTCGCTTATCACTACTTCATAAGCTCTAACATCACACATCACTTCACGAGGACTTCTTTCCTCACCGCGATCATCCCTTAAAAATCGAACGCTTCCATTGTCGCACATTTAATTATGCTAGATCGTTCATACCGCGCACAATAACCGAGTGGAATGACTTACCCTCAAACATTGCAACCGTTACCGATATCACTGATTTTCGGAAGCTACTAAACATGAGCACAAATGCGCGAGCCTTTTGCGGTTTTTCCCCTTCTTTTCACTGCAAACCGTAAAATAAAGTTTTTTTTTGCTTCTGTTTAAAATGCGTATGTTTCATGGTTCGTATTATTTATTGCTGTGTTTCCCTAATTATTTTATTCACACGTTTTTTTTTTGGTGATGTTGCCGTTTCTTTATGCTGTAATGGCGCGTGTGCTTGTTGTATGCTAGATTGCGCTTTATTGTACTCTTGTGACTCTATTTTCCTTCGTTGTTTAGTTTATTTTTAAAATATTTATATTTAAATTTTATTTTTATTATTGTTTCTGACAAATATTTATTATTCATATTGTTTAAAATTATTCAGCAAGAAATATTGATCTTATATTTTACTCTAATCTATTTAGTAGTTGTATTGTTTTTTTTCCAGTTTGCGTGTTTTCTGGTCTTATTAATGATTTTCATGTACCTGTATATGTTCCAGCCTACCCCCTATGTAATACCCTCCTATGAAAGGGCCTTTAGGGGTATTCTGAAAAAAAAAACAAATAAATAAATAAATAAATAAATAAATAAATAAATAAATAATACTTGGAAAAGCTGGCCCGTCTTTTCACGCACCCACACAAAAACTCGCTATAATATGTCATATGCCATGATTTCGCGGCTTGATAAATATTTTGTATAAATCTTGGTTTGACGAATTAATTTACCATTAATAACACTTCGCCAAGCTCACTAACCGAGCTCCCAAAGGGAATACATTCGCTCAAAGTGGCCAACAGCGCCAGGATATCTTAATCCCGCTGTCAATGCTGACACGCTATTTGGGTGTTCTCCTCCGAGCATTCTGTTCTGTGCAAGTTCTTTCGAACGGAGACTTATAGCGACTGGTTTACTGGTCAGTCAGTTGCTACTGTTCCTAAAAATAGTGCCTATTGAAAAAAAAAATCTACTCAAAAATAATATCCACGTGATGAGACGCATACACTATCAGTTAGAACCAAACAATTTTATATCAGAATCAGGACTTGAGTTTTTTCTTCCACACAGAACAACAATGCGCGGAACCTGAGAGATAAACAGCTTCGCTGAAATAAACGGTGCTACGTAGGGGTCGTCATCTCAGACTTCGGGAAATTCGAAACAGGGAAAAAGAGAGTTCAGACGAAAGTAAGGCGTTTACAGAAAACTCTAGAGTTCAAACAAGCTTTGACGCTAAAGAAGAGGCACTTCCGGCTATGGCATCGGTAAAAACAAATCAGACCGGGTCGCTCAGCTCGGTGGCCTTGTCGTTCGTCCCCACCCTTTTTTCCTTTGGGGATCAATAATAGGAATAAGACATGTTGAGTACGTTTAGAGACAAGCAACGGGGAGTCGCTGCCCTCTCAATTTGTCTTCTGAAACTGACGTACAAATCCACTGCCACGTTTCCGTGTCTCCACACGGATCGGTCGAGGGAAGCAGCAGGGCTGTGGCACCGACCTCGAATCCCACCTCACCTCGAGTCATTTACAAGCGTGAGTAAAACCAGTCTACCCCCCCACCAGTTTGTACGGGGTGCTGCTCCGAGGATTTACACAGCAGGAACTAAGAAGCAAAATGTCTGCCTTATTTTCAGTTTCTTATTACCGGTTACGTTTCTAGCATTGCTCTTCACAACTGTACTTTGTTGTTATTAGTTTAATCACGTATGTTTTTCTTCTTTATTGTTATTTTCTTGTTCAATGTGTTATTGTACGTGATTCATATCCTGTCCAAGCCCACTCTTATGTAACATCCACGCGCCTTTAAGATTCTTCTTCTTACGATTCAGTGCGCGGCTACCATATTCGCTCATGCTGGAAGCTGCGGAGTGCTCCGCTGCTGTGTAAGAAAGCTGCCTCGGACCAGTTACAGCTTGCCGGAGAACGTCCGGCGCGTGCGCACCTTGCTGTCGGTGGCTCAACCTCGGCGGCTGCAAACGGTTCTTTGTGTTGAGACGTGCCCCGGCGAAGCGCACGCCTCAGCAGAGATCTCCTCTCCCCCTCTCTCAGACCCAACGAGCACCAGTTTTGCCGACTCTCACGAACTTAGGGCGTTGTGTGTGTCTGTACTATTTTCTGGCCGTGTGCACAGAAGCACTGTGAAAACCGCGCAGCCATTACGGCTTTTTGTGTAAAAACCCACCCTATCGGTGGATAGTTCAATTCGTTTTGCAGCGGCGAATCCTTGCTGTCGCTCCGTTCGAGTCCCGCTGTAGCCTCATCTGGAAGGGTATTGTTTCTGTATCATCGCGGTTCACCTCTCGCTATGCAGTAAACCTGTTAGGTTTGCTATCGGCTTCTTTTGTCGTCAACTCTAAAGCAGCAACTTTTGCTGGGCGCTCTTCACCACGCTACCACGCATGACGGAGGCGACGTAGCCCTGTTCGGGGACTCCTTCCCGAAGGTAACAAGGGCCAATAAATGAAATGAAAGGAAATAAACCCGATAGATCCGCACAACACTACTTGCTTCCTGGTGGTAAGTTTTGTTAAGCTCATTTGTATCTAACCTCGTTTTCGCGATCACAACTGATTTGTATGTATTACGGGCAGGCCTTCTGTTTCTTGCTTTCATGCTTGCCTTGTCTAAACATTTTGAAAGTTGGCCATGCGCCGCTTTCAGCCGGGCAAAGTATATCATTGAAATGAGCTTATTCCCGCGGTTTTCGCATTCGCTTCCCTCCTCTCTGCAAGGCACCTTTTCCCTTCGCAATTTTTCTGCTTCAGCAAAACCTCACTGTGGTGGAGGGGGATCGTTTTGCTATTTTGTGCGTACATGGAATAGAGGGGAGGGGGCACAACGCAATTTTTGTCTTTAACGGTACCAAAATCGCGGGGTTCCTTTTTTCTCTCGTTTTTCGGTTCGCTCCCAATTAATTCAAAAATTCAGTTGCATAAACGTGTACTTCTCGCCATACTAGGAATGAAATATATTTCTTCTAGCTGTCCCGTCGGTGGTCTAGCACTGCGCTAATTTAAACGTAAACACATGTTCGCTTAAAAAACAAGTTTTACATTTGAGAACCTACTTTACGAATTTTCACAAAGTATGATAATATTAAGCAAGCCTTGTGTCCTTTAGCAGACGCACACACGTGCACACAAACACACAAACTCGCACACGCGTAAGCATGCCATGCGGGCGAAACTCGTACGAGGGAATGGCTGCGTAGTGCAAAAGCAATATTAGCCTAGCTCTGTCTGTTTCACAGTCATTTGTAAGGCTTGCTTTGTGAAGCCTCATTCAGGAAACCTCATTCGCGAAGCCTCCCGTAATTTCCAGTATATAATGCCTCAGTAACCTCACATTTGCTGATGACGTTGCCTTGCTAAGTAACTCGGGGGCCGAATTGCAAAGCATGCTTACCGCACCCGACAAACACAGTAGAACACTGAGCCTGAAAATTAATATGCAGAAAAATAAAGTAATGATCAATAACCTCGGGGCAGCACAGCGATTTGAGATAGGTGGCGCGGCAGTAGAAGTGGTAAGCGAACGAGCGGCAGCCATGACCAGCGTCCCCGGCGTGCACATTTATACGGATGGCTCTTTTTCTGGTTTGTCGGCGGGAGCTGCGTTTGTCGCATTCTGTCAGACGGGTAGATGATTAGTGGCCAAGCGTTTCAAGATCGTTCCCGCTATTGGTGCCTATACCTCTGAGGTGCTAGCACTTCGGCAGGCTTTCATCCATTTCCTCGGCTTAGGAGGCAATTCGACGCTCTTCTTCTATACGGACTGTTTATCCTTATTATCTGCTATGAGTTCGCTCATTACCAAAAGTGAGGACGTGCATGATTTAAAGCAACTATTTCGCCGGCTTTCCAATAGACTACGTATTCGTTTGTATCATGTTAAGGGCCACATAGGCCTCTTTGGGAATGAGCTCGCGGACCATCTCGCCGTGCGAGCAAGCACTGTGGGAACCCTGAGAACTGGCCAGTGCTCCAAACGGGTTGTTAGATCCACCCTAAATGCCGAAAGTTGGAATCGTTTGTCAATACAGTAGACATCCATGCATCGTGACACGGAGTTAATCAAATGGGTCCCTGACGTCCTTCGGCTCCCGGCAGATTTCCCCCGCCTCGACAAGTCATTTTTCTAATAACGGGACACGGGAGGTTTCCGTTCTATCTTCATCTGATCTCCCTCCTTCCTTCATGCCGGTGTTTTTGTGGAGCAGAGTGCTTGAACACTGATCACTACATGCTCACTTGTGCTAGAACAAAAGATTTTCGCGACCTATTGGCGTCTGAATGCAATTATGAATTCCATCCTCGTAGTTACCCGGCATTGTTGAGGAGTCGGCAGGCAGTAGAGGTATACGGCGCGCTATGGTGCGTCATATTAATAGCCATATGCCCTTGACGCATCCAGTCCCGACTTGAGTTGGGTACTTACCGGCCTGCGCTTAGATTTGCCACTGTGATCCCCTAGTGACGCGAAGGGGTTCACCCTTCGAAGGGAGCTCTCTTCCCGCCAGTTAGCCTCTAGGGCTCTGGTACGTACTTGCGGGAATTACAATGACTGGCCTTTTTTGAGCTGGCGCCCCTCTGAAGGCAATTTTTCAGCAATGGGCACTTGGTCACGGCATTTATCACGAGGCTGCTCTATATGTAGTCAGCTCGATGGTGCTCCGCCCAATCACCTTTTCCACGTGACGCGTTAGGCTAATGCCTAGCGAAGGGAGATCTCTGCCCGCCGTAATGCTCATTGTGCAGTGGTTCGTACGTGGAAGGGTTGCGGGTGTGTGGTATATGTTGGCAGCACCAACTCTTTCTGCCTTAGCGCCGGCCTTGGGTCTTTCCGCACCGGCTCGAGCGCGCCGGTGTTGCCTTCTGATGACTATCGATGTTGGGAATCACGTGGATGGTGTCCTAAATGTCAGTATAGTTCCACACAACCTGTGGACTTTATAATGGAGGGTGTGTTGGGTTGCCAGCTGGCCTCATTTTTCATTTCATCGTATACATGGTGTGTGCACATGGCTACAAGGACGGAGGTATTTAATTTGCAAAAATGATAGCTGGGCTTTGATTGTAGGGGTGCGTGTTGGGTCTGGTGGGATGGGGTTAGATGAAATCGTACCTAGCAATGTAGCCTTGTTTTGATGTATCCATGCTCCCCTTAATGGCATGTTTCAGTTGCGAATAGGACATACTCTGAACGGTCCTGTGGTACTTTGTCATGGGTAGAGATTGGCCGGCATCTGTCTTTTTCTTGCATGTGGTAGTGTGGTCGCGGGTAGAGATTGTCCAGTATATCTCTTTTTCTCGCTTACTTTGTTCAACCACTTTATACCGGACTCGACGGCGTTTTGAGGAAGTGTTGCAAATCGTCTGGCAACATGTCTTCCGGCCTTTATATCGCTTAGACATGTGTCCCACGTCCATCATGCTGACGGATTGATATTTGTATTACAGGTTGCTGCCTTCTCTTTTTTTTTTCTCCAGGATATGTTTCCTAAATATGGAGAGATTGTCCAACGTTTTGTACTTTCCCTTTAAAACGAGGAAAATGAAATTTTTTCCCCCAGATTTGCTGCCATGTGCTTGTGTTGAGGTGCCCTTAGTTACTGTTGCAACAGCGACTAAAGAGCTTCTAAAATTGAGATCGTTGGGTTCGTTGATCCCGGTAGGTTGTTGGGGCTGGGTTTTCGTTTCTTTATTTATTTGCAGATATCCTTGGAGGAGGAGATCCCGGGACGGTGAACTGCGTCGTGGGGAGTGACGCGCTTTTCGCGCCACTCTTATGGTACAGCTCCAGCGGTGTTGCCGGGGCTTATCTCGGTGGTGCTCAGTGGCGCCCTGGGGACACCGCTTCGTTGTGGCTGGTCCCGGAAGCGGCCGCATGTGGCTCTATATATGGACTCTCAGCTGATTGGTCTTGCGCATGGACTTGAGCTCAACTGCGCACTCTGAACTCTGCGTCTTGTGGACTGTGGGAACGGACTTGTGTTTCGTGGTGGCAGTGGGGACCGTGTTGTGGGGCGCGCTTGTGGGCGACTTGGCGGACGGTGTTCGGTTCCTGGTGCTGGACATTGTGGTCGGCAGACTGTGAAGTTTTGGGGTGGTTGGCCGGGGTCTATTGGGACTTTTTAGGGACTTTCTCGGGACTTCGTAGTTATTATTGTGCTTTATGTTTTGGGGAGGTGGGTGAGGACTGTGCGCTGCGCGCTGCGCGTCTTTCTTTTTGGTGATGTATGGAGGGCTTCGCCGGTATGGCAGAACACTGGGGCGTGGGAGGGTCGGGTTCGGAGTGTGTTATCTGAGGCACTTTCTCGCCTTCCGTTCATGAGTCAACTCCATGTGGGTGCTTTGTTGCGTTGTTTTCCTGCCCAAGCAGGAGGGGCATAGGGTGATAACAATATCAAAAATAAAATGATGCAAACAGCAAAAACCGAAACAACGAATCGAAGAGGAAAACGCTGGTCGCCAGGCACAACTAAACAGTTGCTTGAAAATGTGACACCAAATGAAGAAACGAAAACAAAAACACTCGTGGGAAACATGCTGTTTTTTGTAGGGTGCTGAATAACACTACAGCCAGAAAAAACGACTACAGATTAAATTACTCATAGGCCAGGGGGGCCCGGTAGCTCATTAGAAAGATGGTTGTATCACAAACAAAACTTTGCCATGATATTTGTTGTACCACACAGCGCAGCGGGCGGTGCTATTGAGCAGGGGTCACTACGGTAACAAGTTGAAACTAAATCTAATATATATTGCTTAGATATTCAGCGCACTTTTAAATCGACGACAAATAAAACAGTACGGGCGTTACTTGCCCCCTGCAAAAACGATGACGCGTCGGGGAGTGGTTTTCAGCGAAGAAAGCAAATGCGCAGATACCTGTTTCTATGAGTCGATTTGGTGCTAACGACATACTTTTTCCGTGACCTTTTTTCCTATTATTCTATTTTACAAAATAAAGGCGACGTGGGCAGTAAAATTCCTTAGCACTGAACAGCTATAGACACATCGGCTAGTGGCTTCAAGGGACCCTGCAACACTGCCGACAAATGCTTTCACTTTTTTCCTTCGTGCTCATTTAGAGGCGCTGCGAAAGCAATAGTTATGGTCAACACAGTGCTGCACTGCGCGACTGCTCGTGCAGGCATGCGCGTGAAAACAAAAACACGTCACCCTTACAGCTGTCGCGGTGAAATGACCAGGCAGAAATACCCCTACAAAGTCGTGCAGACACCGTCCACGATCCACAGTCAGGAGAGAGAGGAGCAAATGGAGAGGCGTTCAAGCGAAGAAGCAAAGGAAAATAGTCAGAGCTGATTGTTGAAAGGCCCCTCGAAAAGACGAGGCTGCCGCACAAGAGTTATACGTGTCAGGAATACTAGTAAAGGGAGGAGAGGGGGACAACAAAATAAACCGAAATGAGTATGACGAGTTTTCATGGGGGAGTCATGGGGGAGCCGGGCTCTCTCGCTCGACAGCCCTACCTTGGACGCACTCACGATAAGTACAACATCAGCAACCGCCACGGAGGAGGCGGCTATCGCTTTCGCCCTAGTACAGTCTCCCACACACAGAGTTGTCCTTTCGGACTCTCAATCGGGAATTCGCAACTTCTCTGCAGGGCTACTCTCCCCAATCGCCCTCAAAATACTCTCCCGCAGAACACCATCCCACCCCGTGGCTCTGCTGTGGACCCCAACCCACACAGGAACAGAAGCCATTGAAGCGGCCCACCGTGCAGCTCGAGCTCTTGTCACCCGAGCAGGCCCTTCTTTTGGCTCTACCTACGGCACCCCCAGCTTCCGGGACGCTCTAGTCTCGTACCGGGATATTACCCAGCACTTTCGCCTCCTCCGCAGGATATACCCTCCCCCGCACCCTTCCCTCACCCACGAAGCCGCTCACCGCTGGCGGCTACTTCAAACCCACACAACCGCCTGCCGAACTATCCTTCACCGCATCAACCCCAATCTCTGCCCTTCACCTCTTTGCCCTCAATGTCTCAAACCGGATACCCGCTACCATTCCCTTTGCGAGTGTCCCAACGACCCAGTTCCCCCGTTTCCTTCCCCCTTACACTGAGAGCAGGCCCTGGAGAGCTGCGACCCGGAAGTGCAGTTGACACTAACCAACCGGGCCGCCCAGGTCGCGGAGAACATCGCATCCTCCGCCACCCCTGTCCCCTAGACCCAGTTTGCAAATAAAGTGTTTCTCCTCCTTCTTCTCCTCTGCCACAGGCTGAAGACAAACAGCTTTGGGGCAGCAAATTACAAGATAAAAGATTACCCCGGCAGAAGAACGTTCAGGACCGCAATTTTGAGTTGTTCTTTTTTTTTTTTTTGTCGTTTTCAGTAACACCATTTCGGCTTCAAATATTGTTCTCAACAGCGCCGTCTTGTGATGCCACATTCTTGCTCCTTGCTCACTTTGTTGTTGTTGTTCTTTTGCGATGCGGACTACCACAGCAGAGAAAATTTACTGTCTGGCAAGTACGTTCAATGGAAGTACACTGAATAAAAAAGTGAACGTAGAGAAAGGTATAAAGTGAGGCCGACTATTTTAACGCCGTGCACGTCTCTTGTTCCTGCGGCGTGGACCTCTCAAAATTCATATTTACTCTCTGCCGACGAGGGTAGCAACAGCGGGCCTCATGTTCTGGCTTAGACATTCGAGCCACGCAGCGAACCCGACGCGCCTCCCTAATCCTTCGGAGTTCCTGTGCGCATACCATCGCCTTGGGCTGCCAGCACCCACTTGCTGCGCTTCCCCGGTCGCCGGGACGTAAATGGATCACCCGGCCTAACGTCACCAGCGAGGCTGGCCCACAGCCGCTTCTTCAATACTTTTTAAGTGTTTCTTTCGCTTAAAAAAAAGCGAAGTTGATGTGTGTTGTTTGGGTGCGTCCAGGTAGGAAACATTGCATATTTTCCTTTCTGTTGTTCTATTGAAAGCTGGTGCACCAGAGAACGTTCAGGCATAAGAGCGGAAAACTCGGCGATGCATTTTATAATTTATTGTATACAGTCACTGTAGCTGTTTAGAGCTTGATGCAATCAGTCGTGCGCAATTTCCGTTTACCTTACGATGTGTCATAGTCTACTTGCTGTATTATTTTGGGTTTTATATGTATAAGAGAAAAAAAATCTGAAAATAACTTTGGATGCCTTCCTTCAGTCCCAAGAATACGCGAGTGACCTAAGTATAACATTTATGTTTCGAAGCCGAGCTTTAGGGGTCTCACTGATGGCCTCTGTAAAGCGCAAATGCCCTGCAAGAAAGCTAACTTTCTCTGACGATGATGATGACTCATCGTGGGTGAAGTAAAGGAAGGAGAAAGCGAGTGTCAGACAGACAGACAGGCTAAAATTTCTGCGTTGAACTATTCCAAGAAAGACTGTCGTCTTTAGAAACGCTTCAATGGCCGGAATCAAAAATGGGTCCCTCGCGTTTGAAGCCGGCGCCTATCAGATTGCACCATTTCGAAATAGTCCAAACTTAGTCCAAACTCAGGCGACAACAAAAGAATCCGTCACGAAAAAGCTTTGAGTTCAACCATCGTCGTTCTTAAACGGAGGAGTTCATGATTTTAAACAGCGAGGTTGCTTAGCAAATCGTTATTTTTTGGGCCCGCAGATAAAAACGGCAAGAAAATGCAAAGCGCACGGCACCGCACGCACGTGGGCACCTGCCTCGTGGCTACCGCCCATCGTCCCCAGCGCACGTTTGTCAAGCCAAGCATACCCACTTAGGGATACTGGCCAAGATTGCCTCCCCCCCCCCCCAAAAAAAAAAGAAAGAAAAACTCCAGCGTTTGCCGTATTCGTGTTAACACTTGCTCGGAACGAGAAAGACACGTCATAGCGTACGTCACTCCAAGATGATGTCCAGTGATTACCACTTCCATAAAAATGAAGGAATCTCACACCTATATCAACGATGATGGAGTAAAGGTCGTTGCGGAAGCAAAGAAGAAGCAAATCGGCTGCAATCATGGACATAAACCGTCGGGATGGTCGTGAAGGTTGCGTAGAGCTTTGCTACCTTCAACTCGAACGGGTTAGTGTGCGCTTCCTGCATTTTATCCTGTTGTCTCTAGAAATTTTGCGAATTTTCTAGTAGTTCAGATGTCTCTACGCTAGCAAGCCGCCATTTTTAACGGCTGTTCATGTAAAACGTTTTACCCCGCATTTTTTTCATGAGACGTGGGATATGAGTGGCAGTCAAAACGGAACAAATACTTTTGTATTTGTGCTTCCCCACAAGGCCACATAAACATACCTTCTCATCCTTCTTAAATCAGAAAAAAGGAGCAAGAATGTTTAATTTATATGAAGTAATTTTATTATAAATTTAACAGCTACCCGCCGGGAATAAAGAAGACTGATTTGCGTGTAAAAGCGACGAAAGAAATACCAGCCAGCCTTGCCACAAATACGACATTATAGATTAATGAGGTGGAGGATTCCAAGTACAAATGCATTAATCACTTACTGGCACCAAGGGCGGGGTTGATGGAGACGGATGCGGGAGCAGCGGCCGTAAATGCCACGCAGACAAATAAATGCTGCATGAAATCAGCTCGCTGGCGTGGCCTGACAGCGGCTCAGCATCAATAATGATTCATCGGGCCGGCTGGATCCGAACGCCATGAGTGCACACAAGGGGAGCGGCGGCACACGATGGTCCGTGTTCTCGACAATGTCACCCTCATGCGCAGGCGACGCCTTGAAGGAACACGCCGTGTTTGAGCTTCTTCGTTTTATACGAGCGCGTTAGGAACGCTACATGTGTCTCACAGAGCCGGAATGTCTTACAGTTTACTTGAACATTATTAATGGGCGGTCGTTCTCTCATGAACACCAAAGCAGCCCAAATGTTGTGTGTCTGCAGGAACTACGTTGGCAAACACAATCTGGCACCGTGTTAAGAAAGAGTGAAACAACACAACCGGCGGCGCTATAACAAGGTTTGTTCATGTCAAGATGTGCGATATGCTAAAGCATGCGATGAAATAGGGTTGGATACTGTTGAGTAAAAAGGAATGCGCTGACATTCTGAAGGGATACTGCAAACTTATATGAACTCACTATTGGAAGTACAGAGCTGTTCTCATGCATAGAGAGGGCAGGTGCTTCAGAGCGGACGGTTGAAATGAGTCCCACTGGATAGTTGCGCCAGCTTGCTGTGAATTTGTGGTGGGGGCATATTTGGAGCAGGTGGCCGCAAATGGACGGCTGTGCCTTTGGCAGTAGGCGTATCGTTGGCAGTATGGTGAATGAAGTTAAGAGAGCCATGCGGGCGGACGACCCACTAGATATCAGGTGAACGAGAGGAGCAGGGGGTGACATTGAAATAACCGCCTCCGCGTTCCAGAGCAGCAGCAACAGGCGATGTTGGGGCGCGATACGCTCTCACCTGCCCCCCTCACGTACTGCCTCTCTGCTATCCTCGTCACGCTACCACGCGATGGGGAAAACGATGGAAGAGGCCGCACTTTCTCTCGCTTTCCTCCTGGCAAGTTTTTCGCTCTCCCTGTACTTTGACCCTCCGCTTTTCCCTTCCTCGGATCCTGCTGTTTGGTTACGCTGCCGTCCCGTGGCCTGCGCTGATATCGCTGAATCTAGGAACGAGTGCCGAAGAGCTGCCCTCTAACGATATGAGATGATTCTGCTGGCATGTTGGTCTGGGATGGATGGCTGCGTGTTGCAATGAATAAAAGGGGAGCAAGGAGGGACGACCCAGTTTTCCGTAGAGAAGGAAACGGAGGTGGTTTTTTTTTTGCTTCTCAAGAGCAATTCGGCACCTATCCAACGAGTATTTTTCATCCCGAATTGAATGCGCAAGATCAAAAAATCTCGGCTTCTCATCCTCATCACGGCTCCGTCTGACAAGCAGGATGATTGAACGCGAAGCTTTCTTCGGATTTTTCGGTTGTCGTCTCAGTTTTGTAACGTGGAAAGAGCTCGGCATTAAGACGACACGAGAAATCTGAAAACTCCATAAAAATATTATTTTCTCGTTGAGCCAGTATTCCACCCTTTGGTGGACATAGTCTCACTTTGCAGCTACACCTTGCTAATTAGAGGAAAAATTTTGCCTTTAATGGAACATTTAAGATTAATAAAAAATCTAGAAAACGCTGCGAAAACTGAGTCAGCTTTCGGATAAAAAAAGAGTCTTTGTAGACCTCTTGGCCAGCCCTGAATGCGGAGGTGGGAGCCGGAATTAGTAGCTCTTAGGAGGATGGGCAATTTGCAATCGATTTCCGGCACGGAACAGCAAGGGAGATGCCGCAATCGATATTGGAAGTAAGTGAGGGAGAAAAAAGCAAGGGAGCTCTTGCGAAAGTGGATGATCAACCAATCCCTTGTTAACAGAATGGCTTAGTGCTAATGAGTTTCACATTATCTTGGCAATCGGGGAAAAAAGTCGTATCGATCAATGCACACCTGCAGACCCAGGAGGTGTGTGAGGGCATGTATAGGATTCAAGTTCTTTTCTTTTTCGTATCAAGCGTGTTTTTCTTAAGCAAGAAACACGGCGAAAGACAAACAAAAATTGGCCGCGTATCTGCTACTTTCGTTGCAAATGTCGTCAAAAGACGATAGTCTTTGTAGACATTTGCCAAGGAAATGCCCCCCTTCGCTTTCCGGCTCAGCTCTTAAGTTGTTCCTGTTCTGTCGCGCTCATTCCAAGGAAAACACACTAAAGGTTTGTGCAAGGCGATTTGAATTTACCGCGTTCCACTGCTACAGGACGGGTTCCTCGATGCCAGCGCTGCAGTACGGCGGAGACGCGCGTGAACGGAGGCGGTCGACTAGAAGGTTTATAGAGCCGCGTGGCCGTGCTCCACGTGCGTTCCAAGCAGAACGTGGAACCTACCTAGTGGAACATTTCGTTGCTGTTTCCGCGTGATTTTTCATATGCCGCCAGGAGGCCGCGGTTTTCTGCAGTAGATGTAGAATATCATTTGCTATCGAAAAACCAAGCATCCATGAATTTTTTAAATAAAGGAACACTGTAAATATCTCTTGTGTACGAATTTCCTGTCTTATATTTGCGTAATGTCTTGTTCTTGTTCAACAAAGTTGACAAGTATGAACATATAAACCGGGCTGAGGCGTTTACATGTCGCTGTGAGTATATAAGACTATTGCGCAACATCATTTTTACTTTGGCTGGGTGTCTGAATCGAGTCACAGACATACAGACGGACAGACAGACAGACAGACCAAAATTTCTTGGTTTAAGTAGCCCAAGAAAGACTATCGTCTTTTTAAAAAAGAAAGCACTTTGAAGGAGACTTCAACTTTTACAACGTGCGGCAGTTCTTACCTCGTTTTCTTGGCACCGATCCGCCAGGGCGGTGGTGTCGTTGGCGTAGGACGCGGAAAGGTCATTCTTACTTCAGTCTTCGCGTCGTTAAAGCGCCTTCATTCGCAGTTCGTACACCATTGGACTAGGCGATCTTATAATTTTGCTGGAACATTGAACTTGGAATCGTTCATTCATCTGTGGGCAAAAATTTAACTCCATATCACAGTTGGGGCGGCTGCTTTTTTTTATTATGAACGTAATGTATTTTCACTTGTTTTTTTTTTCTTCTTATATTCTATATACTTGCCTCCCATCACTTGAACATCTCTATTTGGACAAGGCATCAGCTCTTCCATTCTCAGTATTCTTCATATAATGTAGGTATATTGGCAGCAACTCCTTTTTATTGAGAGCGTATTTTGCTTCCGTGCCGCTGTTCATTTTGTCTTAATTATCCGAAGCATCTAGCAGTTGTACCCATTCGGCTCCTATACCCTCTTTGTTTCTTGAGGAGATCTATACGGATCGAGGATGTCAGCTGCGAAGGTGTTGTCATGGGCGAGAACATTTCGGCAAAGCCAACTTTATAGAGAAGCCAGCGATACCTGCCAGTGCGGATTATTAAGATGTTGCTGTCCATCTTTTTTTAGACGACAGAAGGAGCACAAGAGGAGGCGCCACACGAGAACAGCTCTGCAGAGATACACGTAAATGACAAGGCTAAATGACGTCAGAAGGTCTTGAGCGCAGGTTTTACCCACACGGCGCGGTGTTATGGGTTACGTCACGTGGTCTTGAGCGCTCGTTGCTATAACGTAGGCGGAGTGGTTGCAGATGGCGTGCGGTGTAGCGTGTGTGGACATTCGCTTAGAAAATTGCATGTCTATGAAGACGCAGAGACAGGCAACCACGTTGTTTCATTCTCACTTAAATATCACATATACCCGCTGCAGTGGCTCAGTGGCTAAGGCGTTGTGCTGCTGAGCATGAGGTCTCGGGTTCGATTCCCGGCCGCGGCTGCCGCTTTTCTATGGAGGAGAAAAGCAAAAACGCCCGTGTGTATGAGATTTCGGCGCACGTTAAAGATCCCCAGGGGGTCAAAATTAATCCGGAACCCTCCACTACGGCGCGCCTCATCGCCTGCGCTGCGTCGGCGCGTTAAACCCTGCAATCAATCAATCAATCAATCAATCAATCAATCAATCAATCAATCAATCAATCAATCAATCAATCAATCAATCAATCAATCAATCAATCAATCAATCAATCAATCAATCAATCAATCAATCAATCAATCAATCAATAAAACAATCAATAAAACAATCAATCAATTCGTCTTTTTTTTCTTTTCTCCGTTACTACTGCTGATAGACTAGGTTAGTCACCATTGCTAGCTCTCTATACAGGATTAAGGTGACGTGGCAGTAACGCTGAGTATTACGACTGCCTCCGACCCCAAGTCGTTGTGCGTAAAGAGCAGGCGCTGATTCAAAGCCCACGACGAATGTATCAAGAGGCCCCTCAGTTGTCTTAAAAGGGATTGAAAAATATTATATGTAGATTCTCTTTACATGCAAAGCATTCTTCACAGGCGCCGGCTGGTAATAATTCTTGAATGCTTACCGAAAATAAACCCAGTAGTGCCGCGTGTGCGTGCATGCCTGCGTGCGTGCCTGCGTGCGTGCGTGTGCCGTTCCTTAACCACTAATGGCAGCTGTTAGGACGTATTCGCGCGCACTTTGGATAGGAGGCTTGCAGAATTGTTTCCTAGCCATCTGCCGTCTTGGCGCTGTGATTCAAATGGTACTCAAAACAAGGAACGGTCACTAGCGTATAACACTAACTGTATTGGGTACGTGTGCTAATAACGTAAAACAAAACGTTTTCGAGACCCCCTGGTTAGACGCAAGGATGTGAAAACTTAGTTTTAAAAACGAGGTGCAAGAACGAGGGAGTTGGTTTATTATTAGTGTACCTTTCTAGAGAATAAATATAATAGGAAGCTGCAGTACGTCGAATGAATATTCCGGACAGGAACCAAGCGTGTCTTTTCTTCAACCAACTGCAATGGTGTCTCTTTGAAGCTTTCGGTCTGCTGGAAGTCCAGGCCTGCTCTGTATTCGGCCTCTTTCAAGCCCCTTCAGTATGCGTAAAAAGAAACGATTGCGCTCACACTTCGTCTGTTGCCGCGCTGGTGGTGTGCCGTTCAGGTTTTAAATCTGAAGAGACAGCCGAGCGGCCAGCACAGCCCAAGCGTTGTGCGGGTTGAGAACAGCGGGGCTGCATTTCCGCTGGATTTATTGAAAAGGATTCAAAACGCCAAGGCAACATGTGACAGCTGCTGCAGCGGAAAACAGCGATTTTCAATTACGGCTTGACGCGGAAGGAAAGAGGAAATAATGGCAGCTCGGACGGGACAGACGCGTCGGACTCTGTTCGATAATCTTTTTTGTTTTGATGAACGCACGTTCCTATCAAAATATTTTCTTCTTTTCTTCTTTTTTCTTCTGCGGCGCTGATTAAAATATTCACGCATATATTGCCTACTGATTTTGAAATGCCGAAAAAAAAAATTCCCCCGCATTTCCCCGAGGGGGAGAATGTGAAAGTGCGAATGCACGGTTGTCGGCCCGCTTGCGGCGCTTGCGCTCGGCCCCCGCAGCCCACCGCCTCGCCGCCTTCTCTTCCATCTCTTCCATCGGGTTTGTAGTATCACGTGTACACCACGCAGTTATCAAGCCGCTATAACGCCGCTGAGTCGCCAACGCACGCCGCTGACGACGTAGTTTGAATGCGTTAAAGATACAGTGTGTTGCGACGATAACTGGAACACTTTAAAAATTTTTCCTGAGCGATCGGCCGCTCTGTTCGCGCTCAAACTTCACACAAAGGTCGCATTTTGTGGTCTATTTTGTTTGACACCGGGAACAACAACGGTACTTACCTGTTTATTCTGAAAATAAATAAAAACGATTTTCGCCTATGGGAAAATGGCGGCGATTTGGACGTGCGAGCCCGAAAACCGGGTTTTCTGATCGTCTGTTAGCTCATTTCTAGGTGCATTTTCTGATCGTCTGCTGCACCATTTGGCTCCGTACGTGAATCCCAAACATGCGTTTCACTCTGCAGGTGGTTCCGTCGTTCCAACATCAACTTGCGCTGGCTCGCACGTCCAAATCAGCGGCCATTTTCCCATAGGCGAAAATCGTTTTTATTTATTTTCAGAATAAACAGGTAAGTACCGTTGTTGTTCCCGGTGTCAAACAAAATAGACCACAAAATGCGACCTTTGTGTGAAGTTTGAGCGCGAACAGAGCGGCGGATCGCTCAGGAAAAATTTTTAAAGTGTTCCAGTTATCGTCGCAACACCCTGTATAAGGCGCGTTACTCACG
This sequence comes from Haemaphysalis longicornis, assembly GCF_048455015.1. Taxonomy (NCBI): domain Eukaryota; kingdom Metazoa; phylum Arthropoda; class Arachnida; order Ixodida; family Ixodidae; genus Haemaphysalis; species Haemaphysalis longicornis. The sequence goes on along the minus strand of NW_027526335.1, from coordinate 14,174,361 downwards.
CTGATATCAGCGTGGCGTCCGTGGCTTAGTCGGTAGAACGTCGCGCTGCGGCCGCAAAGTCCTCGGATCGAAACCTGGCGCCGGATGCTGTTTCTTTTTTAAATATAGAGGAGCACTGCGGACGCCGACGCCGCCGCCGCCGCCGCCGGCGGTGGATGGTTTGGGGTCGCTTATAAAGTGCATTCGCACTTAAAAACGAAGAGCTGTGCTTTTCGCGTGGACCGTAAAAACAAGTGACTTCGGCTTGACTGTTTACGGTTGTGTGCCTTTGTCATTGGTGTCGCGTTCGTTCCCAAAAGACCTGTTAAGTAGGAGTAGACGCCGAATATAGAAGCAGTCGCAGGAATATTCTAGGAAAATCTGCGATCCACGATGCCGTATAAACGAATGTGCGCACGATTTAATCAGCCGGATCATCTAACACATTAAGTTCCGTATGTCCCGGCGAAATGCGGAGTCACATCCAACACTGGCAGCTATGCCTCCGTGTGATAAGAGGATAGGGCCGTAGACCACCGGAGCTCGTGTGATGCCGGCACTGTCAGCGCTCCGTCGATGTTCTTGTCGCACTAATGCCACACGCGTCCTTCCCACCAACGTAGACTAGCGAAAGCTGGCAACTCACCAGCGTCGAAACGCGACTGTCGAAATGCGCAAACTGCAAGTAAAGCTATTCTAATCGCAACTAAACGCTGTAAACAAGTTTGCGAAGAGGCGAAGTGTCGGGGAAATTGGTACTCAGACGTTGGTTTTACCGGGAAAGCTACGGACATGGCCTAAGTGTTCCGGAAGTTTAATCTGGTAAGGTTATTATACAATGGATTTCATTGATTGTCAACCCTGGACAGTCCACGAACGGCCCGGGACGGGTTCCGTTGCTCGATTTTCTCATGATTTGTCATTAGACCCTTGATCCAAAGTGTTGTAGCCTGACGTTGCAAACTTGGAAGCTTGTTATCGTGACGTCAGTACATGACGTGGTTTTTCCTTTTCCTCAGCCACCGCTATAAAAAGGCGAGGCTCACTCAATAAAGTGTTCACCATCGCGGCGATCAGCGTGCTGTGTTGTTATAGTCCGGCCACTCTCAGTCCCCTACAGCCCAGGCGGGAGAGCACAAAGTCAGTCTTTTGAGTTCCCGCGGGCTATCAAGCACTGTTAAATCGAGGATCCTTACCTTTACGATTTAATTCAATGTCCCCATTAGATAACAACGGTGTTCTCCTTGCCCGGTTTGTTTTCCCTGTTTTTTACGTGTCAATTTTGCTCATTAAGGGGGCACGCCGAAGAGAACTAGCACGTGACACCATCCCGGGTGGGTGGGCTGTTAAAAATTATATCCGAGGGAACACGTGAGAAGAGTAGACTGGACTTGGGACTGGAGAGAGCAGTCACCGAATAGCATTAGTGACGAAAACCGAATGTCAGTGTAGCCGTTAGTATTCTTGGGGATGTCAAAGGAACTTACTTCCCATCGGGCTTCAGAAAAAAATTCAACGGCATGCCGCATTCCTTGCCAATACCAAATGTCTTGGCATTGAATCCTTCTTCGCAGAATGGAATGCACTAAAAGTGGGAATTGTTCTTTCCTACGCTTTTCGTGATGTCCGTGTCATTATGAAAGCAGTCAAGGATGTCCGCGGATGCAAAAACTCATAAACCCCTCCGTCGAACGACGACGATGACTGAACGCGAAGGTTTGTCGTGACGGATTCTTCGGTTGTCGTCTGAGTTTGAACTGAGTTTCGACCATGTCGAAATGGTGTAATCTGATAGACGCCGGCTTCATAACACGAGGGAGCAAGGTTCGATTCTAGCCACTAAAGCGTTTTAAAGACGATATATATCCTTTCTTGGGCTACTTAAACCCAGAAATTTTGGTCTGTCTGTATGTCTGTATGTCTGTCTGTCTGTCCGTCTGTCTGTCTGTGACTCGATTCAGTCACCCGGCCAAAGTAAAACAATGCCTGCGCAATAGTCTTATATAGTCACAATTAAATGTGCCGTCTAAGTCCGGTGTAATGTTCATACTTCTCAATATTGTTGAAGAACAACAAGACATTACGCATATATAAGACAACAAATTAATACAGAAGTGATATTTGCAGCGTTCCTTTATAAAAAATCGTACCTATTTGATTTTGGCGAGATTAAATACTTCATCAACTGAAGAAAAAAATGTCACTCCGCCGTCGCCTGCTGTCGCCCGCGCCATATAGCTTCTGGCGGCATTTGAAGAAATCAAGTGGCAAAAGTTACGGAAGTTTCCACTAGATAGGTTCCACGTTCTGCTTGGAACGCACGTGCACTAGGGAAACGCGGTTCTATAAACGTGAAGTAGGGCGCCTCGATTCACACGCGTCTTCGCCGTACGGCAGCGTTGGCATCGAGACACCCGGTTTGGACCAGTGGAACGCGGGAAATTTAAAATGATTTTAAGCAAACCTTTGGCGCCTTTACCTTGGGAGGAGCGCGACGCAACAGGAACAACATGAGAGGTGAACGGGGAAGCGAAGGGAGGTATTTACTTGGCAAAAGCCGATAGAGACTATCGTCTTTTAACGACATTTGCAGCGAAAGGAGCAGATACGCGGCCAGTTTTTTTTCCTTTCACTTCACGCACGATCATTCATCATCATCGTCACCGAAAGTTGGCTTTCCTGCAGGGCGTTTTCGCGTTACAGACGCCATCGGTGAGAACATTAAAGATTTTCTTTAATATTGATGTTAGCTACGTGTCCCTATCCATGCTTCCGCAATCGACATGGCCCCGTCCTTCCAGCGACCCAACTGAGTCACGCCAGGTGTGTTGTAAATATCCTATACTAAAACAAAAAGGCCATCACAAAGACGTGACAAGGTTACAGGGTCAAGGAGTGTCCGTTAAAGGCACGAATGAATTGGAACATGCGCTGAATTACCATTTAAAACGATTATAACCTCCCATAAGCTACGGGCCAGTTGGTAGCGACCACTAGTGGGAGGCGTCCGTGTCGTTTCCACCCATTGAGCGAACGTGAGGGAAAGGGTGCAGATTTCTTATGAACTGTTTTTCGTTCTGATTGCAAAAAGTTCGAACAAATACCTTCTACTTACAATATAAGACTGAGTTGCTCAGCATTTAGGCATCGTTCCATTAAATTCCGAAGAACGAAACAAAGATGCTCTGCATATAAATTTGTTTTCGTTGTATACTGGTTACGTACGACTGCCGACTGCAAAATGCAAGAAAGAATCTAAAACAGTAAAGAATCAGGAAATATGGATAATGATTCTGAACATAGCGAGGTGTTGCCTAAAACAAAGTACACGTCACTTCCGTTTTCATTTTGCACGATTTCCGATGCTACATTAGTCGCTAATAAAATCGTTCTTTGCTTACAGCCTAGATGTCGAGGAGAATGACCTGCATGGCTCATTTGATCACCATTAGAACCCGCAGGAGCGAAAAGGGCACTACGTACAATGGCAGCCATTAAGCTGTGCGCGACCCATGGCACCATTGACTTACGTGTGTAAGTCAATGGTGTAATGGTGTAATGGTGTAATGATGCTTATGTGTTCTGCCACTGTAAAGTCGAAAACCGAAAGAGGTCCAGATTGCAGTGGATGGCATCGATTTCCGCTTTTTCTCATTCATTAAAGTTTATGTTCCTTCCGTTCTCTATGTCTCAAAAATGTGTAGCAACGGACTGCAGAGTACATGAAAAGTAATGCACACCTGTACGCTCGATGTGTTAATGTTCGTTGCTGAAAGCAAGAATATCACCGAACCAGCACGGGTATTGATCATGCAATTCGGAACTTTCGTTCTGTCATTTTTGTCGGGACCTTCCTATGTTTAGTACTAGGAGGCGAAACTTCACTTTTCTCTTTGGAAAAGCTGACTTGACGGCAAATGTTTCTAGAGTCAAAGACATCTGCGGGCGCACGCACTGATGGCTTAAATTGAATGGAAAACTATTGAATCAAGTTCACCAAATAAGCGCCCTTTAAATCCAGGTTGAACATTTTACTTTCTTTTGTTTGCTTGAGGCCTTGGAAGCTATTGCCTCCGACTGGGTTTCTGTGTGCTCTATGTGCGATAACACATCTGCCCCGTAACAGCCCCGAGCGCCGCCTGCTATGAATCTCCATCTTACCTTCTGCTTAGAGCTCGTTGGAGATATTTTCCACTGGGAGTTACGGGCCCTTCAAGACCCCAGCACGTGCAAACTCGGAGGTGCCCTGCGGTGCACATTCCAAGAGGACTCACAGCGTCTACCTCGTGGCATGCCAGAACGCCTGATGCAAAAGGTAAATAACGCGGTCATAAGCTGCTCCACACGCCCAAAGTTTGAATTTTCAGTTTGAAGTTTATTTTGTTCCTTTCTGAAGCGACGTAAGAGACATCAAATCACCATTATTACTGAAAACATCACGCAGAATTGATCTCAGAAAACATATTTTCTATCAAAATATAAATAATAAGACCTTCGTGGGGCTCAAACCCAGGCCGTCAGCGCCAGTATCCAGAACTCTACCTCGATGTCACAGAGGCCGAATGGAGAGCTCCGTTTAGTCGTAGCTCAAGAGAATCGCGCGCTAAATGACATCACGCATGCCAAGTGGGGGGCGCAGTGCTGTGAAGCGTTTGGAAAAGCGCTGCCCGGACAGTCTTTGTTACGGTTATGCAAGTGGTCATTTGTGTTTCATGGAAGCACGAGCATCCGACATTGTTTTGTGTCAGGTCGCTATTTGTGACTGCTTCAAAGAACCCTTGTACGCAACTAATAGCGCTCCTTCAGCCATTAACGCTCTTGGCGTGTCGGTGACTACATCAAGAAAGCACTTAGGTCAAGTTGCCTGGGTCATTTGCAGTGCAAACTTGTGCGGGTGGTGTGAAGCTTGGTGTGTTTGCCTAATAGCCCTGCAATTTCTCTAATGAACCACCAGGTTTCTCGCGGGTTGAGAAGGGGGAGAAGACACTGAAAAACCAGAAACGTCTTTCTTGTTTTCTATGGGATTTTTATATTCGTCGAAATGGATTAATTGACGGCAGGTGTGCGTTTAATTGTTGTAGAGCAATTAGGGTTCACAGAAGAGCAACGCTGTATAGATTACTGTGCGGCGTGCCTTTCTATTCAGGCCTTTCTCGGCAATTGCACGCATGGGATTGCTGCACCCGAACATTTTTTTTTTGGAGCATGATACAGCAGAACGCAAGTTACAAAACTCGAACGTCCAAGTACGTCAAGGTTTTACTTGCCGAATCTGGACCAAGGCTACGAGACGCACCGCAGTGGAGAGCTGCGCAATAATTTAGGTCTTCTTTGGATCCGTTATTGCGGGCCAAAGCCTGGTAAACAGGGCTGCGGCGGCCGGGAATCGTACTCGCGTCTTCGTGCCCGGTAGTACAACGCTTTAGCCAATTCACCATCCCGTTGAGTCAACTAGCAACGCTGTGCCAGTTTACGCTTGCAGAGGGACGGAAAGCGAACATGCGATAACTAAACGACGTGGGCCAGGATGCTTTCAGCATATTTTATGGCGACATCCGTGAATCCGAGTGGTTGTTTGCACGAGTCGACGACAATGCTGGTGTCGCCATTGACTCGGCCATGCAGAGCGCCTACGCGTGAAGGCGTCGACGTCTGTTTTGAATTTTTCAGGGGAGTGGAGGCGGGGGGTCGTAGACCATGAAAATTAGCATTGCATCACGAGGGTTTACACCAAATACATCCTCACTAACACTGGAATTGGTTTGTCTTCAGTGTCACCGAGTATATACGCTTAGTTGGTCAAATTCTGTGTTGGTCCCATAGTTACGGTGGTCCCATTGTGTTCTAGCTAGCGAAAGGAAAAATCCGAGAGAAAGCTTTGGCCAGTACACCACTACGGGTATGTGCCCGTCCGTGGATATATAATACTGCGTGAGTTTTGCGACTGACCCGAAATGAAAAAAAAAAAGCCAGAGGGCATTGAGCAGCGCACCTCTGAGAGCATGTGGTATTTTGTGGGTATGTGCTACTTTGACAGTATTTGCCGTCGCAAGGAACTAATTTTCACGGGGTTAAGCGCAGACCAGTACGCGCATTCGAGGGAGAGAGCGAAGGGCGAGTGCAGCGTGCTGGGCGAAGAACGTAGTGCTTTGGCGACTATGGCTGCCCGGCCCATGATGTCCCGCTGGATATGCAGCTTTGAGCAACACAGCGTTGCGTCCCAGTGGTCGAGGTTAGTGACATTCCGTTTAGAAGTCCGCACCGGTCGGGAACTTTCTGTTATAACTAGTGCCGCCTACTGGTTAGCTTTGAACGATGCAGAAATCTTCTTGATCAACTTCTAAAACGGCGTTGCTGTTCGTCCTCTGTGACCGAGCGAGTAGCGTCATGGCTTTTATCACTGAAATTGTGAGTTCAAGCCAGACAAGTTTTGCTTTAATTTTTATTTCCAGGATTTCTTCATAAGAAAAATTCTCGCTTACATCTATTCTGTCCAGTCTTTTCGTACGTATAAGTGGTCTAGTATCTTTAAGGTCTGTTTATGTGCAGAGACGAGAACATCATCCCATTTAATTAAAAATTTCGATTACAGCGGAAATGCCCGGCCTGCATAGACTTGGAGACGGAATGTCGCTATCAATACACCTCTGCGTATAGCTAGGATTCCCCGGTTCACTGTAATTGTGTGGGGTGGGGGGGCGGGCGGTGTCTGTGTGCGTGTGTGTGTGGGGGGGGAAGGGGGGGGGGGGGGAGGGTCTATATCAGGTGGCACAGATGCGAAAAAGAAGGTCCTGGCGAATAGAGGCGGCATCGAGCAGTGTTCATCCACCTTCGAGGAAGATGAAGTGTGGTTGCGTCACATAGTTTCTGCTCGCCGCTTTTGTCGGCGAGCGGGAATTATTGTGCCATTATGATACGCACTCCAATAAGAATTTTATGAAAGGTACACCATAGCAGAGCTACTGGCATCTCCAGTTAATTACACGGTGTGGCGTGAGTATCCGAGGCAGCAGCACGTTTGAATGTACGCCTGCCAATCTGGATGAATTACGAGTATATGTTCCCTTGAGCAGGACAGAAATGTTCTAAGCTCTGCAGTCCAACCTTAATTTAAAACATTCACTAGAGGAGTTATTTATTAATTTTATTTATTTATAGAATACTCAGGCATTTAAGGGCCCCAGCGGGAGGGGCAACAATGTAACACTACACACAGCTGTACATCAGCAAGAACAATAAAAATACATAAGTACAGGACATGGGTCACGGTTCAAGACGAGCAAGATATTCTACAGAGCGGGTAAACGCCCGAGGTAGGCAGCTAAAGCAGTTTATGGTTCGAGGGAAGTATGAGTATTTGAAAATGTTAGTTTCGGTGACAGGATTAACGTCAATGTGACCGTTATTCCTGAAATGAAAATCTCGCCTCATATACAGGTACTCTTCTTCAGAGAATTGTTGAGAGAAGAAAAAAAAACGTGAGCACGTTAAAGGAAACAGAGCACCTTCCGCAGAAATTCCGCAAAACCCACGTTACTAGAAAACCGCATTTTAAGGCATCATAAAAAAACTTTTAAAGACGTCTCATATTTCTGACATTGAATTCTGTAGCAGAAAGAAGGCTCATGCCCAAGGACCGTAAGGAGCTTAGACGTCCCAAAGCATCCCAATACCTCACAATTATTTTGCCGGTGTCGAGGAACCTGAAACGTCGAGGAGAAAGTTAGGATAGGCAAGGGAAGGGAGGAAACAAGCGTTGGAGACATAAAACTTCCTAATCCTTTTTTCTCGCTTAACCAATGCTGGCGCAGAAAAAAATCCGGGAAAATAGAAGGGCACAACGTATATATGATTATACTCCGCAAGGGGCCGCGGAAATCTCTCCACAGCAAGACGCCTGAATACCCTAAAGGAAAAAAATAAAATCCCAAATTGCCTCCTGTCTTTATCTCATTATTTCCATCCGATTACCAGCGCTGCGGCTTCCACGAAGAGATTGGCCTCCCCGAAGCAACGTGTGCCCCCTACGCTCTCCGGGAGGGCTCCTCTGTGAGTGAAAAGTTGGACCCGAACGTCCGCGCTGAATCACCACCGCGTAGCCTTTGCCGGTGCAATAAGCGGATAACTAGAGATATCGCTAACTGCTCACCGGACCCTAGATTGCGCTAACTGTATGTTCTGTGCGAAAAATCATTCAGATAAACTGGAGCCTCCTTCTTGATTGCTGCTTTTCAGTTATCTCTTTGCCGTCGTACTGCCCACTTCTGCGGCGCACGATGCAACTTTTTGTCTCAGGTGCGTAGGCGGGCGTTAGATAAATCGCTGCTTCCGAACAGAGGGCGCATCCCATACGAGCGGCTCATTAGCGAATGACCAACAGTTCCCCTTTGTGTTTTCGCAAAAGAAGGGAAGTTAGGAAAAAGCGGTAGAAACAGTATTTCTCTATTCGGGCGGTTACGCGGCCATTTATGCTCAGAATTGAGAACTTCGCCACTTCTTCGACCAGTACACGGAGCGGGGGCGATCGCTATTCCGCCAGCTGTCATCCTTAGATCGAGGAACTGCTGCTAAGGCGCGACTGCGCCGCCATCTGCTCGGCGCAGAGAGGCGCTCGAACTGAGCGGCTTGAAGTGCACTGATGTACATTACAGACCACCGTCGATTGCACATACGCGCGCCTCTGGGCCCCTTTAGCATGCTCTCTTTTCCGACCTTTACAGATTGTAGCACATGCCGCCCGTAAAAACTTGTGTGTTGTGCATCGGCTTGGTCCAAGTTTTTTTTTTTTTCATTAAATTTTTGTCTTTGAACAGTCGTTTAGCAATAAAGTATGCCAGAAAAAACACTGATAAGGTAAAAGAGAGAGGGATAGAGCAAAATAAAGGAAGAAGGGTGAAGAAAAGAGATATCCATACCAGCAAGCGTTTGACAAATAAAGCCACTCTGCTGACCTACCCGCTAACCTGATCAGCATCCACCCTGCATGACTACACAAGGGGAGCTGTCCTATGTGCATGCACTGACCGCAGTATGTTTTTGTAGATTATGACGCCCGCCAGTTTTTGTGACTTTTCTCGTGTTCACTAGCTTTAAGAAGCTATCTTCGATCCCGCTAATGCGGGGGAAAACAAATGATTAATCTTTTTTTTTTTTTTTTTTTTTTTGCGCGAGCTACAGAGAGCCCTCGGAATTGGGAAGACGAACGTTTTTTTTTAAAGACGATAGCCTTTCTTGGGCTACTTAAACCCAGAAATTTTGGTCTGTCTGTATGTCTGTGTGTCTGTATGTCTGTCCGTCTGTCTGTCTGTGACTCGATTCAGCCACCCGGCCAAAACAAAACAATGCCTGCGCAATAGTCTTATATAGTCACAGCTAAATCTACCCGACTTGCTCTGGTGTAATGTTCATACTTGTCAACATTGTTGAAGAAGAACAAGACATTACGCAAATATGAGACAACATTTCAATACAGAAGTGATATTTGCAGTGTTCCTTTATAAAAATTCAAACATGCTTGACTTTTGCGAAATTAAATACTTCATCAACTGCAGAAAAAGAATTCACTCCGCCGTCGCCTGCTGTCGCCAGCGCCACTATAGCTTCTGGCGCCATTTTAAGAAATCAACCGGCAACAGTTACGCAAGGTTCCACTAGATAGTTTCCACGTTCTGCTTGCAACGCACGTGTAGTAGGGAAACGCGGTTCTATAAACGTTGGAGTAGGGTGCCTCGATTAACGCGCGTCTTCGCCGTACGGCAGCGTTCGCATCGAGACACCCGGTTTGGAGCAGTGGAACGCGGGAAATTTAAAATGATTTAAGCAAACCTTTGGTGTCTTTACCTTGGGAGGAGCGCGACGCAAAAGGAACAACATGAGAGGTGAGCGGTAAAGCGAAGGGACGCATTTACTTGGCAAAAGTCGATAAAGACTATCGTCTTTTGACGACATTTGCAACGTAAGGAGCAGATACGCGGCCAATTTTTCTCAGCCTGTCGGTAGTAAAAATATTCTCCCCTTGCTACGAGAGATATGTTGTGACATTCGTACAAGCGCACGTAGTTTAAATATGCAGCGAAATTGCGACGTCTTCCATAGAAAGCAGAAATTCACGGGGCATAAAGTAAAAGCGCGCATACAGAAAAAAAGTAACTGTGGAAACTTCAGAAAGGGCCAAAAACAAAATCGATGGTACTACGTTACTCAAACCTACTGCGCCAACATTTCGACAGTAGTGACCTATCTAGGTGTCGACGAGAATATTTCCGCAATGAGCACACCATTTTCTTGTATACTGCATTTTCTTCAGTCGCTTGCATTGCATGCATCCTGCCGGAGCGATAACTGTTAACAGCGCGGTCCTCTTCCCGCCGTCAGAAACTGGCTCTGCTTTCTTTCCAGAAGTCGACTTTCTTACAGGAAGCTTCTAGAAATGCTGCAGTGAACGTCGTGTCGAGGGCGAAAAAGACAAGAAAGGCAACACGAAGAAAAGCACTCTCACTGCCGCATCTCGCAGTGCACCGTTGTTGGGTCCCGGCGGGGAATGGCATCGCTGCGGCATGCCGCCGTTTCTCCTCACACCCCAAGGGGAAGCTTTTTTTGTGTGTGTGTACGTGAAGCCGACACTGCTTCGTTGTACCGAGATCCGCCGTTCCCTTTACAAAACCCGCTGTATGGTTCCCTCCCCTGCCTTCACCACCGATCTCTCCTGCCGCGAGATTCTTTGCTGAGGAAGGTATTGTCAACTTTTTTTAGGGAACTTTCTGTCCAGCATTTCTTTATAAGTAATGCTTACTTTGTTCACGCTTGTTAAGAGCCTGCCTTATTTATTGTTTTTTACTACTTCTTCGAACTGTACGTGGGCCGTGCAGCACAGGACAGGCAGCGGCACGTATTCGAGTTGTAAATAAAGCTTCGCCCTTCGTAACAATGAACTGCACTGCATCACCCGTGACCACGCCTTCCCTTCACTACCTTCTAGTCCTTCTTCCTTCCCAAAGCCTCCACCGCAAGGCGTTATCTGAGAACCACGGGGACTAAACGTTTCGAACAAACAACGAAGGCTCGGGTTAATCAGGACCCCTTGCGGGTTTGTTGCGTCGTTTCCGATGAGGCGGTGGCCAAGACAAGAAGGATAAGTTATATTTCGAAACTATAGAGATGTCAGATAACGTCGGCAGTATTACTTTTACGTTTGTTTTCAGTATCAAACTTCCACTACAACGCCAAAATCAAGCATAAGATTCCTATTTGTTGCTTCAGTGCTTTCGTTATTAGCTACAGCTATTAGTCAAAATAAGACCGGCATACGAGATCAGTTTGTAACGCTCCAAACTTCACTAAAAAAACTCGAAAGCCAGCACCCACCTTGTGCTCCGAGCTGTGACCCAGCTGAGCTAAGCTCTGAAGTTCGTGGTTAAAGATGATATGTGACCTGTTCAAAACATATAAGGATTTTTTTCACGGTCCCTCCCTGAAGTCCCATCTTCACGCATTTGGTCATACCCGCCAGGGCGATCGACCAAGTAAACGACTTTTAGGGTTGAGAAACATGCGAAAGTGCTGCCGTTTTACTTACGACAGATTAAAAGTCTCTTAATCAGTTATTCTCTTTGGATATGAACAATAAAATGTGGAGCCTTGGCCGAATACTAAGAACTTCGCCTGTTGGGTGAACTCAAAGAACAGACACTGCCTTATTTTCCAAATATGTCCCTGAGTTTAGTAAGAGAAAACTCGTGCTCAGAGGCATAAAAACGCACACATATTTCAGGCCTGCCGGCTTTCTTCACACGCTTTAACGAGCGCGAAGAAAATCCGGGCCACTTTTTTCTGCCTCTTTTTGTTTGTGGCTGCGATCGAATCTCATCAAATCTTCCAGCACATTAGGTGATCGCCGTAGGTAACAATGCATGGCCCCAATGAGCGGAGGAATATGAAAGCGAAGCCGCACCACCTTTTTCACAACGAAGCTGGATATGGCTGAGCCTCCGTGAATTTTTTTGTATGCCTGGACAGGATCTTCCGAAGCTTCAAGGCGATCCATAGCGTGAGGTGTTGGCATGCGTTTGTTCGCTTTCTCGGGTACGCACTTGCTGCTTTAACTCGAAAGGTTTCTCAAAGATTAACGCTGTGCGACAGGCGTCGGTCATGCTTGCGCTCGCACCGCCCTCTATTTGTCATCGTCCCGAGCCCTTGCCTGCCTAGTTGTTTTTTTTTTTTCCTTCCGCCCCTTCGTGGTGGAGAGCATGTCGCGCGTGTCTACTTTTCTACTTTTTCTACTTTTCACCGGTTGGCATGCACGTCGAAATGTCACGAATCTTTCGATTCGTCTGGCTAGGTGTGGGATATGGGTGAAGCAGTTTAGACTCAGTGGGATTAAATCGCTTTTGATGCTGGTGTATAGCCCACTGCCATAGGGGACGCAATTTATGTCTGTCAAGCAGCGTACGGCCTTCAATACGACTGTAAAAGGTCTCACCCGCTCACACAAGCTCTTACGATACCCGTTCAACCAGGACGCCTATTTAAGTTTGAAGTATTTGTTGCTGTAAAAACTCATTTATTTAGAATTTCTCACCAAAAAAAATTATTTCATTGGCCAAATTCTCCTTCATGGCGCTCCTAGTTAAACATTAATAATTAAACAACTTAAATAGAAGAGAGCGCCATTTATAACGTCTTGTTTTTATTTCCAACTATCGGTCTTACCTTCCGCTTGTAGCACTTACAGACGGAACTTGCCCTGGTATTCTGAATCCGCCCTCCGCTCGAGCCTCCAGTGAAGGAGATCCTTGAAATTGATTTCCCCATGCATAAGCATTGTGGAATCCTACCCTCAGCCGAGTAGAGGGAGCAAATACGCCCCTTAAAGGGGCGCTGCTGACAAAATACAATTTTGTTTTATTCGACTGATTTAGTGTCTTATAGGGCCCTAAGCGCTTGTTCGGTAGCAAACGATGGTTTATTCATTGAGAAAGTAAATATTTTAAGTCAATATTTCAAGTCTCCCGCGAACTCGTGTGTTTTCGTGTCGACGACAGTGATGTATTATGAGCAGGGACTTAAAATTAATTATAACCTTCTGACCAGGGCTGCCAACATCTCACAGGCTCCCATTTGATTATCTTGTGTATCGCCCACTTTCATAGATGGCGCTGCAAAACTGCTTAAGTGCCATAGTTTGGTTATCTTGCTTATCGCCAGCTTTCCTAGATGACGTTGCAATAGTGCTGAAGTTTAGCTGAAGTGCGAGTGTTCGCACTTTGCTTATGTCCGGACTTCAACACCGGCCCCATTTTTATTATGGTTCATACTAATCATTTCCTAAAACTTAAGCTATAACTAGACAAACATGGCCACGTAAGCAACGTAAGCGACCGTGCCGCTTGTGTCAGTTGGTCAGTGTTGTTTCAGACAAATGCAGTGCGTCCGACGGCTGTGTTAGCGGTGTCGGTCGGCAAAGTGCCGCACTAACTGATTCGGTCTTTACGTGTTCATTCGTAACTTTAATTGTTCACCCCACAATTCTTACTGCCAGAAGAAGAATGTGCCCTAAATTTAAGCGCACATAGCTTGTTCATCAAGCTTACAAGCCCTGCCTAATTTGCGTTTGCTTTTGCCGGCCTCAGCCAATCGCACAACAGGGCTTGGCACGTCCTAGTTTCTATTGCGGGAAATGAGCTAGTGGGTTCCATGGCCCCAGCTTTTTTCCCCCTAATTATGTAGCTTATTCGAGCGCAGTTTACGTTAAAAGTAGAGGCAGTATGAATCTAACGAGGCAATCTTTCGAATGAACCAAACTTGTATTTTGTCTGCATGGCCCCTTTAAAAATTTTGGTGAATTCATTGGCGCTTTTACATTACTTACTCACTTCATATTATATCTGTCACTAGGATCATAGCTTAAAACCTGAAAAGGTTGCAAACATAGCACCACGTGCGCAACATAATAAATTTACACAGACAAAAAGGTTTCTTCTTATTCTCCAGGGCAGCTCCCGTCATGCGGCGCATGTCATTACAGCGAAGTTGACTGTCAAGCGGAAGGCTGCTCGGTTTTGCTTTCTTTCTAAAGATCGCAGGCTTCGTTCATAAGCTGACTTTCTGCTGGATATTCTTTTTATACTATATTGTTTCATCTGCATAATTAAGACAGCGCGGTTTTATCTCAACGATGAAGCTACTACTTTACGCATGAACAAAATATGATTCCTTTTCTTGCTTTCCTGTTGTGCTCCGGTGTTGCGTTGCTGCTACATCGCAGAAAACGCAATTAGCGAGTCACTTTATCAAAAGTTACTAATGAGCTTCCTGCTTTGATCCTAACTTATAGCAGAGAACGACCCTTTCACCTCGAAGTTACCAGCCAGGGAACAAAAAATAAATAATGTAGAATTGAATAAGCGTCCAGGTAACATACTTGCACAGGTATTTTTGCTTACGTAAATATCCGGTCTTCTTTGTAACAATATTATCTGATTTTATACAAACTGTCAGAATAGCGAATTTGTGTTGTTCCTTCTGTGTCTTTCTCCGGTTATATGAAAGCAGCTTGGCGTAAAGTAAAGCCGCAGCATTTCAAGTGTTAACCATCACTCGCTCTGAATGCAGTCAACCTCTACGCATAGCTACGGCTCATAAAAAAGAAATAAAGAAATAAGAGAAAAGGAAGAGTAAGGATGCAAGGCCAACAAGGCGGAGTCAGTTCTGCTCCAATGGTGAACTCTTACGCAACACGTGCAACATCGTCTTGGGACCTTCACTTGTTGCGGTTGGGGTTGTGAAATTCTTACTGCACCTGTAGTACGAGCTTCCCCTCCACAGATTCATCATCCACTTACTCTTTCGTTGTAGCCGTGGCCGCCTAACATAATGTGGCAATGTTGCGTAGGTAGGATAATACGTATTATTCCCTGGTGTATACAGCAAAAGTAATGGCACAAAAATCCCTATGCCAGAACAGAATCCACAAGCAAACCCACACTTAGACTATCAACTCAGCCTGTTAAGCTTTCGAATGTGCTTTGGCGCACCGTGTGTTCGGCCATACCTGGCGGCGTTCTGAAAGCGCAAGCGACGCGTGCGAGAATCGATCGACTCAGACAATCAGGCGGCACGCAATCTCCCTTCCGCTGCCGTGCCTCGATGCCGTGCGCTCCTCCCGCCGTCTTTGATGCGGCAATCCTGTTTTCAGGAATAGGCAACCGTGCAAGCGCAACCGCACAATCGGCCATGGCAAATCGATGCTGGTCAGCGGTATGGAAGCAACGTTACCTCGTGCTCGGTCAGACGGAACAGTGAACCGCACCAAGTGAACCGCACATCAGCCGAACCCATCGCGCGCTTGCCTCAGATCCAGTGGCCGGATCTCCTTAGCCTCCGCCATGGTTATGTCTCTTGTTGTAGCACGCCGTTGTAAACTTTTTGTTTCACCTCCCACAGACTTGACTTCCTCGGCTTGTACCTATGTGCATGCACAGGTGAAATGAACAGGGTATGTTTACTTATCACGGCGCAGCACCAAACCTTCCAAGAGAGGTCACGCGTGAATTGCGGGCAGGTGTAGATTGCGACGGTATCATCAGTTTTACGGAAATAAAGTCCACTGAATAAAGGCAATTTCACGTGCTGCGTGACTCAAATAAGATCCACTGATCAAATAAGCAATAATCACGAATGCCACCAATATTGGTTTTCTGAGTTTGGAAGAATAAGTGCTCCAGCTTTTGTTATTTACAGATTTCAGCCCCGCACGTGCGGGATCTGTAGTACACCCAAAACGCCCCGCAGAAAGGTCAACTTTCTCAAACGATGATGATGATCGTGGATGAAGTGAAGGAAAATTAAAACGCCTCCTGGGGTCGGAATCGAACCTGGATCCCTCACGCTATGAAACCGACGTCTATCCTATGGCGCCATTCCGATACGGCCGAAGCAGCTTGGGATTGAAGGGTGGTGTATGGACGTGCAAAACTAGACAAAAAATGTACCCCCGCATCTAACGACCACGACCACCGTACAAATCATAATAAATAAACAGAGTCCGCGTTCATTTGGCGTTGGAATTCATTTTGGAGAGCTTCAGATTCCCCCATCACTGTCTTTCTACAGAGGGGTAGTTGATTTTTTTAAGTGGGCTCTAAAGCAACAAATATAAGCATAATCTTATTTATTTGCTAAATTGATACTAGCTTACGTTTTCAGGAGTCCGTAAGTAATTCAAAAGCCTACGGCAAACTTATTTCCTTTTGCATGTTATTACCTAGGCCTTGCAATAAAGTTTGACGGGTTTCTTCATAAAAAAATGTGTGGGGCTTCTGAGTTGCTATTGCGATGTGAGAATGCGGGAACATCATTGCTCGCTCAGTTACGTATCCGAGATCACCCTGAATTTCGGGCTGACAGTCGTTGTGTTGCTAAATGCATGTTCTCGCGATATACTCGAGATTTCAAGATATTTATCGGAGCAGTCTTTACTGCATACCTCTACGTGAAGAAGACTGCTTCACACGAGATTAAATATTCGGGGCCAAGAATCCCCACCACGCGATAACTTTTAAGCTCTGAAAAGACGGGGGCAATGAGTTGTAATCTCTGTAGCACTTCAGGAGCATCAGTCCAGCTTGCTGAGGGGGGGGGGGGGTACGGAGGGGAGGATGCCCACAGCACAGGTACAAAAAACATTTGGGAGTGTGGCTAAACAAAGAAAAAAGCTACATAACTCCCGAGGAATAATTTAATATCAAAGGAAAGCGAAAGGCAGCTATAATGAATTTTAGAGCTCTGCAAGGTATCACACATACGAAGTGTTGCGAGAAATTCGGAAAGACGCAATGGTTCTTGGCCTCACATTTGCGAATGTAGTATTAAACCAGAAAATGGCAGGGTGCTTAGGCTCTGGCTAGTATGGTAAAACAACTAAGGAAAGAGTGGAGGGAGATATAGGCTGGGCACCAACGGGAGTTTCGGAAGCTCAGAGTAGATTGCAAATTGAGCAGAGGCACTGCTTTTTAAGGCAAATCAGATATGAACAACTAAATGAAGGAAGAAAGTGCAATGCCAAACGTCGGTAAAACTCTACAGCGCAGAAAAACTTTATATAAAAAAATGAAAATCTCTATGATAACTCCAAGGGCACTGCTTGGTTTTTGACGCTGTAATGCTTTGCTTGAGAACGGATGCCTCTATGAGAAGGTATACGCAAAATTATGGGCAACATGTGGTCTGCGGAAGGGGAACAGAAACACATTGTACTGGAATATGATTTTATCCATACAATTTTTTTCTCGTTTCTTCTCCTTTTTCTAATCTACCACCCAACCCGCTAATGTATTATATTTTTCCCATTCCCCTTTCTGCAAAGTAACATGTCGGTGATTTCAGGCCGCAAACCTCTCTGCATTCTACTGAGTAGAGAAGGTAGGGTTGTACACTTACCGCCTGTTACTGACAAAATTCAATTTGAGTGTGCCGTTAACAGGCGCCCTGAAACTAACCCTGGTATTCCTAGTACTTCTTCCACTCGAGCCTCCAGTGGAGGAGCTCCTTGAACTCGATTTCCCCGTGCATTAGCATTGCGGAATCCTCCCCTCAGCCGAGTGGAGGAAACAAATGGAGTGAAGGAGGGACAAGGATTAGTAGCTCTGCAGGCAGGCAGGCAGGCAGGAAGGCAGGGGCCGGCCGGCGAGCGGGCGGGCGGGCGAGCGGACGAGTGGGTTAATGGGCGGGCGGGTGATACCATTGATCCTGCGTAAAAGTATCACGGCACCCGGAGCTCGGGTATTTTTAATTGAATAATGTTAAACAAATCAGGAATCAAGCTTCCTGTTTCGTTTTGCTTCTGTTAAGACATCTTTATTATAAGCATAGCAAAACCGCCGATAAATAAATACAAAGGGTTACAAAATGAAAGTTGTATGTCAACCACTTGCAAACACCCGCAGTCGGAAGAGACAGAATGTGGGAAATTAGCCGGTGTAGTGCTTTTCCTCACTAGTATTTTAAGATATTAAATTAGAGCAGTCAAGTGTGTTTTTGTATTTCTCTTGACGGTAAGAAATGATAAGTCGGTAAGGAAGCGCCAAAAATCTTCGAACAAGCAACGTCGTTACAGTAATTTTTGCACACTGTCGTGGTCAACATCGGCATTTACATCCGGAAGCAGCGCGGCTCCGGGGTGCGGCAACTCTAAGGAACTCTAAGGAACGTGAGGTGCGGGGAGACTGGGAGGAATTAGTGGAGCGCTTCGTGTTAAACTGCGTGACTCGAGTGCCCAAGCAGGTGCACATGGCTGGGTTTGTAGCTTGCCAGTCGTGCAATGCGAAAGTATGGACTCCCTGCCTTCGCCTACCGCCGGAGGAAACGTGCATGGCGTGAAATAAGTCGGTCTCGCAATCTGTTTCCCACACTTTCCGCTTTCGTCCTTCAGCAGCGAAGCTATCTCTCCGGTCTGCGGTCCCTATTATGAAGGCGAACGTGAAGTAACAGAATCGAAAAGGAAGTGGAGCCGTTTTTGAACACGGTGTTCTTTTACCTTTAGACTCGTGAAAATGCTCCACGAAGTAACGAACAGATACAAACAAAAAAAGGTTAAGATTAATTTTCACTTTTTGCGTCAAAGGTCTCATGGTTTAAATTTTCTTTCACGCTACAATTTTCGCACTTGAAGTTATCTAACTCTGACTGAAAAGGGGGAAACAGATCTGAGCGAAAGATTTGTTTGCAAAACTCGGGCCACACATTTTTTTTATGTTTTGTTGGTAGTTTCTTCCTCACTTTTCATTCCGAAGCGGCCGAATTCTTTTGTCCTGCTCCTGTACCCTCCTGTATAGTGGCTTTGAAATGGTGAGTTCGAGTGTCCTTGTTTCGGTAGTATTCTTGCTTTTTTGAAAGCCGAAACTGACTTTTACACGATGCAGTGCCTCTACTGCGAAAGCCACTGCCTCCACTCCCTCCGCACGGAAGCGATTACAAAATATGGTTAGGGGTTAAACTTTTATCCTACCGCTCTCCTGGTCACAGTGTTATGCGCTCCAGAAAAAATAGGTACATAAAAAATTGCCTTAACTTTATTCATGGTCTGTGACTAAACTACAAATGGCTTTATCCCGCTAAGCCCTTTTCTGATAAAATGACCATCTTTTTTCTATTATTTAAGCATTCCGATAATCTGTGTATTCTCGTGTCCGAGTGATTGCCCCTCTTATGATGTACTGAATTTTCATCTTATAATAAAAGTATCTAACAATTTGCTTGCAAATAAATATTTAAACTTTCTATGAACGCCCATTACATCTGTAAAAAAGGGGGAATCTACGCAATCGCTTCGGAAATTTTTAACATTGATAAGGCTCCGCAACTGAGCTAACGGGGTGTTTTCGTTGTAAGTGTGGGCCTGCGTGTTTATAAATATGGCATGTATCTGCAATAAATGTCCAGTTGAAATTCAGCAGTCGCCCTGTGTGCCTGAGCCTTAGTCCTTGTCTCTGTTGCATTATAGTGTTAAGATAGATTACCAACTCCGTAACACTGCACTCTACAAAACGAAGTGCGCTATCGTGAAGTGTTGGTGTGTCCCTTCCAGTGGGAAGGGATGAATCAATCGAGTATGAGTCTTTGAAAGCTGTTGCCTATCATTACTGGCCTATACCCTTGAGGGCGCCCATATGGGAAATGTTTGTTATGTAACGTCATAGCCAATCTGCGACTTACACATAGGCTGGGAACTTCTGACGGCTGCTGTCATCGTAACAGGCCGTCGCAGCCAATTCGAATTTTGGAGGTTTCAGGCCGAACGCAGCCAACGGTAATTTCGCAGCTAGGGCCAGATTTGAAGGATCTGAGCACGACACTTTCTAAACCGAAGCTTTAGTGTCCTCATTGATGCCGTTGTACGCCAATACTCGATGCAGGAAAGCCAACTTTCTCTGAGGATGATGATGAATTATCGTGGGTGAAGTCAATTTAAAAAAAAACGCTTCCCGTGGCCGGAATCAAACCTGATTTCTGCGCGTTCTGAAGCCGGCGCCTAACCAATTGCTTCATTTAGACATGCTCATTGAACACCAAGCAGCAGACAACAATTCGCCTCGTACAGCTCAAACCTGAAGGTTAGGCCTATAAAGTGCACACCGGAGAGTTGCTGTGGGTATTCCAGAAAAGTGGTGTATAGCTCCAGAGTAGCCCATACTCACAGTGTGACATTGGCCAACCAAATAATCGATCAGGAGAAAGCTTCGCGTTCAACTATCGTCGTCGTGAAACGGAGGGGTGCATGATTTTTTCGCAAGCGTACCAAATATTCCAGAAGTGATCTTCGTCCATGAAATCTCTGTGTTAAAAGCTTCAGAAAACTATCTAAATGAGCTCATAATAGCGATAGACTAGAAGAAGGAAATGTGATTATTACCACATATGTTCATATTAATGCCTCCTTAACTGTGTCCCGTCGCCCCATTGAGTGAAGGGCACATACAAGCATTAGGGAAATACGTGTGTCGAGGTCTATGCGAGCTGAGGGTGGCATGGTAGCAATCTTTTGCACAATGAATGGTACCATTTTTCGTGGCGTCCTAGCGTCCTTAAAGGTGGCAGAGTATATTAGCCTGTTTTCGTTTTCACCTTTCGGCGTTATGCTTGAAGGCACTAGTGGCTCAACGCAATATAAGAATGGTGAACGTTTTGAAATATACTTTCTGATTAGAAAGTATATCTGTGCCAAAACGTGGGCAAAAAACATCCCTTTGAATTTGATGTGATTCTTCGTAGCAATGTTAGTAGATTTTCGAATATTATAATCTTCGTATTTCGAGCTTCTATCGGTGGAATAACACAGAAAATAAATAGACCACTGCAGGTAGCTTTCTGGCCACTTCGATGTTTTTTTCCAACAAGCACTACCACAAAGTTCATAGCGTTTTGGACTACTGGAAGGTAACGAGCGTCTTGTTTAATTTGGTTCTCTGTTCGTATTTTGCACATCATCAAAAGAAAGGCAATCTTAGGACACCCTCGCGACAGTACTGCGACGCACGCCTCGCTGTGAGGCCCCATCAGCCAGAACAATGTATCGAGAAATTATGTTGGATACACGCGTCTTTTTATTGTGTGACCGAGTCATCAGTGCATCGGTGAATAGAATGGCAAATGGCATTCTTGCAACGCTGTTCTAACGGGAATCTTGTATTTTTCAGGATGCGAACGTAAACGGTCGGCATTTTATATGGGGGGGTTTTTCCCTAACTTCCTGTGATCGCTCACTCGATCATTACCCGTGCTCGTGCCTTCTTTGCAGTGAAGCTGTTGATGTTGCTTTTTCCAGAATCTTTTGGTGTCCATCGTCGTCCGCCCCAACAGAAAAAGGCGCTGCAGAGGCTTTTATGTTCGTGTGGGCTTATGATACGTTGTGGCAAAAGAGAAATCGACATAATTTTTTCTTAGTGTCCTTGCTTAAAGGGGTCATACAGACAAAATGCAAGTGTGTTTTATTTGAAAGATTTGGTATTTTATAGCACCCCTAGCGCTTGTCCGGCGCCAAACGATGCTTTAGTCACTGAGAAATCAAACAATTTAGGCCATAATTCTGATTCTCCCACTAAATTGCGTATTCCTGACATCTGCAATGAAGTAACAAGGGAGAGTACTGAAGCGAACATTAGTATGCGAACTAGGGCGGCAGAAAACGCTGGAACGAATTGTTTGCTGTCAGTCCTCCTAGATGGCGACCCCATAACGCTCGGGACCACTGTGCACCCTAGCTTTGTTTTAGGCCGGATTTAATGTTTGTTACGGTTGATAGGGCTCGAAACATCGGGTATGCTTGACAAACTTAGTCACAGAAGACAATGTCGCTTTTGCCAATTGGCCCGTGTAAGCTCAACATACCGGTCGGCTGCGCAGCTATAACCGGCATAGCGCGTGCAGTATGCACTGGTGCTGCTATGTTTACGTCTGCGTTCGCAACTTCCAATGTTTACCCCAGCATTTTTACCGCTATAAAAAGAACATGCATTATTCTTATATATAAGAATATATGTTGCCTCTGAAAATAGGAATAACTGAATGTGCTGATATTTAGATGGTATATTTCTATCTCCCCCTTTATACAAGACTTGGGACTTCTCCATCGCTGTTGGATATTCGTCCAGTTCAAGAATTTAAAACGTGAGAAGGAGCGGTGGCAATGTGCTCTATAACATGTTTCACCAGTGTTGTTTGTAAGTTATTAACGTCAAGAAGCTTACTATTTTTCAGGCACGGGAAAGTTTGGCAGATCTCTGTTTCATTTTGTCGCATCACGAAATAAGCTACCAGAAGGACCAGGGCATAGTATTTCCGCAAAGAACTGCGCATAGCTGCTTACCCTTTGCTAACGCGTTCCATGGCGTACCACGCGTTTGATAGCGTGCGTATATCCGAAAGATTAAAACAAAAAGAAGTATTCAGCGCGTTCGTTCCTTTCTATAGCAAGCAAGACAAAGAACGAACAGGAAGAAGCACTTTGCGCGCGCTATTTCATGTCGTGCATCAAAAGAGAAAGGAAAAACAGGAAGAAGCACTTTGCGTGCGGTCAGCTACCATTGGCTTACGACGCATAGCATGAGTTAAAAAACAACACAAAGGAAAACTAGCGCGCGTCGGAAATTTCCTACGCAGTCTTCGAATTCAGCTCTGGGGCAGTGTAGCAGCAGCATGAATAGTAATTCTTGAAAAAGCAGCTGCCGTGAGTGTGACGCCGAGGTTGTAGGTTATAGCAAGATCGATAACTGGGCCAGCTGGTATACATTCATTATGATAGAATTGCGGACACTTAACGGGACAAAAGACGGACACAACATGAGCGCTCTTGTTGCGTCCTTTTCTTGTCCCGTTAAGTTTGCGCTGTTCCATCGTGATGAGTGTAGGTTATAGTCGACTTAGGCTAGGCTCGGCGACAAAACTAGCCAAAAGAAACGCGTTAGGGAAAAAAATGTGCTGAAAGACCCTGCAATACTTCTGCATCGTGCTTTCAATGAACATACGGTACGCGATGGTATTTGTTGCGTACATCTGAGCAAGCACGGCAGGCGCACGGTAAAGGCAACTTGTGTTCACCATGTTCTGATCGCTTAGGCGCGGGTACAGTGGCTCAAGAAGATATCATGGGGATAACTGGTTCTCACCACAAGCATTGATCTAGGACGGCTGCCGTACCCAACTTCGCCGTTTGTTGGGCTTGTAGGACACCCGGAGGGAACGTTTACAAACGTGGCGCTGCAGTTGCCGTCGATTAGTGCGACCTTCGCTGGAAAACATTATGTTTGCCCGCAAGAATGGCGGTGCTTCCCCGCACAGAATGGCGATGTTTGGATGTTTATACAAATTCCAGCCTCCTCTGGGAACGTTTGCCTCTGCATAGATGAGCTTCACGTCTAAGGAAAGCTCCTCGGCGTGTAGCAAAGTCACCAAAGTTTCCACATGTTTAAATGAACAAAAATGCTTGAAAATAACCAACGCTAGTCGAACAGGCGCCTATGGTAATAGTGTGGTTTACTTGTGTACGTTGGAGTTTGTATAGCTAAGAAACGGGGCTAGACTTAACCGTGAACTTTTGTTGTTGGCCGGTATTTCAGGTAGTGATCGGTACAATCGGCATTGATTCGCACTACCACTGCATTTTATGCGAGCAGTCGCAGGCCCCACTTCGATCGAAGCGAAGCCGGCGAGTGTGGGGATTAAAGTTAGCCCTGACCGTACGCGCCTTGTCTACACGGCAATTTCTCAGCACGCAGGCGCCAATTTTCGCCGTCAGCGATGGACAGTTGGCTATCTATAAAGCCGGTCGTGGTAAAAACGAGCTGCGGCGCAACGTGCAGAAAAATCAAATGCATTCGAAAGCGTTGCTTCTGGCCCCAAAGCAAAGCGCCTCAAGCGGCAAGAATTCAAAGTCCTTCGACAACGCGAGCAAGGCGGAAGTAAGGTGTCTCCTGTGTTCAACTAGGCATTCATGACTTCGCAACCAATAAATATGGAGAAAGTGTGCTTGGACTCTTCAAGCGCAGCTTGTATAGACTCCCTTGTGTCACAGAAGCTCATTATGGCGTTTAAAAAAAAGAAATGAGTGCCTTAAGAAGAAAACGCTTCCCGTGGTTGGAATCGAACCTTAGTTCCTCGCCTTTTGAAGCCGACGTCTATCCGATTGCGCCATTCGACATGGTATTCTAATGCAAGGCGTGCGAGGTGATCCTTGCGCGGCGTTGTTGCCATGCACGCCATCGTTGCGAAGGCGCACTGTATCCGGAAGATGAGCGGCTAATTTGAAATAAACGCGCTGAAGACTAATGTCCCTGTTTTCCGCAGCGCCGTCGTCACGGATGCTGTCGTTAATAGGCCGCGCTGCGCGCCGGGAGATGGGCGGCTGATTTGAAAGTTGCCTAGAACTACAGCGTGATAGCAGCCACGCCAGCGGAAGTAAATCTGTCTGTGAGGAGGTGATTTTAGATGCAGAGCATCTGATTCACTCGCCTTGTCCCCTCCATCGTCGTCGTTGTCGGCGTTGTCCGCCCCTCCCCCATTCTCCTCGCCGCGCCAGCTGCGCTCTCCGCCGCTCACCCCCTGTCCTCTCCGATAGCGAACACACTCTGGCGAGGGGCATTGGATTGGATTCGATTCGATTGGCTTGTTTATCTGGTAGGTGTGTATGGTATGGCTTTCGTTTAAAATCGGGTCAAGCTCAGGCAGAGGGTTGGGAGGGGTTTGGTGCTAAGTTGGGTCACGGGTTGCGTAGGGGTTGGTTGGGGATGAGTTTGGGTTTGGTTAAGGGTTGGTTAGAGGTTCTGAATATCGATTTGTTTTATAGTGATTGGTGACAAGCTTCGCGCACACCGCTGTTCTCTTTAGGGAAGGGATTGGTTAGTGTTTTGTATTTCTGGAATAGGTTCAGCCGAATGAAATCGAAGCACCTTTGCAGGGTAATCTGCCACAATACGAATTGTTCGGCTCCTAATTTTTTTTATTCTGGCACATTCGAAAAGACATAAATAAGATATTTATATACATGCTCAAAACTCTTTATTGAATAATTACTGATGATAATTGTAGCTATTATTCCTGCAGCACTCGGATACTGTGTAGGATTGGCCAGCATAGCCAATGTTCCCGGTTCGTTGCTTGGGCTAGAAAGTTATGGTAAAAATACGCGCCAGGAAAATACAATACTCAGAGGGAAACAGGCATTGAGGGTATCAAGGAAATAGAAACATTCCGTGCCTTGCCGACTACGAAGCGAAGCCAAGGAAGCGCGGGCTGCCTGTCCCGCTCGTGCTCGTCGTCTTCACCGAACGCACAGCGACTGCAGCCATAAGAAGTTCGGCGCACGGCGGTGATGTTTTTTCTCTACTCCGGATGGTCGGTGTGGGGCGACGATGAGGAGTATGACTGTGTTGTCCGCACAGAAGACGGCGACGCGTTTGAGGCGCACCGGGCCTTTCTGTGCGCAGTGAGTCCCTTTTTCCGTGCCTCGTTCAGCGCTGAGAACGGCGGTCGTCGGGACGTGGTCCTTCCAGGTGTTTCAGGGCCTGCGTTCAGGGCCCTCCTCTCTTTTGCCTACTCGAAAGAGCTGCCCTTGAGCAACGAAAACGTGCTCGAAGTGCTGGAGGCCGCAGATATGCTCCTCTTGAATTCCGCCAGGGACGAGTGCCTGGCGTACCTCCTGCGCCACGTCGACCCCGATAACTGCTTCATCCTGGCGACGGTGGCGCTGCGCTACCACTGCCCGGACTTCAAAAATGCCGTCTTCGAATACTTGAAGTACCATTTCGAAACGGCCTGGATGCGCTGCCAAGAGTTCCTCGATATGCCAGTCGCACTCCTGCAGGATCTGCTCTGTTCGGACGAACTGAACGTACGCCACGAAGGGAACTTGTTGCACGCCATCCACCGTTGGCACACGCAAGTCCCTCCCGTAGATGACAGCGTGATGTCGGGGCTCCTGCGCTGCGTGCGCGTCGGAGTGTGTCAGAAGTCAGCCCTGGACGAGGTGCGCAAGCGGCTCCCGGCGCTGGCCCAGAGGCCCGCCTACCGACAGGCCATTGAAGGCGCCCTGGAACGGGGGCCGTGCACATGTCCGTCGGACGAACAGCTCCCGCTGCTCGACAGCTGTCGCCAGTGCGGAGGGTTCAGCCCGCAGCGGTGGCTCCCGCGCGTTCCCCACGATGTCCTTTTTGTGGCGGGTGGCTCCATCAACGAAGAAGATAGCTTAACAATGGAAGTGTACGACCACAGGGCCAGACGGTGGGTGCTACACCGGCACACGATGCCATCGCCTAGAGCACACTACGGCCTCGCCCTGTGCGGCAAGCACCTGTACGTTGTTGGGGGCCTGGAAAGAGACACCCCCGTAGAAACAGTGTACAGATTCGACACAGAGCGCGGCGTCTGGGAAGAACGTTCGCCCATGAAAGTGGCCACGGCAAAGGTCGCCATCGTGGTACTTCGTGACGACATCTACGTCATCGGTGGGCGCACCGCCGCTGGTGCTACTGCCGCCGTGGAACGCTACAGCCCGCCGTGCAACCAGTGGACTTTCGTGGCTCCCATGAAGAGGAAGCGCGCCGCTGCTGCCGCCTGCTCCTTCAATGGCCGAGTGTACGTGAGCGGTGGTTTGGGTGCACTTGGGTCTGCGCTTTTCTGCGTCGAGGAGTACGTGCCTTCAGCGGCGGCGGGACACTGGCGCCTCATCTGCCCGCTGCCCAGTCCCCGTCACGGCCACCAGATGGTGTACCACGACGGTCACGTGTACGTCATCGGCGGCTCTGATGGACACGGCTACTTGAAAAGCGTGCAGCGAAGCCAGCTGAACCGCGTGCAGGGCTGGCATGACGTGTCAGCGATGCGCACCGTCCGTGGGACCGTCGCTGTGGCCGAACTGGACGGCGAACTTTACGTCTTTGGCGAGCCCAGCAGCACCGGTCTCATGGTGGACGTTGAGTGCTATGCGCCTGCGATCAACCGCTGGAGCAAGGTGGAGCCTCTGAACCAGCCACTGAGGTTCGCTAGTGCATTCACTGTGAAAGGCCTCCCAACCACAAAGCGATTCCTCTCGTACACGAAGTAGACCGCCGGGAGGCGTCTTCAGGAGGGCTACTCTCGCTGTTCGTGTGCGCGCGTTTATTATTTCGGTTTGAGGTATCAATACCTTCAGGCACACAGGCACACGTACGGACCTACAGTCATGCGGCATGCATGCTATTATACATACATACGCTGTGATAATCTAGGATACGGACATTGTACGCTATTTTCCTTCTGAATTATTTCGCAGATGAAAGACGGAACCCTGCAGATAAACATTGAAAAACAGAGCCCAGTAAATTTTAATAAAGAATGCAGATGTGGCTCTGACCTGTCCTAAGGGTGCATTTTGCAGGCAGCAATGGCTTGCGTCACTGCGAAGGCAGGCTCGCAATTGTTGTTGCTGGAAGAAAAATGCTCAGCGTTTTTCAGCAGTTATCTAAGCGATCTGAGGGGCTAGTTGGTGTCTCCCTTCGCTTGTCCCCTCCTTACATGCGCATTTTTATTACATCATAGCAGTTATCTGCCTTGTTTCCAGCACGGAATCTGTTTACACTCGTGGTTTCGTGACAAAACTGGCAACGTTTCCATGTTCCTGGGTGACCCCGAATAGACCTTAGCCACTTTCTACAGCTCCCCCCCCCTAAAAACGGACCTTGCATTTTATTCAATCGTCTTGTAGAATTTGTTGTTAATTGTATATACAGTCAAATCTCGTTACTACAAACCCTATATTAACGAACTTCTCACATTTGCGATCATTTTCGAAATTCCCGCCAGATTGCCGATATTTACAGTGGAAAAGTATTTCAAACTACTAATTTCAGTATAGCGCATATTTAAGAATAACAAACTTAATATATTTTCTTGTTTGCAGTCCAGGAACATTAGTATTACGAATTCAGCAGGTAAGGTAAAATATCAGCGCCGCTGCTCCCGCGTGGAACAGAAACCGCTGTTGCTGTGTTTGTTCCTCGAAGTGGAGTAGCCATCATCACCACCTTGTTGAGTGGCGATTGCTATTTACGCCACACAGTAGTTTAATGCGTAGTAGCCTAGCCAGCCTAGCTGCCTTTGCCCTTTGCTGTCTCGTTCACTCTAAGAAATCGGGGGAGCAGTTGAAGAGTCCAACCGTCATTGTACTCTTGCAAGCGTTGGTGGACTCCCCTCGAAAGCTGCGGGGAGTTGGATGCAATGCTCGCTCCCCATGAGGAGGAGAGCAAAACTGACCGCGTACTCCTCGTGCGCGGCGGAGTGCAGCCCCAGTTCTGCTCCCGCACCAGTGAAGAGTAAACCTGCGCATCGTCTCCCATCTCCAGTACGAAGAGTAGAATTGCAATTTCATTCTTGTCCAGTGCGGGAGTAAGCATGGAGATGCACTCCTGCCATCTGCGCACACCAACTCATCAGCGATGTTTTATTTGCATACGAATATATTATATAAAGCGGTTGTGTAAAAAGCGCCCGATTACTTCTGCCGCGCATTCTAAACGTGCAAGAATATGAATTCGTGTAACGATTGCTCGCAGCGTTCAGTGGCGGCAGGCGGCAAACCGAAGGATCTAATCTACGGACCGCTGCAGACGGTCGCTTTGAAAGAGTTTGATCTATAGACGTACGCTTGTCCCGCGCCTAGTCGAGCTAAAAAAAAACGGATTGTAAATCTGAGACCGATTGAGAAAAATGGTGTTGCAAGAAGTGAAGTCCGCGCTCTTCTGATAGCTCAAGCTGCAAGCGCAACACGAACCCGACCCAACAACCGTGGCTAGTGTCGCCGAGATAGGCATGTACATACATACGATAGCTTTTACTAGGTTAAATAAAGGAAATCCGTATACATAACTGGTATTAACAGCAATATGGGGCCTATCTGCAAGATCGGAGTGTGAGGAACAGGCGATATCACTGCGAGGGCATCTCAAATACACCCTCTACGGTGAAAACTATCTCGTCGGCTGACGAGCGACGATAAAAGCGTACACACCGATCGGTTGCTGGAACTTTAAGCAAAGAGAAATAATGACCCCCCCCCACCCCCCCGCGGCGGCGCAGGCGTGGATCACGATACGTAACGCGTCATACATCCGGGGGATCAGGTAACGCGAACCGCCCGAGCAAGCGTGAGAAAGGCACCTTCAGCGAGCCACGAAGTGCGCGTGTTCTGCAAAAACCTACACAGGCGGTGAACCCGCCCAGGCCGGACGGGCGACTTACAGGCCGCGCCAGACCGTGATGTCAATGTGCTACGAACGAAGTGGGCTTTCAAGCAGACGCTCCGTGCAACATGGGAAGTTCGACCTGCCCTTATCGTCATACTTGCTTCGACACAGTATACGACGCGTGTTGGCTAACCGCTGGCCGCTTGTGCGTCAGCGCGACATCATGCACACGCGAGCAAGTCGTATACTCGTTCATTCGTGCGTGCGTGCGTGGTACTAGTTTTTCTTTCGGACGAACATCACAGCGGCGAGAGCGCTGAGGCCGATTTCGGAACTATGCGCACTGTGTAGCGATGCGCGGGCTATGGCCGGACGGGCCGGACTGTATCCGCGGCCGTCGCAGGCTTCGCGCCTTGAGCTTGGGATCTTTCGCAGCTATTACGACCTTGGATTTATCTACCGGACGAAGAAACGCTGGCGGGAAGTAGAGGTAAGCCATTAGTTAGCCTCGTATTCTTGTCTTGTGTATTTAACGAAGCAGAGTTACTCTCGGTACTTCGGTCCGCGGAAGCGGTTAGTCCTAACGTTTTCGTGACTGATTTTGACCGTTGCTTAGTTTTGAAGGGAGGCTTTTGTACCCGTGTGCAAACAGCGTCGATTCTTGCACCGTTTCAATCCCGTTGATTCGTGAAGTGTTGGTATCCTTGCGGAATGTTTTCGCAGGTAGGAAGCATGGTCGCGCGAGTAGTCGCAGCGCTACGCTGTACTCTTAGCTCGGCGGCTAGGGTTAGAGTGGCGGCCGTGCAGTAGCTGTGGCTACCTGCGCGGCTCCAAAGAATTGCGTACAATAGGCTGAGTGATAGGAGCGCGTCTAGCGCGTTGTAGTCACTAAATTACAATAATTTTAGTGACCGCCGCGCCTACAGCAGCAGACTGAAATGCTTTCAGACAAGTTTTTTTACGTTTTGCTTGAGGGCAGGATGGACGGAAATGGGACTTTTCGGGGCGTACTCACCGCACTGTTAAGGGGTAATTACATGCGTCTAAAGCGATAAGCGACGCGAGAAACCTCACTCAGTGTGTACGGCTAACAGGTATTGTGTGCGACAC
The DNA here is from genome assembly GCF_048455015.1 of Haemaphysalis longicornis. NCBI lineage: Eukaryota > Metazoa > Arthropoda > Arachnida > Ixodida > Ixodidae > Haemaphysalis > Haemaphysalis longicornis. The sequence continues at coordinate 14,144,065 of NW_027526335.1, read as the reverse complement.
AGACAAGCGAAATTTTTTTACACAAGCCGCTGACGGCGGCGACAGCGGCAGGCGACGGGCCGTCGCCGTCGCGGGTTTATTCCCGGACAGAAGCAGCCCACAAGCGAGCGGCAGCAACGACGACGAAGGGGCAGCAATGCATTACTTTTTTTCGTCTGTCGCTGTCGCCCACACTGTTTGTTGTACCCATTACATAATTTTTTTCGCGTCGGTTGTCGCCGTCGCTCGAGCGTTCTGATCGTTCAATAACGAGCCTATTGGTTCTCATCAAATGTTGCGATCTGCAGCGTGCATGCCAAGAAGCGTACTCGAGAATGAAGAAAACAGTAGCTATATGACCCATTAGTAACTTTTCCACGCTAGTCTTGTGAACGTAGAATTGGCCCTACGTTGCAGTCGGCTGAGGACAAAATCCAATGCAAATTATTCAGGGATTATAACCTTACAAAAAGAGTTATGTTTCCTTAAATTTTGTGCAATGTTTTTATACCGGGAACGATAGCGGCGTAAACAGTTGAAGCTACGGACACGTAAGCACTAACGGGTTTGGGGCGCAGTGCGTAGGCAGACAGCTGTAGGGCGCGCTGTCTGACATGACATTGGCCAAGTGGTACAATGAGCGTGGTGGCATCCAAGGTGACCACATCCGCATCTAGACTGGTTACTGCGCCAAGCAGTATGGCATTCCAATACGGGTTCAGTGCGTGCTCTCGGCGCAAAAACTAATCTATCACCCAATAAACTTCATTTAACGTTGTCAAACTCGTTAATATTTTTTTCATTGTAGAACTTATCTTTGCTGTCCCCCTCTTTCTGTCTATGTAGGAACCACGGAAAGACGCTACTTTCCCGAAGATTTTTTTTTTGAGAGAGAGAGGGAGAGATCCCCGAGGCGTCAGCAGCAGTGGCCGTCGCATTCAAGACACTTCTCCTCACACCCTTGGACATCGTGGATGGGTTCCCATTGCTGCTGTCTGTGTTTTGGCCGTTCATTGTGTAATACGCTTCAAAGGCGAAGCGCACCTTCTTGCTTCTGTAGACGTTACTTTGGCTCAAGCACGGTGCCCTGGTCGGTACTGTTCTGAAGGCCGCCACCAACATTATGAAGCAGTCAGCTCGAACGTGTTTGTTTTTAATACCAAGTTATGCCTTTTTAAATCTTACTAGCGCATCCTCATTTGAGAACCACCCGCCTAAAAAACCCAGTGGGAATGTTTCCTGCGGTTTCCTATTGTACCACCAAAATATATCTGTTGCAAAGTTGCGGTGTCAATGGCTTTGTATCTTTGTGTTGATTGCACCTTGTAATGCATTAATAGTAATCCACGCTGAATTGTTTTAGTCCCAGATTTTTCTTTCGCAAAATTTATTTGTAAATAATTTTTATGTGTGTTAAATAAGAGCTGGCTTTTTCAGTCCATGTGAAGCACTCACTGATGTACTAAGGCCGTTTTGTTTTATGTTAATACTGTTAACTATTCTCCCACTGCTGTATTTATACTGACGCTTTTCGTGCTAATACCAGTACCTTTTTATTTGTGGATGTTAATGTCATTTTTATCGTCATAATTTAATCTTTGTATTTCAGTGTTTTCAATTGCTTTGCTGCATTTTTATTTGTGAATTTTTTCCTTGGATGTATCCTAAATAGGCGCTACGTCTCCTGTGTGCATGTGGAGTAGGAACCGTTTTTATGCCTTGATATTTTAATTCCCAATAAATTGCATTTTGTGTTACATTGCCGAATGAACCGATTGTTGTGGTATTTTGAAAAATAAAGTCTGAGCTTGTTTTTTCTTCTTTTTCATGTTTCAACATAGCTTGTCCTGTTTTGTTTGCTTGTAACTGCCTATAGTACCATCGTGGGGAAGGGGGGGGTCTAGTAGCAGGCGGAGCGAAAGCACGCTGCCTCGCGGGGAATAGCGGAACGCTCTTGAGGCGTAACGAGATGCTTTCCAAGAGAGAGTAGTAGTACCCGTCTGCAGTATCCGGGAACGCCGCCAATACAGCTTATTTACGCCTAAAGGGAGTGACGGAACGCTGCCTTGGAGATGGCATTGCAATTCCCACACAGGGTTCAAGTACTCCGCTTCGAAAGCAGCAAGTAAATCCCACGGGGACTGTTTCGCCTCGTTCGGCCGCCACGCGCTACTCCTCGGAAGAGTCGCCCAATGCTTCCAAAGGGAGTGAAATATGGGACAAAAGTTTTTACTCCTAGACAGAGTGCCCAGCACTTCTCGAGTTCTTAGAGTGTTGGTTTGGGTGTCAGTCGGTGGCCGGTCGGTGGTTCGGTTGTTTCTCACGCTATTCACGTGTGTGGGCAAATATTTCTTTGTTGTGAATGATCTTGCTGCGAAATTTGTGCGAGATTCGACGATGAATGCAGCTAGCGACTCAGCCAAGAAGTGGCAGCCGTCATCGTCCCGACGCGAAGAAGACGTCTGTGGGTCACAGAACACTGAAGAGGATGATATGCTGTCAAAAATTTGTTTTACAGCACATGAACATAGTTTACACTGGCATCGCTCGTTGCGATGATGTACCCGATGATGTAGTGCGCAGAGTGGAATTCATCGTGCGTGCGGCACTCACCAGAAGAAAAAAAAACTGGTTTCTTCAAATCAAGCTACTTTGAAGCGAGTGCAACGTTTTAATTTTAGAGTTTGCTTGTCTGCACACGCGTATACTTGCAAGTCAGGCCTTTTCCCTCCTAGGTATGAGCACGGGCATATAGATGCAAGTTCTTTATTACAACGATATTTAAAAGTAACGAATGATTTTGAGTGGTCCCGCGTGATTTTTTATATCGACATTTGACTGTAGTGGCTTCCAGTAAGATTTGTATCGTCATTCAAAGCGGCGAGATCATGAGGTACCTTCATCATCCCCAACATCATCAGCAGCAGCAGCCTGCTTAGGCCCATCACTCAAAGAAAAAGGTAGAAAAAGGGAGGGAAACGCGGGGTTTCTTCCCCAGCCAGCGAGTTGCTCCCTTAAACTCATTACACGTAGCGCCCTCTATATGGCCTCTACGAAACACGGACACGGGGGAGCATACATTCTCCCCTTTCGTCTGCGTTCTGCCGTCGGCGCCGACACCGAAGACGAACCCATTCTTGATTGCGCAGTGGCATTCGTCGATGGGGCGTACACGATGACTCTGTGAAACATCGTCCCTGCAGTGTGGTGCTTCCTTATCCTCGCACTGCCTTTTTTTATCCCCATGTGCACGCCACGCAAACGCACGACTCTCCAGCCTTGTGTTTCGCGCACATTCTGCGGTTGCCGCTGCATACTTGCTGTGTGCGACTCTCCTGCACCCAGTTCAATGTTACCACCGCATTTGTGGACGCTTTCTACTGACGCCAAGGGGTAAAGGAGGGCAGCGATGATAGTAAACCGCCCCATTCTTCATCAACCAGCATAGACAGCAGCATATTAATGCATCAGTTACAAACAACGAAAGGCCCCCATTCGGTAGCATTTTTTTAAGTGCAATGCACTTCTTAAGCGACCCTGAACCTGCGTCCACCGGCGATGTCCGCGCACGTGGAGATGGGCGCGTGCAGCCTGGCCGCTGACATGGCACATACCCACGTGGGTGATTGGCCAGGAATCTCCTCGTCTTCCTTGGCAACAGGGGGAGGTGGGCGCGCGCTGCCTGGCCGCTGACATGGCACATACCCACGTGGGGGATTGGCCAGGAATCTCCTCGTCTTCCTTGGCAACGGGGGGAGATGGGCGCGCGCTGCCTGGCCGCTGACATGGCACATACCCACGTGGGGGATTGGCCAAGAATCGGGCGTGAGAAGGGCTAATGCACCTGCTTAAAGGAGTACTGACACGAAATGTCAAAGCTGAGATCCGCTCTAGCAATCAAGTACAACGACAACACAAATAGGTGTCTGTGAATAAATGCATCTTTCTTTCTTTGTAGTTGTGTGTGTGTGTGTGTGATCTCTCTTTCGCGAACATTACCGAACCGCGCAAATTCAACTCGTGCATTCGCACTTTCACATTCTTCCCCTCGGGGAAATGCGGGGAATTTTTCTCTGAATGGTTGACAGACCAGCGGTGCGCTCTTCGCTAAAAGAACGAAGGCAAGGCAATGAGTGTCATCACTCAAACATACGCGCCTTACGGTGCCGTTACACGATTTTTCTCCTTTGAGCTATTCTACTGCTTCTTACAAAGCCTGAAACTAATAAAAGGTTGCAATTGCACGAGTTACATTTGACGAAACCACAAAACACAGCTGAGGCTGACACATTGCTGTGGGTAATCGAAACAAACAACAAGGTCATTGTTCCTACCTGCATGCTGAGCAATTAGTGTTATAAATACTTGTAGCCCTTTAAGGTTTAGTTGTGCTTTGTGATCACGCGGAAATATGAAAAGTGTACTATGAGTTGTGCAATGTGCATGTCTACGTGTATTGTGCCTGCGATGCTGTCTATTGCGTGTATGGTGCGTTGAAAATGCCTTCAACGAAGTGTATGTCACTGTGTTGTGCTACGATTCTTCCCAATCTGTGCCCGACAACGTGAAGCATATGTAATTGTTGCCTATATATACGTTAGCAATAGAACAAGCGCCTTGATGTAAGCGCCCATTGATAGTGATGCTTTGTAGCCGCCCCTCTCCATTCCCGCGCTCTTTTTGCGTCATATATGGGTCATCTTTCAACGTTTACGATTGCTTTACCCAAATCTCGCTAGATTGCGAGCAGGGTCATCTCGCTCAGACGGATGCGAAGATGCGACAGGTCCGTTTTTCGTGCCGACTGCACCGCCTTTGCGGTGAGATACACGATTGCAGACGATCTGTGTTTAGATGCATCGGTTGTAGCAAAGTAAGGCGACTAACAACAACTATTTGTTCTCAAATGACCTCATCGGATGCTTGTGATCTCGTGTGTCGGTGAACGGCGGGTTTACAAGCCTTCGGGAAATAAAGACGTCATTTTGAATGCAGTCGTTAGACTTTTTACAGCGGCGCTTTCGCGCTAAACACGTAGGCGGAGCGCGGAGCGGCACGGATGAAAGAAGTCGCGCGTATACGTTGGCGTCATGGCTTGCTAACCAGAGTTCTGGCACTCAGTAGGTAATGTCTTGGTTATTTTAGCGCATTTTAGGCACACACAAACACAGTAACCTACCTATTTGTACTTATTCGATCCTCAAACCGATAAGCTCTCTAGGCCTTTCTCGCATTGCAAGCCTTGTTCGGGTAGTGCGGCCAGGGGAGAAATGCTCCTCAATTAGCTCACGAAAGGGGGAAATATTCCTCCACTCTTAGGGGCAGAAACGCGCTCCTCCCTCTTAAAGGGAAAATCTTTCTACCTCTTGGAGAGCAACCTATGATACATTCCTGTTTCACCCTAAAGGGAGAAACTACCACACCCTTTTTTCTTAGAGTGCAGTGCAGGCCGAAGGTCTCTCCAATTGACTTTCAAGCGCTCCTGTTCTGCACCGCTCCAATCCGCTGTTCCCCACCGAACTCCCTAGTTCGTCTGGCCATCGTGTTATTGCCCTTCCCCTTCTTGTTTACCCGTCGTTTGGTATACACTCTGTTTCCCTAATTGTCCACCGGGTGTATGTTCATCGTATTACATGGTCAGCCCAAATCCATTTATTTTTGTTTTGTTTGAAGAGTGATATCTTCTACTTTAGTATCTCTAATACAGAAAACGCGTTTCCTGTCCATGAAGGTTACTTCTAACATTATTTGTTCCATGGCCTATTGAGCCCATCTAAGAATGCTTTCCATTTGTTTAGTAAGGCGCCAAGGTTCAGCTCCGTACGTCATCACAGGCAGTAAGCACTGGTTGGAGATATTTTGATAAAAAGATTTAGCTTGCTTTTCATTATGTGGGAGTGCTTGCCGAGTGCTCCCTGACCTATGGCTATTCTGCGCGGGATTTCTCTCTCGTGGTTTGGGACAGCACCAACCATTTCTCCCAGGTAGTTCAATTATTCTACTTCTTCTAGCGTTTTGTTTACCAAGCGGAAAAGGACGCTTTCGGCATGCTTATTCCTCAGGACTTTATATTTATTCATATTTATTTTTACTCCCACGACTGTGCTTTCCGATTGTACTTCCTTCGAGCATTGTTTGCAGGCGTTCTGCACTCTCACTCAATAGTATGTCATCAGCAAACCTCAAATGGCTCAAGTATGCTCCGTTTATACTTAATCCTATGTTTTCTCAGTCGAGCTTTCTAAATACCCCCTACAGACATGCTGCGAATAGTTTTGGGAAGATGGTATCACCGGTCAACTTGACAATTTAATCTAGCGCTCATAGTGCCAACGATGGTAGAAAATATTTGCTAGCTACCAGAGCTATCCGATGGAGCAGTCATGTTGATCGATTATTTCAAGTGTTTCAGTCGGTCGCCTCGTGATTGATTCAATTACTAGTTTAACTCCAACGAGGCTGAACATTCGTTCCAATCGCCAACGCAGCGAGCTGATGCTCTCCCAATAATACCTTCTGCACTAAGAAGTCAAAGTAAGAGCAAACCCACAGCAGAAACATTCTCCAATTTCGGCAGCTCCGACTCGCAAAGGCCTCTGTCTAGTCATGTGGGATATTTTCCCAATGTTACTTCAACTCCCGCGTTCGGCCTCTTTAAATTAAAGGGGTAGGGAGAATCAAACGGCCCACTCCGAGGAGGCCGTATCCGCCTGCCGGCAGAGACAAATGCAATGGGTGGCAAGAAAAGTGGGACGAGTTAACGCTTTGTTAACGACTTCTCAGTCAGTCCCTGCGCGGCACATGAACCAATAATCGCGCGGAAAGGCAGCCAAATGACTCCCTCGACCCAGCGTCTACATATATATCCCAGCCCTTAGTACAGCGCGGACAGCTCCAAGACGCACTGACCACGGGAGATGAGCCGGCTGCGTCGACTCGTTGTTAGCGCGACCGGCTTGAAGCCTGCTTCTTCGGTCGTTAGGGCGCTCCTTCGCCTTCGCATTTCTTCTCATTTTTGTTGTTTGTCGCACTGGTGTCATGAGAGAGAGGAAAATGAGCCTTGCTAAAGAGCAACCCAGGTGGCGAGCGCGTTTATGACGTGCCCGCTGCAGATTAGCGCCCCTCTGTAGTTCGTGCCTCTCTATTACCAGCCGTCCCTTACTTTAATGCCCCGCTCTGCCTACCGCCTATCGCGCAGGCATAGCGCGTCCCTAATGGTTCCCAGCGGCCCAAGCCAACATGCCCGCAGTCATCTTCCTGCTCTTGCTCTGTATGCCGCACCGGTTTCAAAGCGTGGCGGCTGATTAAAGCTCACAGGTGCACTGATTCCAGTCAGAAAAGAGAAATGCGATCTGAACCACCTGATATTTGGCGGCATGTGTTTTTTTGGCGATGTTTTTGAGTTCAACTGACGACATGTTATGAAATGGCAATGGTCCTTTTTACAGTGCTACAGGTCCATTTTTTTTTTGTGACGTCTTTATTTCCACTTTGTACAGGTTATAAACCTTGCGACAGAAATGGGGGAATTTATGGTGGAGGGGGAGGGGGGCCGCTGTCCACGTCTTCGAGGTGGGGTGGTCCCGACGTCGGCTCTGCAAAGAAACGGCCGGTTCCTCTCGCGTCCTTAAAGTATTGAAAAAAAGCCCGCCAGAGCCGGAGTGCGACCGATAGTCCAACGTGTGATGGTGGGTCTATCCACTCCTTGAGGGTTCCAGGTCATTGTTTTGCATTCTAGTGGATGCGTTCACTGCCCTTTACGATTTTTTGTTCGACTGCGCCGCCATTGGTGCCCGCTCTATCCGGTATCATCACTTAATGGTAACCTTCGAAATTATATCAAGAAGACGAAAGCAGACTTTATTTTTCACCAAATGGTGTTACAATGCCTGTTGAAGAGGGAGGCGCTAAAGGCATTGAGTGCCTGACGAGGGCTCCTGACTCTGGAGTTCACAACAGAGGACACGTTTCAATAAAGTACATATGCTTAGCAATAACATCCAGTAATACAGAGAAAAAAAATAAGCAAAAGAGAAAAAATATAAAAACTCGTACATTTCCAACAATGAGAATAACAAATTGTACAAGCCGCCGCGCTGGCTCACTGGCTAAGGCGTTGCGTTGCTAAGCACGAGGTCGCGGGTTCGATTCCCGGCGGCGGCGACCGCTTTTCTGATGGCGGCGAAAAGCAAAAACGGCCGAGTGTACGAGATTTCGGCGCACGTTAAAGATCCCCAGGTGGTCAAAATTAATCCGAAGCCCTCCACCACGGCGCGCCTCATCGCCTGTGTTGCGTCGGCGCGTTGAACCCTACAATCAATCAATCAATCAATCAATCAATCAATCAATCAATCAATCAATCAATCAATCAATCAATCAATCAATCAATCAATCAATCAATCAGTCAGTCAGTCAGTCAGTCAATCAATCAATTAATATACAGAAAACGTTTTTCTGAAATCCATGTTACTAGCGGAAACAATAGTACGCGACACGGTTCTGGGATGATTTTAATTTATTCCTAGAAAAATAATCAGGTGTATACACAATACAGTTTAAATTCCTTATTATTTGCCACACCTAGTGATTGCCATATCTGACTTTCTTTTCTATAAACATTTGTGAGAAGTGTACGGCAGTTTTTTTTTTTTTCGCTTGTCGTCGGCCATACCCTTCCAAGTTGGGATGACCGGCATGTCTATGTGACCCACAGCGGCGGTCGCAAATCTCCCAGCGCAGATCTCATCGTTCTTGTAAGGCACCCGTGCTGCAGTGGCCCTGAAACAGCCTGCATGGTGCATATGGAGCATGACGCAGTGGCCAGGAGGGGACCACGCAATCGGGTGTTGCGTCCGTGTAGCGTCTACAAAATGGGGGGACAGGCGTCTGCGTTGCTGGTGCCCATAGGAAGGTAGATGTCTGGACACATGCCGCTCTTGTTTTGAACGCACGATTCCTTACTTCTAACGCACGAAGATGCGATCTGCCAGGTAATATGGCAGCTAAGGTGGCCGTTGATTCCGAGGAGGAGTCAACATTGCTTTGAGAGGACTTACAAAGAGGCGAGAGGTGGTGCCGAAAAAACCCCAAAGGAAACGAAGCGGGATCAAGGAAACGCGATGGCGCCCGATGCATGGAATCCAAAGTTATGGCTGTGCAACCCCTGCATGAGCATGCAAAGTGCGTGTGGTTTTTCCATGCGAAGCACTACCGTCATTTTCCTGCTACCGTAACAACAAAAAGGCGCCGAAATAGCACCGCCCGTTCACTCAGGATAGAAAGTACGCCCTCCTCCAGATTTTTAGAGAATTGGCTCCTACGCAAGGCGTTAGACCCGCGCCACAAGCTTTCAGGCAAGAAACGGCGTGCTGCAGCCGACAGCTGTCGCTAATTGCTATTTCTGTAATTCGCAACCCTGAATAAATAAACAAATCAGGTAGGCCTCAGTACATGCATCTAACACACTTACCACGTCCGTAAGGCGACGGTCATAGCGCAGTCATTAGGTTTATCTTTAGTCAGATAGAATCGTCGAGCTGAGGCGGTGTTGGTGATGCTTGCTTGTGCTGCATTTCAGACACCAGTCGTTGAATTCCCAGGCCCCAGTTTGGGTAATTTTATTTTCATCTTGAAGGAACCTCCTTCCAGCGTGAAGGGTTCACGAGCTTGACCCCACACAAGGAACAGAAATCACCGGTTTATTCCGGGAAACAGGAAGACATGTGGGAAAACATCCGCATAGAATAGAATGGTCATGGGAGCATCGCGACATAAGAAAGCCAGCTGCCTCCACTGCGCAAAAGATAATATGGCGCTCCCCCAACACTCACAAATTTTTTCGAGTCCATTCTCCTAAGCCCACAGTACACGCTCACCAGATGCGCTGCTCAGTCCTGGATGGCCAAGGGTCGTGGTTGCAGTTCGCGGCCTCGTTACGATCCCATCCAGGCTATCCGCCGCGGCCAGGCTCCGTCGTCCATCTCCCCCCCCGCTGCTGCAGTTGTGAGCGGCGCTTTTAAGCCACTGGGTTGGTTGTGCGCATGTTCCTGGTTTTACGCGCACTGCACGTGTTTGTTGCGGCTTACTGTTCGTCGCACACGCACGCACGGGCACATGGCGCACTGACGTCACTAGCGGCATTCAACGCGTGCTGTCTGCACCGTAATCACCCTGCGACGGCGCACGTAGGGGCTGCGTCCCTACAATGTTAACTACCTTAATTATGAGAGCATCCCAGAGAACTTTGGCTCAACTTTAAGTAGTTTTCCATCTGTTTTCTTTTTTTACTTATTTGAGCCATCGGCAGATTTTGTGCAACATACCCAGGCTCCGACAGCGGATTCTTGGCTTTCCGAGATAACTAATGATTTCGCCTTGAAGCACCGTCGCATCGACTGCGAAAAATTAATTACGGTTATTCCTTGCCACGTGTTCAAGGTGCCGTGAGAAGCCACCAGCGGTGACGTTCAAGGCCGCCCTTAATTAACGGCTTCATTTACAGGAAAGCCCTTGGAAAGTGTCTGTGCGGATATCTTGAGAAACACGTGGGCGGAAAAGAAGGCAGCGCCCCCGATCCCGTTTTATGCCTAAGGAAATTTCAAAAGATAGTGAGAGAGAGGGCCTACTAAGATCCGCGGGGGTTGCCTCGAAAGACAAGATGAGCCGAGGGGCGGGAACGAGGGGGATGTGCGCAGATGACAGCCGATAAATTCGACCACACCCCGGCTGTGCTGCAGTTTGCCTACCCTTGGAAGCGTGAACGGATGAGAGGGGAGCGAAGAATGCCTTCTGATAGACTCCAGCCATTTGTACGGTTTTGAAGCCTTGGGCCAAACATGTGGGGTTGCTCTACTCGGAAGCTAACTAATTATTGGTGGCCTCAAAAATGGCCTTGCGCAGCACCAGGCAGTCGGGCCGACAGCGCCACGGTGACATGCCCTGGCGCTTTTTGTGCTAAGGGTTTGTATTCTCGTGACTATCATTCTCTCTCTCTCTCTCTTTCTCTCTCTCTCTAAGGACCTTTTAGGAACACCCGGCTATGCGCTGGAGTACTCTGTTTTTGTAAGAGTTGCGACAAAGCGAGTGATTTTGTAAAAGCAGAGAGAGAGAGAATCCATGAACGTGATTAGTGAACGGGCCCGTGCAACTCTTCGTGCGAGCACCACGTTCACTGTCTCGGATTTTACGCCATAAGTGGCCGGTCTGTGAAATCCATGAAACTGTTTTTGAAGCCTAACGCCTTTACTAGTTTAAAAGCCGCTTGCACAAAGGTTGACGCACCGTACAGGGAGGGGCGACGCGGCTTTGCTACGTCTCGACGTTAGGCAGAACGTCAAGCTTTGAAGTGTATCGGCCTCAACCGGTGGAACCCGCAGCTGGACATACAGTGAGTATGAAGTTGCTCAGCGTGTCGTGGTGCTCAACTTATTGGAGGTGGGCATCACGACGGGGGGGGGGGGGGGGGGGGGGGGTCAGTGGCTGTCGCTTTGCGCACACCTAGCAGCGCCACTCACGCACTTCCTCTGTGCTTTTCTGCCTCTTCCCGCCGCCCGAAGCGACTGCCTCAAACTAAAAACACATGCATCTACATGGCGCTACTGCATCGTTTCAAGACGACGGCCTCACGTGTTTGAGAGTTGATCGCCAGATTGATTTGAAATACATTAGAAACAGATTTAAAACGCAGGCGAAAGAATACCTCGTAAATCATAATTTCTGCTTCGATGACTACAACTCTGAATGCTGTTTAGACTTTAATGCGCTGGTTTTGTATTTGTGTGTCTTTAAAACGCAGGCACAGTTCTACTCTGATTGTTGAATTGTGCTTTTTTTACTTTAGTCTTATGCACTCTAATGTACTTTATTTTATATTTCCCTTGTTATTCTTTTTGTCTGGTGCTCTATATGTTACTTGTATTTATTATTACTCGAACACAAGAATTTCTAGCTTGTCACTTTTGCTTGTTCAGTGTACTGTACTAAAGGGGGCTGGAGCCTCTGTCAGGCTTTCGTAGCCTTTTGTCCCAGCCTGCCTCCTCGTGCGTTTGAGGAAATAAAATTATTGAATCTTGAATCTTGAATCTTGAATCTTTGAATATTGAATCTGGCAAAGTGATGCATACCCACAGAGGACACATACCCACACTCGGGGATTGGCAAAGGCGGCAAGTAAAGCACGCGAACCAGCGCTCCAGGACCCGACCACATCTCCTATAAACTATTAGTCAACCTTGACGACGAGGCTCTCGAAACCCTTTTGTTGTATGTTAACGAGTTTTTGACTAAAGGCAAGGTCCGGCCGCAGTGGAAAACAGCAGAGATAAGATCTACTCTCAAGCCAGGAAAATCCCCACGCATTGATAAATTGCTGCCAATTTCTTTAACATGATTTGATTGATTTTGGGGTTTAACGCGCCGACGCAACGCAGGCGATGAGGCGCGCCGTAGTGGAGGGCTCCGGAATAATTTTGGCCACCTGGGGATCTTTATCGTGCGCCGAAATCTCGTACACACGGGCGTTTTTGCTTTTCGCCTCCATCAGAAAAGCGGCCGCCGCGGCCGGGAATCGAACCCGCGACCTCGTGCTCAGCAGCGCAACGCCTTAGCCACTGAGCCACCGCGGCGGGTTAATTTCTTTAACATGCTGCGTGGGAAAGGCGATGGAGAAAGTTGCGCTCAAGCGTATGCAGCAATACCTGGATGGAAACCCAGCAAATGCAAGTTACCATGTTAGACATTTGAAAGAATCTCGGAACCCAGGACGTGCTGATTCAGCTTAAAGAAGAAATCCTCGTCCCTGCCACCCGACAACCCCCGCCAGCAATACCAGCGCTCGACCTCAAAGTAGCTTTTAATTATGTGTTTTTTAAACGCCACTCGCTTGTCTGAACGATTGCAGGCACACCGTGTACCATCTTTCATTCATCGTATGGATAGGTTACCTGTTCTGTGCTAGCTTTTATTATCGCGCATGGTTTTGTTTTTGTAGCTGCCCTTACTTCTTCTTATCGTGGTCCTCAAGCTCCGCTCCTCGTTTGTATACCATTTCTTTCTCTTCAAATTCCTCCTTTCAAACTTTCCTTGTGTAGGGTGGCCAACGGGATTCTTCCCTGGTTAACGTCCCTGCCTTTTATGTACTGTCTTACTCTTCCGTCGTGTCGCGTGAGGCAATTCTACGAAACCTTAACGACACAGGATGCGGGTCGACAACATACAACTACATTGTAGACTTTCTTTCAAACCGCAGAGCCACACTCAAAAATCAGGGATTTCCCCTCAGATCCCATCACCTCGCCCCCCCCCCCCCCCCCCCCTTCCCCAAGTAGACGTCGTCTCTCCACTCCTATTTAACATCACGCTCCTGGGTCTAAGGCAAGTCTGGGGAGCAATAGAGATTCAAAGCATGCGCTGTACGCATATAATATTATAATTCGGACTGGGACTGGCTCACTTGGGAGACTTCAAGACTTCCTGCAACAGGCAGCAGACGTTGTAAAGCAAAGCAATTTTATTTTTTCTTAAATCACGTAATTATCCGCGTAGCTCCGCTGTCACTTTTTATGGGGAAGCGGGATCGTCGCGCTAGTATTGTACTGTCACATTTCCTCATTTAACATGCCCATCGCAAATACTGTAGAATGTTCGAAATCAGGTATTCTTCGATACGAATACTGGCAAGAGATCAAATAACAGTGGAACCGGGTGCTATCCACCAGCTTTCTTGATTGTACCCATCACAATGTTCGAGTATCGAGCATGATGCAGGCTATAAGAGTAACAAGCTTTCGAGTTTGAACAGCGGTCGCTGTGAGTCGCGGAATAGGGGATTTAGCGATTATGCGTTCTGCTCTTTTTTCTGCTGCACCGACGCAAACTCTCAGTGAAGAGAAGTAGTATCAAGATAAATAGCGGGAGTAGCGGGACACGCAAGTAGAGTGTCGGCGAATCGCCCATTTCCCGGGAACTTCAGCGCGCTGATATCGGCAAAAGGCGGCAGGCGTCCCCGTGCTTCCCTGGAGATCTGAGAGTAGAGGTATAGGAAACTGGGCTAAGCCGTACGTGTATCGGAATTCCTCAATGTTTAGGGAGCTTTGTTGGCGCTTTTGCTTTTTACTTTTTGGCAGTGAGACGCCCGCCAATAGAATGCCGTCGGAGGAAGAGTGCCCCTCTTTTCCCATCTTGCTCGCTTCATAGCTTCCAAGAGGGGAGATGATGCGTGAACGGCTCACCGGCGTTGTTGCAGTGAGTGCGCAATATGACGTGCTGCAGGTATTGACCGACGCTCTGATGGGCCGATCGAAGGCAAAATGAAGGAGTAAAAGATATCAAAGTTCAAATAAATAAAAAGAAATGTACTTGGGCTGGTCATGTTGTCAGACGAACCGAGAACCTGTGGACAATTAGGGTAATAGAGTGGATACCAAGAGATGGTTCTAGAAGAAGGGGAACGCCATTATCCGACGGAGGGATGAAATAAAAAAAAATTCATGGGTAAACCGGGGCTCGAGCGGCGCAGGACAGGAGTGGTTGGAGGTCAACGGGAATGGCCTCCGTCCTGCAGTGGACCTGAGTAGGCTAATGATGATGATGATGATGAGTATACAAAGGTTGCGCGGCGTCGAAAATATGCGATACAAAATTGGTATATCATTAATGATACTAAAGACACGACCTGTTTCACTGCGGTTATATCCGTAGTGAAATATGGCCCGCCTCTGGGTGACTAGCTTTGCTGCAGTCGACAAGAAGGGTTAAAGCAGTGATTGGGTCCATGCAGAAGGGTCACATAAGGAAGGGCCTCGTCCGTACATTGCGCTCCCGGTAAGCGGTGGCCGGTTCGTTCCCAGCTAGCTGGCCAGAAAAAAATATGGGGGATGAATTGGTCGATCTTCCAGAACGCGTTGGCATTGCAAGCCCAAGCGTTCACCTAACGATCTTCGTAAAGCTGAGGCGGCCCGAGGCGCTCTTGAGTGCTCCTGTATGTCGATAAGCACCGTTTCAACCTACCTGTTTTTCCTCTATCCGGTGCATAAAGAAGCTATCCACTAAAATGAATGCCTGCTCCGGAATGTATAAACGCATAGATTGATCACAGGAATTTGAAATAAGCCCACGGTATCGGCTACAAGCTTCACCGCGAAGCACTAATGCTTCCTACATACTTACTGCATACTTTCTAAACGTGTTTTCATGAGCGTAAGTGCTGATGGCAGGACACGTTCCTTCCAAAGTCAGCACACAGACGTAGCAAAACACGCGCCAAAAATTATGCCTACCACGAATGTTACAAACTTCATTACAGACGTACAATTAAGTATTTCAAGTTAGTGCACTAATGTTGCTCTGATGTAAGAAGTTAGGAACATTGAAAAACCAAAATAAATTATCGCATCATTGGGATGAAGTTATCTCAAGTCTTGGGATTGAAGTGTGTGAATTGTTTGTCTGTGAGTGTAGTTTCATCTTTGCATTTGTTGGCCAACGCTTTGAAAAGTACGTAAGAAGTCTACTTGGACTGTGCTGTTTTTCCTGTCAAAACTTGTAAGTACCACTTTCGTTACTGACACTGGGAACGGGTGGCCTCAGGCCCCTTTGAGGCCAGTTGCGCCTTCAGCCATCAGCTGAAAGTTCGCTTTCAGCTGAAAGTTCGCCATGACTAGCAGACCCGGATCGTTTTTTGCGCAGGTTTTCACACCTCTCCCAATGTGGATCCGTTAGCACGCACTGGCTGGCGCAGAGCGCGGGAGCCGCCTGCACGGCTCCCGCGCTCGGCGCCAGCCGAACGTGCCGCCTGCCCTTCCCCGCTTCGTCGACCACCGCGCAGCTGGTCGGCCTGCACCTGACTGCGGACCTGGTGCTCGAGCGGGCAGGACAGGACAGCGAGGCCCTGGTCCTGACGGACTCCCGGCCTAGCTCTGCTGCGACTGCGGGCGGCAGACCAGCCGTCCAGCTCCAGCGGGTACCTGGAGATGTCGTTGGCGGACAAGTTGCACGCCGTGGCCTCTGGCGGCTGAGACGTGCGACTGCAGTGGCTGCCATCCCACATAGGCATCCCGGGAAACGAGGAGGCCGACGCCCTGGCCAAGGGTGCCCACCAGCAGGACACCCCCGTCTACCGGGGCGTCACAGCATACGACGCCGCACGCCAGCACCTGACCCGAGTGGCCCTGACCATGCACCCAGACCGCCGATTGGTGAGTGGGCAGGCCCCTCGGGTCCTCCCAGGGCGTCTCAGCAGGGACGCCCGCAGCCTGCTGCTTCGGCTGCGCCTCAACTGCTGTGACGTGGCAGCCCGACTGCAGCGCCAAGGCCGCTGCGCCTCCCCCACCTGTGCCCACTGTCCCGAGCCCGAGACGCTGGGGCACCTGTTATGCTCCTGCCCAGAGTTTGCAGCACAGCGAGGAGTGCTGCAGACTTCGATCCAGCGTGCTGGGCGGCCTCACCAGCGCCTTGAGGACCTTCTTTTTCCGACGGGCCCTGACGACACCCGCCGTGACGTCTTCCGCCCCCTGCTGCTCTATCTGGAGGCCGCCGGACTCACCCAGCGCCTGTAGACGGCAGTCTGCTGTCCGTGCCATTGCTGCTACTACGCTTAGCTTTACGTAGAGGCTCCACGCTTTTCTTTTCCTAGCTTACCTATCTCTTTTATCACCCCTTTCTCCTCTCTAATCTTTCATCCCTCTCCTTCCCCTCTCTTCCCCGCACTGGGTTGTATGCAGGTGAGCCCCCAGATGGGCTCAGTAATATCCCCAGTGCACTTCTTTTCCTTTTCACCCGAACCACCTCGTAGTAGTAGTACGAACACACGTGAACTGGCGAGGATAATAGCTGGCTAGAGATCACGCCATGAATGCTGGGGAGAGAGTTCTCGAAGGTCGAGCTGCCGGACGCCGGGCGCTCATCACAAGGCGCACCTTCACGTGCACTTGTTATTTTTTCTTGGTATTTATTTTCTAGAAACGCTCGACGGCGTATTTGAAAGCATAAACGGCTATGCTGTTAAAATGATCTGTTCAGTAAAATGAACAGATGTAGAGGATAAGTAGAGAGGGAAACATTAATAAACACAAAGCGATGGTATCCTAGATCATTCCCTATCTCCCACTTGTTCTAAAGGCGGTAATGCACTGGCTAAAAGAGGCCTTCCATAATCACGTTGAAAAAAATCACACCATCGCCACTCCGTTAACGATGCCGAGGGTGCGAAGCACTCGGACGCAAGTTGTGTGCATTGTGTGGATGAGTGTTATCGTTCGTGCACGATGATGCACTCAAAGTTTATTAAATGATTTGGGGCGCAGAAAGTGCACTGTAAATGACAAACGCCGCACGCAAAATTAGCGTTGAACTGCACGAGCCAGTTGTTGTCCAAGTCGATGTTTCGAATGTTAACGTTGAAGTCTTCGAAAAGTATAAATGGGGCGCTACTCAACGCCCCATTCGAACGGCGCTCCACACCTGCACTTTGATCTCATGTTTGCGCGTAGCGCCCTCTCGTGTAGCTCGCTGTACTCGTGTTTACGCGTAGCGCCCTCTCGCGTAACTCGCTGTAATCACTGCGCACGGACAACGGGGAACTTAAGAAAAAAAGGGGGGGGGGGCGGGGCACCGTCGGATGGCGGACAGACATTTCGAAGTCTTAAGGTGCTTCGCACCTAATATGGCCATGTCGAGCAAATGATGCGGCAGGCTGCCTTCAGGGTCGCATTTGTGGTTGAATTCCCCTGCAGTTGTTATTCCTCATACAAATCGAAAGGACACGCAAATGTAATCAACCAAGATTCGGTGTTTCGAAACGGCAATTATTAGTACAAGCCGGACGGCCACACCCACTGCGTGCGTGCTTGCGTGCATCAAGAGTGGACTCGTTACACTAGGTGGGGCCTCCGTCCGCTTGGGTGGAGGGGCGATCAATTCGGTCGCGTGGGGCGATGAATGTGATACCGATTTCTTCTTTGTTCCAGTGGACGCTGAAGACCCTAAGAATTCATTTTCACTAGATATCAGCGAAATTACAGAAAAAAAGAATAACCGGGAGGTAATATATATTTGCACTGAGGGAGGGTTGATAGAGCAGGAAATAAATATGGGTAAAGTAGAAGTAGTAATGCAGGCATATTGGTTCGTTCGCTCTGGAGTGCCGATGCTTCTGCTACGTTTTTTCCTGCGTTTTAAATAGGAAGCACAAGAGGCAGGAACCTTCGGTACTGTTTTTTAGTTTAACAAGAACATAGTAAAGTTCCGTTTAAAGGCAGTAACAGTTCAGGAGCGAGATGAATGCGAAATGAAGAAGAAGAAAACATAGAAAAAGAAAACAAGACTTTTTTTAAGTGGCAAGTTCTGAACAAGCGTGCGACGTTCGTTTCTTCTTGCAGCGGCCCAAGCAAGTGTGGAAACGCGCAGGTGGCTCTTTCGGGTTTTCAGAGCGATTTTCTTAGTTCACAAGTTAGCACTGTTGTTTTGCCAGTAAAGGGGGTTGTCCTACATGTAAGGTGGCAGCAAAGGCCCAAGGCAGCATAATGCAGGCTTACATAGCCTTCGTGTAATACAGGCCCCAAAAAACACTAGCACCCCGACAAGGACGCTTAGACTTCAGATAAAGCGTGTGGAAATAAACTCGGACTAATCATTTCATCTCGAGGCTAGCAATATCTCACGGCACGTGTTTTTACGTGGTTGAGTAAGTATATGCTTCGTCCCATGAGTGGCTTCGGAGAAATCTTTTCTCTTTATGTCCCATTGTCTACCGAAGTAGCGTTCCCGCTTTCCTCTCATTCAGCGCGCTTTCAAACTTCCCACACTACGAATAACCGCGCAAAAGTGCAGCTCTCACAATCGCAGAGGCTGACGTGACCCTTTTCACCGTCGGCCACTTAGACTGAATTCACTGAACGGACGCCAAACATGGGCTGCGACTGCCAGAAAAACAAAAGCAGCATTGCCCAACGTGTGATCTGAGCATCACGTGGGAATCAGCAGGTACCCTTTACAGGGTTACGTTTCGCGCAAAAATTGTCACTTTTCTGGAGCGCGGCCGACCCGGCGCAGGAAATATGCGTTATCTTGCGCCGGATTAGGCCAGGCGCGATAGCCTCCCCCCCCTCCTCGCCTCCTACAAATGCTTCATGAACGATTCTTCGGCACCTCTTACATTACGTAACTATCCAATCCGCACCCTCACTCCCCAGAAAGTCTATCTGTATCCGCGGGTGTTTTTTGTATACTGGCGGTGCAGTTGCATTTCTCCGCTGATTGGCTGCTTTCCTTCTCAGCCATCCTTACTCTGTATTCATGAGTGCTCCTGCCGAACCTGATCGAATTCTTACCTCTATGACAATCTGTAGGCCTCCTAATGATGAGCTTACGCAATGCTGGCAGGGGGAAATGGCCTACGCACTTCTGTTTGCTTTCCCCGCTCATCTCGAAACCAGCTTCTAGAGCGAAGTGTTCCCGGAGAGAAAAGAGCTGTTCATCGGCGTGAAATAGTACTTGTTGCTAACAGAGCGCAAAATGTTTCGAGCAAAGTTGAATGGAATCAGGATTGGGTGTCTCTGCTGTTGGGACGTATCTGGTTAGGTATTTGTGTGCCACTTGACGATAGAGAGATGAACCGAATGGAGGCACTCTTTCGCAAGAAAGCGAGGACTCCGTGAAAGGCGGCGTACATTTAGCGTACGGCTCCCCGCCCGAATACAGCGCACCGCCCGTCACCGACATTAATGCATGGCTTCCGAGATAGAGTGGGCCAGGCTCATTGGGACACTGCTGCGCCCATTGATGGAAAAGTGACGGAAGCTGCTTTACAGTGAGCCCAAACAGAGGTTCTTGCCTTCCACTTGTGCAATGAGAGAGGCTCGAAGAGAAGTGAGGGGTAAGACACACTGCGACGTACGTTTAGGTGAAAACGAAGAGCAAAAAGCCAACGTTAAAAAATATGTGTAGATGAAGAATGCAACAATATAAATGAAAGACCTTGGGGCACTTAAATCTGTTCACGTTTAAGGCGAAAGTCTGGTGATACTTATCGCATTTTTTACTGCTTTTTTGTATTTGCGCCCTTTTCGACTCTTTCGTTTTTTCGCCTTTTTGCGCTAACTCCAGCCAGGTAAGCTCACTTTAAAAACGTTTATTGTTTCCGGCAAAATTTCTTCTGTGGTGAAACTAAAATGTCGAATTATTGACACAAGCCTTAAGTGAGAGAAGAAGGAGAGAGAGATAACAAACATGAAGTTAAGGAGAATTAATATATTGCAGTTTAGGATTACTGAAGCCTGCTGCGCATTTACGGCTGCAAGTCTTCGTTGGCAACGAGGTTGCGTGACATGCTGAAAACCGTGTTAGCGACGTACAGCTAGCTTGATTGGGAGTGCCACTTCTGACGTAACTCCTGAAGTCTGCTAGCAATTAGCCCCGAAGAGAACAGGAAACAAGCGCTTACAGCGCCAGTCCAAGGAGGCAATCAACCACAAATGAGTGCTAGTCCCGCACTGATAATCATCGTCACGCGCTTGCAGTCGTTATTCCCTGCTGCCGCCGCGGGCGGCATCGATCCCGCATGATGCGTCCGAATCGCGCGCCAAGGCGACACCCACAACACGGTGATGGCGGCAGCATCCAAGCCGGAAATGAAACACTCTGCCCGAAAACCCCTCAATGGCCTTGAGATGACGGCTGTACACTGTAGCAAAGTCATGTTCTTCCTATGTAAGAGCCGTGAATTATGTAAGAGTTGTGAATGACTCCGAGTGCAAGCACACGCAGTATTGATGGAAGGACCGCTTTGTGCTGAAGGCGCGCGCTCCGCACTCCAACCCATCACGCCAAAGGGGTACGCCCAATTTCCGGCATGCCTAACTTCGTAGACTGCCTCCTCCTCCACACACAGCTCTTGAATTTCGCAGAAAACTCAGTGAGCAATGTTCGCTTAGTCTGGCGAATATTCAGCCAACCGTTTTCGCTCTCTCTTTTTTACCTTACCCCGTTGTTCCATGAAACCTTCCGCGTCCTATTGTACGCCAAGCAAAACGTGTATTTATTTGAACTAAGTGTGGGAGATTTGCTTAGCGCATGTGCAGTTTCCGAAACCCGTGGGAGAAAACGGGTCGCTAGTTGCGCCTCTGTGCAGTCTGCGTATCCCCCCCTCCCCCCCCCCCTCGCTTCATTTTTGTTCGTAACATTTTCCTATCCTTGTAGCAGCGAAAGGGGTATTGTACCCGCCTGACGAAGCATTGCTATACGCTGTCTTTTCCCCAAGAGCAGTTACACCGGTCTTGTACTCGTAATTCGCTCTCCTTTGCGCAAGCGCTTCCGTATGTTTGTCCAGAACGAAACAATGGGCGCACGCAGGCGTCTCATTGAGCGTGCCCCGTCCGTATAAAAGCGGTGAAGCCGGCGAGCACACATGAGAACAAGCACTGTGTTGACTGCAAGACTGGCGAATGAAGGTGACGCACTATTTGGGCATGTGCACGCACTCGTAAATCAAATAATGGACGGAATACACAGAAAACTCTTTTGTCACAGCAGTAACCCATAAACATTCACTTTTCCCTAGTCTAGTTGGTCTAGTTAGGCTAGACTAAACGCTGGGCCGACGCTGGGCTAGAAAGTCGAAATAAGCCCCGCTAAAGTAGGCACGTTCACAGGCGCCTTATCATCCATCATGCGGTTTCCATGCTGATTTTGTGTTTTTTACAGGGAATACTGAGCTCTGGGCTGTATGCCTGATTAACCTGGTGCATGCGTTCGGCGTCTTGAACGAGAACTGCGGTGTCCCGCCTGAGTTTTCTGTTTACGACACAAAATTTTCCGATTAACGATAGGCTAACAGTTTCGCCGTAAAAACTTCGTCCCCCACGGACCAGCTGAGGGACCAGTTGTCGTTGGTAAACCTGACCGCGGACATCCTCAACGCTTAATTTTGCGTTTGAAAAAAGCTTTTTTTTTTTTCATCCTCTTCATGCGGGTGGTAGCGTGCCAGGAGTTCTCACGTTGCCTCATATTGAGTGTCCTGTGTCCTTTCTTTCGCGAGGATGGTTGTGCTCTTATCTATCGAACTGGATGGAGTGAGCAAATGTTTAAGGCGCAGGACCCTTGCAACGAATATCCACCTCTTAATGGAATTGACCCTCTCTGTAAATTTCGTGTTTCACCCGACCTAACGAAAGCGTCTGAAGGTGTACTGCATCGTTTGCGCCTCAACGTGGCTTACACGCGAAGCTTCAAGTTGAAAATAGGGTGGGAGGATTCACTACTGTGCCCCACATGCGCTGTGCGCGAGACTACTGAGAACTTGTTGTGTATATGCCCGCGATTTGCCGCTGCGCGAGTAACAGCGGCTAGCTGCCTGTCTCGTGTACGACGTAAAGCAAGACTTCAGTTGTTGCACTTTCTAGGACCCTGGACCAACAACAATGACTCATTTTTAGGGACACAAATTCTGCTGCATTTTTTGCGACATTCTGAATTAGACAATTCTTGTATTGTCCGCATGGCTACATCTGTAAGCGTTTGCGTCGTCATGTACAGTGTGCGTCAGGCTTGTCTAGGGCAAGCGAGCGCGCGGCTTCGCAGCAGGCTGGCGACATCTGCTGATAGCGGCTGGGTTAGAGATAGCTTGCCATTGCGCGTGCGTGGATCTCGGACAGGCCCTGGCCGGTCGACGTTCAGCATGGGTCTCTCAAATTTGCAGACGCCACCACCCGCAACGGGCGCTTCTTTTCTGCGTGCCAGCCGTAAGCGGTGACACCGGAGATCAGTGCGTAATTTGACGCGGTGCATTATCACCCCAGGGACTTACGTAATCGCACAACAGGTTCGACCGAAAGCCCTGCAGTGAATTCGTGTTGCGTGCTTTCCGTTTGGTACGCTTGAGATTTGAGACTCAGAAGAGTGGCGCTCGTTTCTTTAGGCGATTACGTAACTGTCAGTGATAAACGCGTCAAACGGCGCGTCTATCTGGCCTGTCACCGCTCATGGCTGGCAGTGGGAAAAACCAGCGCCCCTCGTGGGTGGTGGCATCTGCAAATGAGTGGCCCATGCGAAATGACCGGCCCGACCCTGTCCGAGATGCGCGCACGCGCAATGGCAAGCTATCTCTAACCCAGCAGCTATCAGCAGCTGTCGCCAGCACGCTCCGCAGCCGGGCGCTCGCTTGCCCTAGACAAGCCTGACGCACACTGTACGCTTTTCAGCGGTTTTGTTGTTAGGCGCTCTGCAGTCCCTGGGCACCATACGCTCTACTTTTTAGGGGCGAAGCTCCTTAAGTCATGGATCTGTCCATCCCTTGTGTCTCGTGGTACGTGACCGTCGCATGCTTTCGGAGATGTCGCAAAGTGGGCCGCGTTGCACGCGAAAGAATTGGCTGCAACCGGCAGCGCAAACTCGGCACCGGGAGCGCGAGCTTGTCTGTGTTCGCCAACGGAGGCGCGAGCGCACGTGCACTGCGAGGGGGAGATCACGCAAGAGATCACGCCACGAACGCAGGCAGTCGTTCTCGGAGATCGAACGAGACGCAAGGACCTTTGCTCGTTTCGTCTCGTCTTGTTCGGGCACAAGTTCGCCCTAAATAAAATTTCTTTCTTTACCGTTGTGTCCCAACCTACGTGACAAATTGTGGTGGAGGTGCGGGGTAGTCCTCGATGGCGCGGGGTCTTTCACCAGGTCGGGGCCTGGGAGCATTGACTCCGAAAATAAAAGTTGATTTGTTCAATGTACGCACACAGTCTTACGTCTTTCTTAATGATGTAATGGGCGAACTTTCACGGGAGAGTTACGGTTACCGATGATCTCCCCCTCTCGAGCTTCGCCCCACTTATCATCATTCATCCCGTGGATATGGCGTGATTTTTTTTAGATAACTTTATTTAGAGTTTTCTACTTGCATTTCATTGTGTTCAATTTTTTATTTAACGGTTGTTTTCTCTTTGATTGTTGCCTTCCCAATCTCTCACATTCACTTCACTGCATTGTAATCATCCCCATCTGGCGTAGCAAGCACTGCCGCTAGCAGAGATGACTTCGCCAGCCCACATTAAAGAGCTCTCTCTCTCTCTCTCTCTCTCTCTCTCTCTCTCTCTCTCTCTCTCTCTCTCTCTCTCTCTCTCTCTCTCTCTCTCTCTCTCTCTCTCTATCTTTCTCTCTCTCTCTCTCTCTCTTTCTCTCTCTCTTTCTCAGATTGTCTTCAATTGGTTAGGCAAGGAGCAAAAAAAGACAATTAACTGCTGTTCTCATGGCAACCAAATAACACATTTAATTAGCTTGACGGAAGAAAAATTCTGCTACTCAACGCCGAATCTACCAGCGTATTTATGTTCCGCCGAATTGCGTATTTAGTGGTGGGTGTTTTTTCGAGGTGCTCACAGCCACTCTGCATTTCCATACATCAAAGCTAAGCCCCAAACCTATAAAAACTGCAGCGTCTGCCCCAAGTAATCGAAAAGGAGCGAGCAGAAGGACGCGGGTTTGCTTCTCGTCCGCGGTGGATATTTCTCCAGAGGAGACAAAAGACAGTAACTTCTGCGTGTGGTATGTCGGCCCATGTTAAAGATCCCCAGGTTGTCAAAACCCTTCATCGGTAAACGCCCACCCCGCGGAGCGCCATAGACAAGATGTGGCTGCCTCGTACGAAACTTAAGTCGAATTTAATAGGTAAGGCAGTCATGCTTGAGGTATTGAATGCTAAGATCAGCATTGCGTGGAAAATAAATAAAGAAAGCTCTCACGAACTACGTTCTATTTTATGTAGAATCATGTAGAATTGATGTAGAATTTTTTACACCTTTTGTGTTATTATGCATAATCATCCTGGCCCTATACAGCAGCTATCTCCATTGTCTTTTATTTCGTGTCGCTTTTAATTTTACTCACTGGTTTTAGTATTTGCCATTACATCATTCCCAAATAACTCGTTGCTTGGCGCTCTTTGCACTTGTTGGCCTTGCGTCGCTAAAAACCAACCGCCATTATCATCATTATGTAGAGTTATTCAGGCTTGCGTCTGTCGGTGAGAGAATAAACACTGAAGCTCGAGGGAAATGTTTGTTTTCTTCCCCACGGTGCAAACGTTGAAGAGGAAATTGAGTCACGAAAGCTCCAGTCGTACAAAATGTCTCACAGAACGGTCTTCCGAAAAGGCTCCCCCACCCGATTTATTTGTAGCGGCCCAGGCCGCCGATGGCTGCGTGCCGCACGGAAGCTGGGGCACCCCTGTTTGCCAACGGAACACGGCAAGCAGTGAGATGGCGTGCCTAGACTAAATAAACGCCTAGAGGAGATACGTGCATTTATGTTTTTTTGAACTGGTGGGATAGGCTGTGACAGTTTTAAAAGAAAAAGGTTGAACGCAATGTATACTCATGAACATGTGATCAGGGGAACACAACTCTCGCTCTTTGCGGCGGCCTTTCACGTCCAGAGGCCGCTATCGTTTAGGCGGTGCATAAAGAAAATTCACAATTTTGGTGTGTTTTGTTGGCATGCCTTATTGTTTCCTATTTGCAGCGTGTGTGAAGTGATGTGCCCTTCTTTTCTGTGAAAGAACACTGCAGATGATCGGCTTTCAACAAAGATACAATGTAGAAGCTATCCCTTCAGTGAGCCCGTGCTTTCTTCACCTCGGAATGGCTAAAGTGCTGATAAAAGTGATTTTACTCAAAAACTATAAATTAAAATAAAAACGCGCCTCTATTGCCAGGCTCAATTTAAATTCTAGAAAGTCGCAATATTTATTACTGTACATCGTCTTAAATTTGTCTACACACCAGCCGCGTTCGTATTATTGCAAAGCAGACACCGCTTTTGCGCTGCTTAATCATCCGCGGCTCTGCAGCATCTGTGGTGTTCAGAAAGGAGGAATTACGTGGAATTAGAAATTTCAGGAGTAAATTATTCCACTATTCCGGGGTGTTAGAGTTCAATGCCAGAATTATCATCGCGATTAGGCTGTTCGCTTTTTTTATGAAGAGCTTAACTTCAGTAACTAGTTTGGAGTAGCAGTTGTACCACCCTCCAGTTTTAGATTGAGACAATTGTTAGATTGAGAATTGTTGACACAAGCTGAATCCCTAGAGAAGGCAAGTGTTGCAGGGGGTGGCAGAAGGTTAGATGGGCAGATGAGATCAAGAAGTTTGCGGGGATAAATTGGTTGCAGTTAGCACAGGACCGGGGTAATTGGAGATTAATGGGAGAAGCCTTTGCCCTGCAGTGGGAGTCGATAGGCTGGTGATGATGATGATGAATTGTTGCGAATAATTTAGTGCGATTGAATACTTCTGATTCAAAAAGAAGGCATCTTCTGAAGACGTGGGGAATTTTCTAAGTATACGGTCAAGTCTCCAACTTCTTCCGATTTGA
This sequence comes from Haemaphysalis longicornis, assembly GCF_048455015.1. Taxonomy (NCBI): domain Eukaryota; kingdom Metazoa; phylum Arthropoda; class Arachnida; order Ixodida; family Ixodidae; genus Haemaphysalis; species Haemaphysalis longicornis. Next base: position 14,117,734 of record NW_027526335.1, on the reverse strand, counting down.
TCTTGGCACGCATCTTGCTGGAGAAGGTAACCATAAATTTCTTAATCGCTTCACGGATATTCTTGGCGATCTGTATTTTCTAGGGCTAACGAGAAACGGTGGATGCTAGGTGATGATTTTATTTTTACTGGGAAAACTTGTAACTAATCCTTGCCACGTGTCGCAACACACGGGCGACGATGCCCGAGCCGCCTACAAGCGACGAACTGAGTGGTAGTATTTTCACGACGAATGGGCTATCACCAAAAATAACGCCCAAATGGCTATTAGGAGCTTCGCTATAAAACAGATCTATAACACAGAAAGGGGCAACATTTTTTCTTGTTCGCCTCGCATAAAGGTTTACGTGACCCCTGACAAATAAATATTTTGTTTCTTCAATTTTATAAAAACAATACAAATTTGATTAATCTTCCATAGTGATATTATTGCCTTTTTGCAGCCAGAAGAAACTTTCCAGCCTGCTTATGAGCCATGCCGAGGATAAGTGGAACGTGCCTGCCCGGTACATGACGGAACGCTCGCTGAAGCACGACTCGCCTAGACAGTAGCGCAACATTTTCCTTTAGTATATTACTAGTATAAAAGTATGCGCTGGACAGCCCACCTCAAGGGGTGGTCATAAGCACCCGCATTTTGATGCCACTTCGGGCCACGACACCGCGATGACGTTGAGGCGCTCACCATAGTTACATCTGCAGGTCAGTTACTTTAATACGCATAGCTACCGTGATAATGATGTTTGTGGAATTGCGGTGTCGTGACCACTTTGTTCTTGCTTTTTGAAGCGTGTTCGCGTGCGGGATGTTATTTTTGGCGCCAGTTGATGACTTGATGATGATGGCGATGATGTTCAAGAACTTGATGCGCAGAGAAACGGCGAGTTGTTCACAGCGACTGGTCTAGACCTGTGTGCTGCAGGTACTCTATCAGAGCTTTTGTAGCCCGTAAAGCACGTTTGGGACAAGCCCGTGGTCCTAAGACGTTCTTAAGCTTAATGCGGTATTGCTCCATGGTGACGTCGAGCAAACCCAGGGCCCATGAATAAGGCTCAGGAAGGAAAACTTGATTTTGTCTTCGATACAGTTAAACGGCTTGACGCATTCAATTGATCTGTGCTGGAATCTGTTAACATGGTCTTGTACATTCATATAGGCCATAAAAATGACTTCAAATGGCATTCCAAACTAGTTGCTGAAATCGAATTCATATTGTAATCGTCTGTTTCTGCGCAACTCCCCGCGAACAACGAGGTAATTAAGAAAATCCAAGGCCAAATTGCCGATCTACAATCTAAAATTCAGTCTTCTAGTGATTCAGGGGCCGCCACAAGGATAAACAATATTTGCAATATCGAAAATAAGATCCAGGACATAGAAAACGGCTCGCGATGATCCAATGTCTTATTTTATGGTATCTCTGACGGTAGCCCATCGGAGTCATGGGATGCTGTTCAAAAGGTTGGGACTGATTTTTTCCAAGGCCAGCTCACAACCAATTGCTGTCACTAAAATTTACAGCTGGGTTAGTTGGTTTTGGTTCATCGTAAGTAGCGCTTGAAACGGCCGTAAGTAGCGCCGCCGTGTGTGTCTTCACTTCTGTCTCCCGTTTCAAGCGCTAGTTGCGATCAATTGCTGTCACGTCTATTGCACGAGCACATCGCGTGGGGTGTTTTTCGCCAGATAAGACACGACCAAGTATTGTCCCATTCTCCCATGATAAAGAGGTAGAGGCGATAATAAGTCGGGGCAGCAGGCTGAAAAACACACCTTACGGCGTGTCCCATGACTTTTCCAAGCCATTTCGAGAAAAACCAAATCATTTCTAAGAACAAACAATAAAAAAAGACGGTGACCACTTAAAGCTCGTTTTTGACAGGCTGTGCATCAAAGGCGACGAGTACGTATGAGACACTGTTGCAAATCAAGCGGCACCCGTTTCTAACCTAACCACGGTATGACTGCATTTTCCCCTCACACCTCGTTCAACAAGAATAGCAGCCTATCACCACAAAAACTCAGTTGTAGTGGTATCTCGTTTTTGTACACAAATGTCAGAAGCGTTTCGTCGAAAAACACCGCGCTCCCTTCCATAGTTGATTCTAGCACACCATCATATACTCTGCTAAATGAAACGTCGTTGAACGATGACATTCCCGATAGCAGCATTTTTCTCACTTGGGCTGATTATAGTTTCTTTCGCCGTGGCAGGAAACACAGAAAGGGAGGAACATTTTTCTAGGGCTAACGGATGGCATGCTTGCCGTACCTGTGTATGTGAGTTCATCTTTGGAATGTGTTTGGGTTTTCTTAAAGTGTGGGGTCCATGACATAATCATTGGCGTTTTTTACCAGCCCCGTGATGCGAATACTGATTTTTCAAATGAATTTACCCGTGTACTGACCCTAATCCGTGTACTGACCCGTTTTTCAAATTCTTTATTACTAATCCTTGGTGATTTCAGCTTTCCAACATTTTGCTGGTCAATTCAATTAGTTATGGTTGGCCAAACTGAAGCACATAACTTTGGTCAATCTTGCCTTAATTCTTTCCTGGTTCAGCTTATTAATCGTCCCACAGGCTGTTCGTCTACATCGGCTACCATTCTCGACTTAATTCTAACCAACGACACTGATATTTTTTCTGACATTACGCATCTCTATGGGCTGTCTGACCACGACGTCCTTACTGATAACCTTCTTATGTCTCCTATCAAGCACATAACTACTAAGAAACAAATAAGATGTCATAATACGATTGACTACACAAGCATTAACAAGGAACTGTTGTCATTCACAGATAATTTCATGGAACAACAAGTATTGCGTTCAGTTGCAGATCTTGTAAGAAGGTATCACGTTAATTTGAACGTTATAAATACGCTTGCGGTGTAACGTTCTTCTTTGTCCTTCGTGTGTCTACACTGTAAACATTTGAGTGTTATAGAAATCTTGCCCGCGATAGTACCGCACCCGTGATCTGGCTCCGGCTGCAGAACGAGGAATTCCAAAAAATTGACCGTAAAATCCGTCACCGAAAACCCCACTGTGGTTCACGAAGATCTGTTTTACATACATATGAAAATGCCTTAAAACAATCTGCAATACTTCAAAACAACAAGCATGCTCCGTGGCTTTCCTTTGCGGTGGCAGAAGGCACCACAAGCATCTTTATAACCTCTTTAAAGACCGGTATGTCTTCACCAAAGCCACAAAAAATATTGACCAGAAAATGCTGCTTCGTCTATTGACTTCTCTGTCACTGCTTTCTTAACATTTAATTCGTTAGGAGAGTGCACAACGCTTTGAGCGTCACGTAAATCTTGATACCCCATCCGTATCCTCACGTTGTTTCCTCTTAGGCCGGTTCAATCAGTAAAACTTACTAGTGCGGAGTTTGTAGGTAGAATATTATTTATTTCTTACCTTTATGTTTTAATGATGCGGATGGCGTTACAAAAATAAAGTACATTTTTATGGCAAGGGTTGGTACGGGTGGCTAAGTCCATGCATAGTTTGATAAATGGCGCGGTCGTGGAAGAGCCGAGGCTAGACGGCCCACCAATGAGAAGGAATGTTAGTGTCACTCGGTATTTGTGCGACGATGCTCGCTTTGATGCTGGAGCGCGACTGGGAGGTAACGGCGCACCGCCGCCAAGCTTCCATCCTTTCATTTTTCATCCATTTTATCAACGCGGTCTCTTCTTACGAAACAACGCATTCCTTCTACTAGAAGTGCTTCCTGCATTATTCCACGCAAGTCGGAAAACTTCGAGCAGAACGCGAGAACGAGAAATGGAGTTGGGGAGGTGGCTCGTGGCTATAAAGCCACCATCGCAAGAGCATCCGAATTTATTTGCAGAGACACTAACCTCCAGGGAGGACGTATATAAAATATTGCCCCGAAACCGCGGTATCGTTCATCGCAGCACATACATCGTACTCAATCTTACATATTTCACAAGAGTGTGCCGAGGTAGTGCTACGAACCAGGTGTTTGAAAACTCGCTCAACGTTGCACAAGACGAAAAAACAAGGAAAATTTGATAAAAGCGATCTACAAGAATGAAAGTGTACGAGCGCTGAGATGAAATTGGGTGGAGAGTGCCACATTTGGCGGTGATCGAAGCGAGGTAAGACTACACAAGCGGGCAAGTGAGGAAAAAGTGCCCCCAAGGCCAGAGATATTGTGATATTAATAACGGAAGGCATTGCTTATGCACGAGTGAAGCTTTGTTATCGGAGGTTCAGAATTGCAATTTTGAGAACCACTGAGCTAAAAAACGCGGTGAATGTCCTACGAGAGATTGATTGATTGCAGGGATTTAACGCGCCGACGCAACGCAGGCGATGAGGCGCGCCGTAGTAGAGGGCTCCAGATTAATTTTGACCACCTGGGGGTCTTTAACGTGCACCGAAATCTCGTACACACGGGCGTTTTTGCTTTTCGCCTCCATCAGGAAAGCAGCCGCGGCCACGAGAGAAGCATAAGGCGACAATCATTTAAAGCAAAAAAGTGAAGAAAAGGAAATATTAAATACTTTTTTGGTACAATTTTCGTGCACGTTTCATTAGGCTACCCCTGCTGTTCCATAATTTATTCAGGCCGCAAAGCTCAGAGTTAGAAGCCTCAGAGCTCTCACAAAAGGTATGACATTATGAAGAGCTGCCGAAAATGTGCTTATGGGGAAAATGAGTCCGCTGAAACATCTTTTTCTGTTGAAGATCCAGTAGCATGCCACAAAACATACAATAAAATAGTTAAGAGGCAACTTTATACTAAAGTATTGGCCTTGGGACGCGCACAGTAGGGGGATGGAACTTAATGTAAATATAAACACGGTACACGAGTTCCAATCTGGCATGAGGCGAAAAATATAGAACTGACAAAAACCTCACCAAGTCCCCTTTTTTCGCGTTGCCTTGTCGTAGCTACGGTGGGGAGTAAACGGCAAGACCGACTACGACCTTTTATTAAAAACTAAAAAAAAAAACGCTATAGTGTTATATTGACCTTGTAAGAGGATCTAAGCCAAGTCTTGGCGCCCCAGCTGGAGTTACCAACAAGGATGTCTCGGGCGCTTCACAGCGCCCTGTGAATGAATGCTTTAGAGCGCATCCTGTTATATCGTAGGGGCGGCACTTTGCCTCTTAACAACGCAAAAGATTTCATGCCCCCTCCATATACCATCTTGATTTACGTCATCGTCATCGGCGCAATACATTCGACAAGGGGTGAAATTTAAAAAAAAGTAATTTGCAGTCATTTTCAGCTCAAACGCCAGGAATCTTGAAATCGATAGAAGCGAATAGAATGGTCGTGCGTGAGTGGCGTCAACGGATGGGGTTCAGCCATGTTGTGTACTGCCATATTATGTGATGTACTGTCATGCGAATTTTGAAGCCACAAACCTGCTTCTTCAGCCCGCAGACTTTGAAAAAGTAAAAACATTTTATGTGACGTGGACGCTGACCTTGCACAGCGCACCGTGTGTAGAGAGCTGCGAATGCAGGAAGTTTTCCAGAGGAATGCTAGAACAGTTTCGCTCTAGGAAATGATGGCCGTTGCCGCGAAGAATAGAATAAAATAGAATCGTTTATTGCGCTTCACAGGAGGCATGATGCTTGAGGCCTGCGGGAAAAGCTGACGAAAAACAGCTTGACGGAGCCGCAGGCCCCCCCCTCCGCCGCCCCCCCCCCCCCCCGTTTGCAGGTGTGCACCGCATTGAAAATATATGCAAGCAATTCTTAATTTATAACATGCACTCACAGCCTGACGCAGCCGCCGTGCCCTAGTTTAGTAGGTGTACAGCCTGTGTACAGCGCAATGAAAACATGTGCAAGCAACTCTTATTCTATAACATACCATCATCTACACTTCAGTTAGACCAACAATATAGCAATGGCACGCAACAAACTGCGCGAAGAAGGCTTCCAAAATAACACATAAATTGGACGCAAGGTTTTCAAAAGGGGTTACAAGAAGCAGGGATTGTATTGTAAAAGCTATCACAGGTATACAAAAGGATCCAAGTAATAAGTGACTCACATATTGTAAATAAAAGTGAGTGCTCCGATTGTTTTGTTTAAAAAATTGTATTTTTAGGATTCATAAAAAAAGAAAAACATAAAAAATGAGAAGGAAAGGAGAAAAACGTCCTACATGTGAACGGTAATTCGTACTTAAGAAAAGTGAATTTTCTTTCCATTTTTCAGTGGAATGCCAGAGGTCTAAAACCACGAATTTCTGATATTCGCCAGTTTGTATTCAATAATCCGTTCCCGATTCTCGTGATCTGCGAACAGAACCTACCAACTGCAATAAGACTGTCCGGCTATGAAGGCATCGAGTCATCTACTGGTGGGACCAGTAGCAAAGTCATGGTATTCATACACCGGGAACTCACATATACTGTTCATTCGATACGCCCGCACGACACCAACCAATACGTATGCTTAACTGTTCAAAAACGACAGCTCTCTTTCACGCTCCTAGGAGCCTACATATCCCCATCAGCTATCCTTGATCGACAGAGAATAAAGCATATCTTCGAAACAACACCAGGCCCTTGGATCCTCACCGGTGATTTTAATGCCCACCACCCGCTTTGGGGAAGCTCCAAGATGAACCTCAGGGGTCGAAGACTTGCATCATTCGCGTCAGAATATGGGCTCTGTGTACTGAATGATGGAAGTCCTACATTTCTCCGCGGCCCGACCTATGCGAGCTGCCTGGATCTGACCTTGGCTTCAAGGCAATTCGCAGGACATCTACAATGGTTTACGGACATCGAAACCCGCGGCAGTAATCACATTCCAACATACATCAAAATTAAGGGATTCCGGCACCCTATATCTCCCAACGTGTCCAAACATACTGACTGGACGAAATTTGAATCCCTTATGGAGGACGCCTGCTGTGAGGGCCTTTCCACAAGCTTTGAAACTGCTATCGGCAGTGCAACCCAGGCTTCCACGCGTACTGTCACAATGCCGCCCAAAGTGACAGAGTTTGATACCGAACTTGAACGCCTCCGGGCAATTCGACGGCGAGCGGAGCGACGGTACCGGCGTATAAGAGCTGTACACGACCTAAGGGTAGCCAGAAGCACACAGAAGAAGATACAGCACCGCATCGCACAGGTTCAGGCACAACGGTGGAAATCATTTTGCGAGTCCCTCGACCCTCGGAAGCCTTTGTCTTCTATATGGAGAGTATTGCGTGGCCTGGTGACACCTGTGCAGCAGCGCTACCCATTCAAGGCTTTGGCACTATATGAAAACCGTCCGGAGATAGAAGTCGCAGAAGATTTCTGCATGAAGATTGCCTCTAGAACTGATGGCTATCGATCTGCAAGGATCCGTGAAGTCCCCACGTCACGCGATCAACGCATGGACGTGCTCTTCTCCATGGAAGAGTTAGAGGCGGCTCTGGCATCCTGCCGGCGTAGCTCATCCCCAGGTCCCGATGAAATCTCCTACTCCACACTATGTCACCTCGGTCCTCAAGCACGTCAAACGCTTTTGGACATCTTTAACAAGGCGTGGATGGATGGCATGGTTCCACCGGAGTGGAAAGTAAGCCGTCTGGTCCCCTTACTCAAGCCTGGCAAATCTCCGCTCGACCTTCCATCATACCGTCCAATTGCCCTGGCCAGCTGCCTATGCAAGCTTATGGAAAGAATGATACTCACGCGGCTGCAGTTGTACCTCGAACATAACAATATATACCCTGAAGTTATGGCTGGTTTTCGGCGTGGGCGTTCCTCCATAGACTGCGTGGTGGACTTGGTAACGTTTGCACAGCAAGAAAAAAGTCGCAAACGCATTTCAGCAGCCCTCTTCCTTTACGTTAAGGGCGCCTATGACAACGTCGTTCATGAGGCTATTCTAGACGCCCTGGAGCACTTCGGACTTGGTGGGCGAGTTTACCGATGGATAGAAAGCTTCTTGTCCGGAAGATCTTTTTATGTCATGACGGAGGATGGCCCGACATCACAGCACTTTGTTCAACGGGGACGTGTTCCTCAAGGTGCGGTGCTAAGTCCAACGCTTTTCAACCTAGCGATCGTCAGACTTGTGCACGCTCTCCCCAATAATGTCTGCGTCTCCATTTATGCCAACGACATTTGCCTCTGGGCTTCGGGGGTCAACCGACCACAGCTACGGGCACGACTTCAAAAGGCGGCCAATGTAACGCGATCTTACCTGCGGCAACAAGGTCTGAGTATCTCGGGTGACAAGTGCGCGCTGGTTGCATTTACCCGCAAGCCGATGTTTCGATATTCCATCAAGATCAATGGGAGGTTGATTCCCTACTCCAGGCATCACAAATTTCTTGGTGTAATCATCGACAGGGACATTTCCTGAAGCGCACATGTTTCTTTCCGTAAGAAGAAACTTACTACCATTGCCCAGATATTCAGATTTCTTGCTGGAAAGACGTGGGGAACATCGGTAAGAGGAATGCTGCAACTGTACTCCGCACTTTTTTTAGGCGCCTTGCGTTACAGCTTGCTAGCAATTTCCAACACTTGAACCACTAACCTGCGGGTAATACAGAGCGTCCAAGCGCAGGCTCTGCGCACGTGTCTTGGTTTGCCGCGTTGTGCATCAACAGTGGGCACCATTTGCATCGCACAGGAACACCCAATAGCAACGTACGTGGCTACTGAAACACTGCGCCTATACATCAGGCTACTCACGAGGCTGCCTTCTCACCATCTGGCGCAGCTTCCTCAAAGTAGACCATGATCTATTTTTTCAGCCATTATCACAACGCACAGGGCTGAAATCCCTTCAAGGTACGCCCCTGCGGCAACACCCACCTCCCCGTTGTGGTGCCTGGCACAACCTGAGATTCGTCTCAGTGTTCCGGGAATTCGAAAAAAAGCCGACTTGTCATCATTGGCCCTTCAACAGCTTACGCTGCTGTTACTGCATGAACGGTACAACGACCGGAAACATGTGTACACAGATGGCTCAGTAACGTCATCCAGTTCGGCAGGTGCAGTGTTTGTGCCAGCAGATTTTGCAACAACTCGATTCCTTATTGGCCATACCACGAGCTCGACAGCTACAGAACTTGCAGCCATTCGTGAGGCTATTGACCATATCATCGGAGCTACTCCTCAAATTTGGGCGATCTTTTCGGATTCCAAGGCTGCCTTACAGAGCTTACGCACAGCCCTGCGCTACGGCCCCCTACACCAACTGGTGACAGATAAGAGAAACATTCCATCAAGCCATCACAGCCGGCCATGACGTAATTTTCCGGTGGCTTCCAGGTCACTGCGGAGTCATCGGTAACGTGCTGGCGGATGAAGCTGCCCGTACAGGCCATGAGAGCGACCGCACCATTTTACTTCCGCTTTCAAGAACCGATGCCGCCAGGACGCTTCGCTCCCTTGCACGCAAGATTACCATGCAGCAATGGAATACACCGGACTTTTCGAATCCCCGACTGTATATTCAGGATCCCCTTCTTCAGCGCCGTATTCCGTATGGGCTGTCTCGACCCCAGTCAACTTTACTTCGTAGACTGTGGTTGGGAGTGACCTTCACGAAAGCCTACTCTTTCCTTCCTCATCGGGATGGCCAGCAGCGCCCACTGTGACGCCTGCGGGGCGGAAGAGACTATAGAACATGTGCTGTGTCGCTGCCCCGAATACTCGTCGGAGAGGAGCGTGCTTGCCACCGCGCTGACCCGATTGGACAATCGACCATTTACGGTAGAAACTATTTTAAGTCATCGGTCTTCACCATCGACCTCGCAGAAGGCGACGAAAGCCCTTTTACGTTTCCTGAGTGAAACGAACTTGCTTGAAAGACTATAGTGCCCGAAACGGGACTAGAGTGCGCGCTTTCCCACTCCTATCTCTTCCTCTTCTCCCCCCCTTTTTATTCCCTGAGCCCCATTCTCCCAGTGCAGGGTAGCAAACCGGGCTCTACACCTGGTTGGCCTCCCGGCCTTTCCTTTATTTTTTCTTCTTCTTCTTTTTAAGGACTAGATCCCTTTTTGACTGGAAAATTTTTTAATGGAGACATTAAAGTCGATCTGATCAGATAGTTTCTTTAGACTTAAAATGGTTTGATATGATAACACTGGGTTTCGATAATTGGTTCTGGTTCTGGGAGCATGCCGATCTGAATGCTTTCAGAAATATTACGTTCGGTCGGGTTTGTTGTATATGACATGAAAGTTGTTTTATTCCGGGATACACAAAGATTTCACTGACGTCATATCCGTCACGGAAATGACGCCAGTTCAACGAAGCAAGCAGCCTGTAAAGAGTGCACCCCTGCACACAGGGTCTTCTGTAGGGAAGCAACGTTTCCAGCTGTTCTCTGGTTAATGATGTAGCTTTTGTAATTAACGTAAATGCTAAAACATTCTTTTCTGGAAGGTAATTATTTTTTGCAATTTTACCATTTGTAGTTCCCCATAAGGGTTTCATACAGCTGCAGTTTTAACCCCAGTGGAATGACATGCGCGATTCGGTACAACATTCCTTCGAAATTCCAAAACTTCTTTTATCTCCAAACACCGCTGCACACACAACGGGGGATGTTTAGACGAGGTCGCCAGCTCGCATAGTAGCTGCAGTGGTCGCTACGCTTTTCAGGATAGCGAGGAATTCGTAGAAATATACGCTGAGAAAACGGCGAAGCGAACCTCTGATAACCTGCCGTACCAACACCCGGAAACGTCCGCAAGAACGTCATTTTTTTGCATGATCTGTTAGGACGACCCCCTCCCCGAGTTGCACGCCTGCGTACTATGACGTGGCCCTGCAATCCTACGGAACTTTGTGAGTGGGTTTCTCAAGCTGGCTCACGAAATCCAGCTAGTAAGCCGGGAAATAGCCCAAACAGTATTAGTACACAGTAAAGGCTGGGCATTAAAAATTGTCACAACCATGGCTGCTCGCCCACATTCCGTGAGACGCGTGTTGCAAAGACATAGAAAGGGCAGTGCCTGCCTGAAATCTACGAAGCGTACATCATTCACAAGGCAGGAAGGGATTGCGTTAGCAAGGCTTCTGTAGATTTACTAAGTAAGGAAATTCTCTATCCGGATTCATACAAACTAAGTTCCATTGTCCATGACTGCCTTACCTTACCCCCCACCTCTTGTCACGTGTTTGATTGTTACGCTGTATTTGCAGTGCTCACTGAGTGCTCATTTGTACGTGTATAGTTCCTGGATTTCTTTTTTTTTGTTTGTTTGTTGTAGTTAATATTCCATCATGATCCCTTCTCACCTTCCCTCCTTCTTATGCTTCGGTATATTTCGCAGGACGCGCAAAAAACCACCAGTTGCAGTTATGTTGTCATTAATTGCCCCGTATTTTAGCGCTGTTTTCAGTTCAGCTCTTAAAAATGAGCTTCGTTCCACCGGGTTCTTTCAAGATTAGCGCGAGAGCGGGCTGCTAGCATTTGGCGATTTTTGTTTTCTCTTGGTTTCGCACCGTTACAGTGTTCAAGGTGGTTGTGCGTATAAGAATCAGCGACGACATTCCCGCAGCACACAATTTGAGCATCGATAAACCAATGAATGCAATGGTGGTTGGTATTCAAATATACCCCTGGTTAGTTCCAGCTTAGCATGATTCATCAAGGTTATGGCAAGAATAAACAAAACACCGGCGGGCTTGTCATATTCACGGTTTTCTTCAATGGAAGGGTCGCTAGATCCAGATTTCTTTTGGCGCAGTTTCTACTGCTGCTCGGTTAATTTATAATGGCGTTCTGCCGCGGGATGAATTGCTGATGGACCGGGTCTGCCCATGGCTGTAACTGAGGCAATAGATCTTTGCGCCAAACTTATAATATATGTGAGCTTGAGCGCAAGTCTACGAGCGCCGACATCACTGTTGCTAGTCATCCAACAGCGGACAACCAGCACAGAGGCGAAGCTCCCACGCTATGCAAACGCGCCCCCAGCAGTGAACAGACAGAGCAAAAAGAGACGGCAAATTACATAAACGTTACCTTGCTACCTACACGCTACTGCTTTTTCTTGCTGGCACGAAATACTTTCGCTCGGTGCTGCCTAGCAACGGGGGAAGGGCTTGGCAGAACTTACTCGGGCATTCTTTTGGTCACACTGACTTGGACCTTAGTACAAGTTTTATGCAATTTGCACAGTTGCTACTACCGTGCTAAAAATATCTCATCTGGTCTGTAAGGCGGGGCGACTATTTTAGGCTATGAAGTGCGTCACCGTGTAGAGTCGTCGGTTGTTCTACACCACAAGAAATATTTTTACAAGCAAAAAAAAATGTCCAGAGATTTAGATCATCGCCTACTACTTCCTCGGTAATCTCAAGCCGCCTGTCTGCAAAGCGGGTTTTTTGTACTCAGAGTTGGTTATGAGCAGCCAAACGGGCCGATAATAACTTTTCATCAGCGAACGGTAGCTTCATCCTTAGTAGCTAATTTTCTTTCTTTACTAAACAATGCACGATCAGCAATGCACATCTCCCAACTTCCAGGAAACAGAGGCAGCCTCTCTGCTGAAATACACGAAAAAGAAAGCGGTGAATAAAATTGGGGTGTCAACGCCAACGCACTGCATCCTCGATGTCGTAGCACCGCATATTCGGCTCGCAACGGTGTAGGTGCATTTTACATGAAGAGTTGGAAGGGAGAGAGTGGCGCTCGCGTCAGTATCGATCCATGGAGCGTATCGCCCACATGAAAAATGTTTTCGGGCCATACTTTGTGGAGATTTCTGCACGCGCCAACTACTTCCTGCACGTCGCACGGCTATTGCCAAGAATAGGCGAACAGGAAAGAGCGTACCACTATAATTGTGTCCTCCTTTCTCGCTGATTTTGGGCGTATTCCACAGCATGTGCAGGGAGAGAGCATTTTCAAAGCGAGGAAGAAAGCGTGTACGCAGACGTAGGTGAAAACAGAACCAAACGACACATGCCGACATCATTCCATTTTTTATGATTAAGTCATAAACCAACGGCTCAACAACTTTTGTTAAATCGTACTTCTCCTACACTTAATTCTTTTCTGTGTTGACAACGGCGCGATGTCAACATGGCGACTCTATGTGTCGTTTGTTTCTCTGCTCGTCCACGTCTACTTAGTGCCCTATTGTTTTTCCATTTTAAGTCATGAACCAATTAGCTCACCAACAAGTTTGATTACTACTATGTCACCAATGTCAACTCGCGGCCTGCCTTACAAGCACTGATGAAGCCATCCCATCCCAACGCCGAAGCCAACCTGTGTGCGAGTTAAGCGCATTTCCCACACTTGGACTACGAGACGGGCACCGCACATTGCTTCGGTCGCTGCCAGGCCATTCCGGCATCCTGGGCAGCATCATCTATGAATCAGCAGCGAAAGAGGCGCACAATCTGCTTGGGCCTGTTGGAATCCCGTATTCCAGACAAGAGGAAAGTACAGCCGCCTCCGCACCGGGATTGAAACTGCAGCTACCAGCATGTCAGGACCCTCTTAGGAGACCGTTGCCTCGGCACGGGATTGACCCCTCGTGCAATTTCTAGTTTCCGCGAGGATTACCAAAACAAACTTTGCGTGAGGCTTACCAAGACGTTTTGAGTGACGTAAACGGATGCCGGAAGCGAGTGAGACAGCCCTGTAGTCTAGCAGAAAAACTAAAACCTACAAAGCGAATCATCGCCGTCGCAGGAGCCACTGGTCGCGCTCTCGGCGCATACGGCAAAGCAACCTTCACCCCTCCCCCTATACGTCCGCAAGCTGCCGCTCTGTGTGCGACAACCCTGGTGCCAGACGGGACGTGCGATGGTGGTTAAACAATGTGAATGTTCCGCGCGGCCTTTTAATATACCTAAAATACGTCTAGCGGACAGCGCACGTGCAGCGAGAACGACGTCTGGGGCGCTGTTATGCCTCGCCGTCTCGTTACGGATAGTCTAATTTTAGTCGCTTCTATGCACTCGACATGATACGAGGCGCCATTCGTCCACTTGTAACGGCGACCAATGCCTAGTGTGAAAACGAGCCTAGGTACTCCGGTGTACGAACACGTGCATGGCAGTACGGGAGCATTTGCGTGAGCATTACGTGAGCACTTTCATCCGAAAATTCGAAAAAGAGATTCAAGCTGGACAGATGGGCTTGCGTAGCGCAGCCTCCACAGTTGGAGTTAACAGGCATGTGACTATGTCGAACCTGCAATAACCCTCGAAACCGCCACCGGTGCCGCGGCTTGCCAGCTTGCGAATTTCAGCTCAACGTGTTTCTTGCCAGCTTGCCAGCTCAACGTGTTTCTTTGAGCGCTTGTGTGCGCGCTCATCGTTCTGTTCCTCACGTAACTCTTGGCACATCCGCTCAGTCGCTGTTTATGTAATCTCTTCTGGGTGACTGATAGCTTCATTTTTTTATTCTTTACCAGATCACCTTAGAGGTAGTGCCCCAGAGAGTGGTGTATTCGTTTTCTGGGGACGCCAAGCTATCTATTTAAACAACTTCGGAGTTGTTTTCATGGAGTTGTTTTCAAGATCCCTTTAAAGGGACTCTGCAACACTTTTTTCATTTAAAAAATCTTAAATGCTTGCAGAACGTAGTCAACCAACACACCCAGTACTTAGATTAGGGGGTCGCGAAGTACCTCAGCCAAAAATTACTGCTCTATGCCTATCAGATAACTTGCAAACTCGCTCAAAAGATCTTTTTTCTCTTTCCCGGCGTTGACGTTCTTCGACGACTCGAATTACGTCCCTAAAGCCATGTAGCGGCTCTTGGCGTTTTTCTTTCAGCTGCAGCAACGAACGCTTTTCCATAGCAACTTAAAAAAGGCCACAAAAAAATTAGAAGCCGGTCCACTCAACGTGAAAGCTGTCGGAAATGCAGAGCAGTGATTCGCCATAGTGGCTTGTACCGCCGTTATCCGCTTACTGCTACCACCCCATGCAATTCAAATTTCTCGCCTCCGCAGTGCTCGCGCGCCCCCTGCCTGAAACTGCGCCAGCGGGAGTTCTGCTCGACGTCGGCGTTTCGATGCAGTGTCACGCATAAAGTTTCTCACTAGCTTAATATTGAGAAACTCTATGGTGTCACGCTCTCGCAGCGTTGGATCCGCCGCCCGACGTTCACGAGCGAGCGCCGCTTCTCGCTGCCGAAATTCGCTTTCGGCGGCTCGGCGTTCACGAACGGATGCCGCTTCATGTTCTCGCATCGTTGCATCCGCCGCCCGACGTTCACGAATGGCTGCGGCTTCTCGCTGGCGGAGTTCGGCGTCGGCGGCTCGCTTGCGGCGCTTGCGCTCAGCATCCGCAGCACGCCGCCGCGCTGCCTTCTCTTCTAGCGTAGACATTGTCGATGAAGTCGATGGTGAAACGTGAAACGTGCCGTGAACCCCCTGCCGCGGCTATGACGCAACGTGGCGCGGCTATGACGCAACACAATCCAACGCAATCCACTTTAATCCAATCCAATCCAAATCCAAACCAATCCAATCCAAGCCAAGCCAAGCCAAGCCAAGCCAATCGAATTCAATCCAATGCCAGACCGACGGGGAGCGATGCGGACTATACGACTACGGACGTCAACGCGGGTGACATCGTGAGTTGATTGATTGTAGGGTTTACCGCGCCGACGCAACGCAGGCGATGAGGCGCGCCGTAGTGGAGGGCTCCGGATTAATTTTGACCACCTGGGGATCTTTTACGTGCGCCGAAATCTCGTACACACGGGCGTTTTTGCTTTTCGCCTCCATCAGAAAAGCGGCCGCCGCGGCCGGGAATCGAACCCGCGACCTCATGCTCAGCAGCGCAACGCCTTAGCCACTGAGCCACCGCGGCGGGTGACATCGTGAGTTACTGAAATGCTCTGCATTAAAAAAAAAAAGCAGAAATGGAAGGCGTGTCTGGTGCGACGAGCCAATCACACAGTGCCGCTCCGTGCTGGCGATAACTATAGCTTTTGCAGTGGATCCAGACGCGAAGGAAAGAGTGAAAGCGCTTATCGAAAGTGTTCCAGGGTCCCTTTAAGGATGCAAAGCTTGCAGAGGGGTATAATGAAGAATCAATGCCTTCCGTGCATCAAAAGCCTGTCAACAGATAGCTGAGAGGAGTGTATATGGCATCGAGCCGAGCACTCTGCCTATACAGGCTTGAATAAGCCATTAGGGGAGAGGAGGAAACCACTTATTAAGATGATATGCACAAGCACCGCTATAAACATCACGCAGTCAAATGGTTGGTTGCGAGCATCTCCGAGCCCACGTCGCTTCACGGCGATATACGGCGGTGCGACATCAATCATGATGGTCTATCCAAGTGGAAACCGCGTTTCTGACAGCTGCGTTTGCAGTGCCGGTATCCAACCGTGTGCACTGAAGACATTATCTTGTAGCGAGTGCTTTCATAAGACGTACTCAAGTATAATGTATGCGCTAAATATATCTTTGGCGTTGTTTTTTCTGTTGTCATTCCCCATTCCACCCCTGCGCGTCGACTTCGGATTTACATAGGGACAAACAAAATTAACGCATACGATAACTTCGCATTTTCCAGTACCATTAAAACTTAATGCACCGATCCATCCGGGAATTTTAGTGAATCTTTGTGGTTTGGCATACGTTCTGTATCAGGGCGTTATATTAACCGAAACGGGACTCTTGCGGTGCCCGCCCTTTTGTGGGCTGCGCCTAGGATCCAGGTCAATGTAATCCAATGGTTCTAAGCCAAGCTAAGGCAATATTAGGAATTTTCGTTTTTGCTTGGCATTGCAGTGCCGGATATCAGGACGAAACCGGTGTTCAGCGATTGATCGCACTGGCGCCATGTGGGCCGTTTCTATAGCGCCAGCTGTCAGATCCGAATATGTCGTCCAATCGGCGCTTCCATTGTTTGTAAGCATAGAAATTCTCAGTTCTTCCAGGTCCGCTTCCGTAATAGTGAACGGCGACGACAAAGAAGCCATTTTCTCGGAAGCGATCGCATTTCTGAACAGCTATTCCTCCCTCTTCGCCTCCTGACTGCGTGTGGCTGTTTCGGACAGCGCGGCTATGGTATTCCCACATGTGGTAGATATTTCGCAGAAGGTCGAAATGAGAAGGGCGGTGGTTGGCGGAGACGTCTCAAGTTCAATCATGGCCAGAGGACACTTCGCTGCCGTCTGTGTTGTGGGGGCGGGGCATTCCCCATTGCCGCAGTCGAATTTCGGCCCGCTGCCGTTCCAGCGAGCATCGGATATATGGGCTGAGACGCGCGCGGCTTCGATCTCGAGCAGAAGACCGTCCTGCCCTTCGACGAAATATACGGGCTTCCTGCCATCCTCTTATTCCAGGCCTGCAACCACCCCTTCCTTTTTAGTTACGCCTGAAAGCATTGCAAGTAAGCAGTGCGACGGCAGCCTCTTCGGCAACGATGGTTTTTCGTGACAGATAGGCGAGCCCGCCAACCCCGAAGTTAAGAGTTATTGACTCTTTGGAAGGCGTCTACGTAGCCTTGGTCGGAATAAATCTAAAAACGGAAAGTTTCGCTATTAAAACAGCTCTCAACAATGCCCAAGCAACTTGCGCAAACTGGTGTCAGATTTTTAGTGTTCCGATTAAGCGTGTTCCTAGTACGTGGAACAGTTCGAGATAAAGGATGCTAGTGTAATTTCTTCCTTCTTATATTCATAGGCAAGTATATCGCTGTGAGGCTGCGGCAAATTAAAGCGACAGCCTGGATAGTCGCATCTTGAGAAAAAAAGGGGTATTGCCATCCGGTTCAACGAATGGCCGCCGCCATGAAGAGTAAAAACACACCTACAAAAACATTAGAATTTTTGCCGACGTGCGTATGTAGATTGTTTCTATAAAATCAATCAGTTAGTTTCAAAACAGAATGGCTTCCGCCTGGGGTTAGGGTTCGCCTGGAAACCGAACCCGTCTCTCCAGAGTAGGAGTCGAGTGCGTTACCACCACACTGCCTCAGCACGTCGCCTGTTTGGAACAAGAGTCAGCCTATGTAGTGCGTGCGGCACCGCGGGCATATTGGGTGCCAGGTGAACGTGACGGCACGTGAGTAGAACACGTGAGCTCCAGCCGCTGAGAACTGCATATGGAGAAGCGATGGGGTCAAGTGTCGCCAGTCTGCGAATTCGCACCAAAACCCGAAAGCGAAAAAGAGACGAAAACACGATGCGTTATCGCCAAAGCGGTTGAACGTATAAATAATACGGATACAGCAGTTCCTCCTAAATATTCGCGGTATTCATGACTGCGAAACACGGCCTTGTGCATCTGTGTAAGGTGTGAATTTGTAGGCTTTAATGTGGTGGCATAAACACTCTCTTGCCTCCGTTTAAGCTTCGATTACACCTTCTTTGCCTTAGAAAAATTAGTCGGCCCTTTCATCTCCCCCTGGAAATCTAAAATCGAGTCTAAAATGTACATCGCATCTCAATAAATTTCTATAGCTGGTTTGTAGACTGCCCGGTGCCATAACAGGAGTACATTGTCCAGCCAATGCCAAAATTGAAATAATTCGCAAGTGTTCGTCTAAAGATAAGTTAAAGAAGCAACCGAACCTTACGGCTAAATACACGAGAAGGGGGGAGGAGATGGAGGGATTGATTGATTGATAAATCTTTATTTGCGAGCCTGAGGCGCAGAAGTTAGGGCGCCCGCCTGGTGGAGGGCATCCTTAGTCCAGGATACCCTGGCTGCGGCTGGCTGTCCGGGCCCTGGTCACCAGGTCTTGCTGGATCCTGAGGTCCGGGCTAGTCAGGCAAGCCATCCACTGCTCATAGGATGGGGTGGGGTTGGGAGGGAGGTGCGGGGTTCTTTGGCACTCCCATACCTGATGATATAGGGTGCCAGGAGAAGGACAGAAATTACAGGTGGCGGGGTATTGAGTTGGGTAAATGGCGTGAAGAAGGGTGCTGTGGGGATATGTATTTGTCTGAAGTCTTCTCAGGGTGGTGGCTTCATCTCTGGATAGTCTTGGGTGCGGGTCCGGGTATTTTCTTCGGTCGAGACGGTAGTGGGCTAAAATTTCGGCGTAATTCGTGAGCGGGTCCATTTTGGGGGCAAGAAGCGAAGTTGTTCCCTCTTCGGTAATGGCCCGGTGTATATGCGCGCGGGCAGCGGCATGTGCCGCCTCATTACCTCGGAGGAATTCATGTCCAGGTACCCAGACGAGGTGTACCTCGGGGAGTCGGGGGATGCTCTTGAGGATGTTAAGCGCTGTGTTGGAAATGCGTCCCAGTAGGTAATTACGGCAAGCTGCCTGGGAGTCTGTCAGCACTGTGATGGCGTCGTCATCCGTCGTGGCGGCTAGGGCAATTGCAACCTCCTCGGCAGCCTCTGCAGATGTTGTGCGGACTGTGAGAGCGGTTATTTCATGCCCTGCTGCATTTGTTACACACACAGCATGGGCAGGCCGATGCGGATACGGGGACGCGTCAGTGTATCGTGCAATTTGGCTATTACCGTATTTAGCGCACATAGCTTGCACTCTAGCGATGCGTCGAGCCTTATTGTGAACCGGATCCATGTTTCTCGGAATCCGGGCTACACGAATGGCTTCTCGTACGTGCAGTGGCATTCGTTCTTTATGCTCTTGAAGGGGGGGTGTCGAATAGCCTAACCTTCTCAGCGTGGCCCGTCCGGTCGGTGTTAGTTTTAGGCGTTCTAACTGGGAGATGTGATGCGCCTCTTGTATCTCTTCCCATGTGTTATGGATTCCTAGACGCAACAAATTCTTGGTTGATGTCTTTGGAGGTAGGCCTAAGGCAGTCTTGTACGCCTGGCGGAGCAAAATGTTAAGCCTTGCTCTTTCACTCGCTTTGAGGACCAAATATGGTGTGCCGTATGCGACCCGGCTAATGAGTACGGCTTGAACAATGCGTAATGTATCAGACTCTTGCATTCCGAATCTTCGATTGGATACACGATGTATTAGGTGAATGAGTTGGGAGAGCGTTCGTTGCAGCGGTGCGATCGTATGGAGACCTGAACCGTTTTTCGGAATCGTGAGACCCAAGATGCGGAGATGGGCAACATTGGGGACTGGGTTTCCTGCAATTGTGAGCGCCGGATCCGGGATGCTTTGTTTGCGATGTTGCGCTGTCTTGGTGCAGAGAGTAAGGAGGGCCGATTTTTCCGAAGCACACTCAAGGCCCCGGGCGCTTAGATACTGCTGTGCTTCTTCGATAGCGCTTTGCAAAGTTAATTTATTGAGCATAAAAGTGGCCGGCTTTCTCACTCCAGAAAGCTGCGAGCCAGTGTAGCAGCGTGAGCGCGAGCGATGAGGCGTTCCAGGTCTTCGCACTGTGAGCTGGCTGAATGGCTCTCCCACTGCTCAGGAGAAGGGGAAGGGAGGGGGTTTGGTGCGTAAGGGCATTCCCAGAATAGGTGATAGGTGGTCTTCGTGGCGGAGAAAGAGGGTTAGTTGTAGGGGTACGTGGAGGGGGAGATGTAGTGCAGTATCGAGGCGTTACAGTATTTCTTCGTCTGCAGTCAACGCCAAATGCGAGCTGCCTGTGGGCTGACCGAGGGTTGAGGAGGCGATATTGAACCCGGAGTTGGCGATAGTCATAAAAAATTTCTGTGTATCGGGTAGAAACTGGGGGATGGTGCGAGAAGAACTAGGTGGATGGTGCGGAATGGCCCTCTTCCGTCGACGAAAACACGCGGGCTTACAGTCCGCGTGTTTTCGTGCGGGCAGAGGCGTGCGCCGCCTTGTTTCCCTGGAAGAAAGAATGGCGTGGGGTCCGCACAATCTGGATGTGGGGGTGATCCTTAATGCCGAGCAGAATCTTGAGGGGCTAAGAGCGAAATGCGGCCTGTACAGTAGTTGCCGCAAGCCTGTTGCGAGTTCATAAGGAGTGCCACGTAGAGGAAGCCGTGGTTGCTGCCAGAGCGATGGCTGTTTATTCGGCCGTCGTCATGCGTGCATTGAGGAGGGTGAGGGAGGTAAATGTCGCCGAATCGGAGTGTAGTACAACCACTGCGTGAGCTGGACAGGTTGTGTACGGAGCGACATCCGTGTACCGGGTGTCCGGTTTATTGTGGCATACTGCTCCGACACGGGTATCGCATGTCGTCGTCTGCCTTAATTGTAGGGAGGGTGCATGTGCCTTGGAATCGGAGACACGAAGAGATGAGTGTGGAGAGAGGGGGGATACGCTGGGGGACATCCAAAGGTGGAGGTTCTGGGCGGCCCAGTTTGTGCAGGACCATGCGGATCGTAGGGGTGAATGCAAGACAATTGAGGTACTGGACCAGCTGGGAATCGATGAGCTCAGAAAGGGGACTGTGAATGCCTAATTGTAGAAGGTGGGCAGTACGCGGCAAGGCGCGGAAACCAAGTGCGATTTTGTGCGATTTCCTGATGACAGCGTCTAATTTGGCAAGTACGTTTGGTTCGGTGTTGACGTACATATTACCACATGCAATGCAGCTGAGAACTAGGGCTTGGTAAGGCCTACCATGTGATCAAGGCGGTGGTCTGAGCTTCACGGTGATGTGATGCACGTAAAACAGCGAAATAACCACCTAATTAAGCTTTAACCAAATCTAACCAGAAAGGAACAAAGTATCGTATTGATACCAGCGGCTACAAAAAGCCGCTGGCCTCATCCCCTTTCCCGTTCTGCTTCCGCAGAGCCGCTCATCATGCAGAATGGCAACGTTTTCCTTCAAAGGGTCCGTTGCTCAGTACAACGCAATAAAGACTAACAGGATAAAACATCCGCATTTTATCGACAGAGGAAAATGTCAGAATGATGCGACACGTCTAAAAAAGGGCCCCAAAATAATTGAAGAGGTGGTTTGTGCCTCAGAAAATAACTAAATCAAAGATAACCTACGGATAAAATGAAATATCTCCTAGGCGTCAGATCTGCCTCGGCCAAGGCGCTAGACCAAATGCTCTTTCGGGTCTGAAAGCTACATTCCAGGCACGGCTGGGAACGCACAGACGTTCATACGGGTACCGTGAAAACGGGATGCCTGAAGCCTTGGCTACTCCCGGCGAAGCGTTCGCCAGAGTGGTTGGGGTTGCCGAGTCACGCACGCACTGCTTGCCATGAAGGCGGAAACAAGAGTGATGAGGCGTGTTGAACCAACTGGAACGCTGCAGCCGGGGCTCTAGCGGTGGCGTCGCCATTTGTCTTGATGAGCGGAGCAACAGACGGGAGGCCTTCGCGCACCGTTTTCATCCTCTTCGCTTCAGATGCGGCTCAATGCAGCGGTGTTGCATTGAGCCGCATCCTTGCACTCGTTGCCTTGGCACGTAGCGCGGGATGGGATTGAATTTATCCAGTTTTTTCCGCTATTTCTTCCTCTCACCATGTGTGCATGGCTGTCAAAACCAAGAATAGTATTCCCATAACAACTATTTATCAGGCGAGGAGCATGCTAAAACGTCCCGAGCGCGTGCGCAGGACTTTGCACGTGTTTAAGACAGAAGGTTTTTAGGACGGTAGTCTTACTTGGGTTACTGAAACGCGAAAATATTTATTTGCCTCTCATCTGTCTGTCGCTTGATTCAGCCGGCCCATCAAAGTTCAAAGAATTCGGGAACCAGGCGTTTATATAGGCAAGCTATTTTGAATCCAATAAATCCACAAATATATACTCGATGTTTCTAAACATTGTTCAGCAAAAACAATTATTAAGTGTTAGTTGAGAAGAAAACGTTGATGGGTAACTGGTGCTTGCCGTGTTCTTTTGATTAAAACTAGATGTATACTTAATTTTCGCGAGAGCAAATTAAAAAGAGCGTGCAAGACAATGTTTTAACGAGAAAATATTTCTGCAGAAATTCAGAAAATTCTATAATAATGGGTAGAATCCTTATACCGCTTGTAAGGGTACCAATTTTTTACCTTAATGACATGCTTGCCCTTGTAATTTGCCAAATTCGAAAATTTGGTCAAGGTCGTACGCGGGTATTAAATAACAACCACGTTGTCATTCTGCAGTGGCTTCCATCTCAGGGCGGCGTGGCTGGCAACGACGAAGCCGAGAGAGCTGCTGCATCCGCGCATTTCAGTTCAATTGTTACACCAGTGCCTTTCACAAGGCGCTACGAAGCGGCTCTCATTTCATCGGTTGCCAAGAGCTCGCAGAGATTACTATAAACTAACTCCACAGAGACCTACGGGCCACTGCACACAATAGACGCAGAGTGGCGATTTCGGATGCCAAGCGGTCTGTGCAAGAGAGATGACGCTGTCCTGCATGGCGTCAGGTTCAATGTGGCTTACAGTAAGCATTTTCTTTTTAAACTTTGCCAGGCTTCCACACCTCTGTGTCCGGCCTGTTGAGTTCACGAGGATTTGAACCGCAATCTCTGCGCATGTCGTCTCCTCGCTGCGAACTTGAGCGTACTACAGCTAAACTTTCTCTGGGCCTGCTCGTGTCCGCCCAGATCTATTCGAAGCATGTCGCGCAACAAAGATGCTCTTACCGTTCCTCCGAAACACTGGACTTGATAGTGAACTTTGAATGGTCGGAAAAATGACTACATCACCTGATTGTGTGTGTTTTTTCGTGTGCGTTTGTGTTTTTGAGCATTCATGTGTAAGTGAGAGTTCTTTTCATGTATTTTCATCTCATCTTCACACCCATATGGTGAGTAAGTCGGGCGCCTAGCTTGGCTGACCTCGCGTTTTCTTTCTCTCTCTCTCTCTCTCTCTCTCTCTCTCTCTCTCTCTCTCTCTCTCTCTCTCTCTCTCTCTCTCTCTCTCTCTCTCTCTCTCTCTTTTTGGGCATTGTGGTGAAGACCCCATGCGGGGATATCTTAAAGTTTGGCGTCACGGGTCTCCTACCTGTCGCACACTACAACTAAGAAGCCCCTGTACAGGCTTCCGACGAGGCATTAAATAGCGAAGATGCAGTTAACGTTATAAATCATTAGGAAGGCTGATCACATACATTTGCGAACATACTCGTAAAGTTTGGAAGACTTTCAAATAGTGTTTTTATTTCTAAAATCTTCACAGGTTTTTTAGTGTACCTCAAAACATTTTGCCCTAACAGTGTACTATAGCTGGAATTGAAGGCTTTAAGTTTTAGAATGCGCGATGTTAGTATATTTTAGTTTGCCGTGTTTCGAACATGGTAGCAAAAACACAACTCGCGCTCGCTGGTCTCGGGCTAGCAATGTTTTCTTAAGGCCCCGAAAGGTTTAATTTTCGTTTGCCTCCACGTGTCGAACTTTGAATAAAGATATTGGAAAAAATAAAATAAAACAGCAAGGAAATGAACCGCTCAAGTTTGGACCTGCCTAGAAAATCTGGAGTCAAACAGAGGAAGGCGGACGAAATTCAATTTACGCCAATGTGCGGAGCGAATGTCTGAATTTATTCCGGACTCTAACCGTCCATGCGAAAGACGCTTCACCATTCTCTTTACACTCGTTCGTTTAAATCACAGCGGCTGCTAAAATGCTACGGTTGAATTTTCTCATTCACCGTTTTCCGACTGTAAAGTTTTGCTTTTTACTGTTGGAGGCATTTCCCTCTTTTTTATTCCTATAATACGGCAAATGACCAAAGCAGTATTGGATTAGATTATGGAATTTTTTATTATTCCTGTGAATTGCTTTTTTCTCTTTATCGTATCTATTTCCGTTTCTTCAGTACCATCAATCTGCACTTGTTTTTTTCCTGATGTGGGTGCTCCCAATTAAAGAACCAGCCACAAACAAGCTTTAACTTCCTCCAGAGTGCCAAGCTAGTTTTTGGCCATTTCTTAACGGTGATATCATGGCATCCACAGCAAAAGCCGTGCCATAGTTTAGAAAAGAACCAAAGCCCTCTTCTTAAGATAAAGTTATTTAAAACGTAAAGCTGCTTGAACCCTGTGGGAATGGCGCGATCGGATAGACGTTGGCTTTATAACCCGAGGGACCAAGGTTTGATTGCCACAACGGAAAGGTTTTTTTTTCTTCAGGCACCTGATGTGCTCTTATCATCATCATCATCATAGTCTTCTAAATCCCAGTGTGCAAAGTTGGCTTTCCTGCAGTTGGTTATGTAGCGACATCGAACGCCACCAGTGAGGCAAACAAAGCTTCACTTTGAAGAATCCTGTTTTTTTTTTTTTGAAAAATTCAACTCTTCACTGTTGAGAACACCGGAATTAACAATAAGCTTGAAGAGCTTGGTGCCCCACAAGAAATGGTGTAAAACGCAAAGCGAAAAACTCTTTGTAGTCGTGCTCGGAACAGCGTTAATATAAGTCGATGCATTTAAACAGATAAAAGAGCAGCAATTTTCTTCATCCCCATTTTGAAATAAACCTTTGTTTCTACCACATTCCAAAGGTTTTCTAAGCTTCGTTCGGGGGAAGAGTTACAGAAGAAAAGACAATTTAGACTTGCAATTTTACAATAATCGTGGGTTCGATTCCCGGCCGCGGCGGTCGCTTTTCTGATGGAGGCGAAAAGCAAAAACGCCCGTGTGTACGAGATTTCGGCGCACGATAAAGATCCCCAGGTGGTCAAAATTAATCCGGAGCCCTCCACTACGGCGCACCTCATCGCCTGCGTTGCGTCGGCGCGTTAAACCCTACAATCAATCAAATCATTTTTACAATAACGTATCTCGTAAACATCCACATTCATTCCTGAAGGCTTGCGTGGGTCTGTTTCCCCGCAACGCTCTTCAAATGCCAATTATTGCTGTAAAAAAAGAATCGGGTGAACGAGATTTTGCTATACATTTAGCTCAAAACATAACGTCTACGCTGAGATAACACGAACTCTTAACGTGGTGTTTTGTACTGCGGGAAATCACAAGCCTGCCCTAGTTATTTCCATATTCGTCTCTACAGATGCATGACTGGTGGCTTCGGTAAATTGTGCACCTGCTTCCGCGTAATGCTGGTTCCCTTTGCTAAAACTTCTACTCGGTTGTTATGGTTTATTCCTACTCCTTTAAGCTCCCAAGGCACTAGGAAAATAAACATGGTTTTTTTCTTTCACCACTCATCTCGCCAGCCGTTTGATGCACCGAGTCGCTAAGCAGAAATGCCTACAAGAGCGCGATGTCTGACAAGGACGCCGACTTACTTTCCCACCGCACTTGTCCTTTCTTCTGCTTTAGCAGGCTTGGCAAAAGCACCTTTTATTCTCGGTCGCTAGCGGGACTACGCTCACCTGCATTCACGTGTGCACATTGGGGCACACCACCAGGTGCTAAGCTCTGTTCTCATGATCCCCTCAATCTGCGTTCGCAATGTTGATGCAGATATTATTGCCACGCGGGAGTGAGCAATCGAGTTTCGCTGCTCACGGCTTTTGTCCCATTTCTTCTGTGTTTAGACTGGAGGTGGGGACGGAAGAAAACTGTGCGAACATCTTACCTTGAACAGAGCCGTAATATTTTGCGTTTTAAAGAAATGACCGAGTTTTGCCCGATGTGTAAGACACAATTACCATGCCTAGTGGACATTCACTGTTGTAATGGCGATATGATCCAGTGGGCTTCCCACTTCATGCTGGTTTTCAAGTGCACGTGAACGGGCGAGTATATTTCTTCTCTCATCTGTTCAAACTAAGAATTATTTCCATTGCAGTTTTCAAGTATTACAGATTTTATTCTTTTTGCATCTAGAGCATAATGTGTTTCTTTGAGATCAAAATTATATTGTAACGTGGTGGCAGAAGTAATGAGGCGAGCCATGGGTAAGGGTGATGAATGATCTATTTACAGACCATCTATGTACAAGGTGGCCATGGGTGAGACCAAGCCAGGCAACATGCCCCACCCAGCTTCGTCGTCGTCGCAGATGCTCGTGCGGGACGCTACACGCCACTGTCGTCTTCCTCGTGTTTAGTAGCGTAACATCACCCCCTCCTCGAAGACGACCGTCCCGGTCGACGCCACTGTAGCATTATGAGTTCGGTGAAGATTAATGATGTAATGAGAATATACAGGGAAGAAACTCTTGACACCACGGATGTAAGTGATGGGTTTGGTGAACTCCGGCCAGCAGCAGCGACGTCCGCAAAGGAATGACGAAACGGTGAGGGCTTGCTACCACGTCGGACCACAGGGCTGGGGACACGTCGTCATGATCGTCTGGTCAAACGTCGTCGGGTCTTGGCGGCTCTGGATCGGCTCGTCACGGGCTGGGGACACGGGGCGAGGGGGACGTCGTAGAGTTCTTGTAGCGGCCGGGCTGGGGCTGCCCGACGCGGTACACACACCCTCGAAGATTACGCCGATGCGGATGAGGTGCGAAGCTGGGCCCAGGACGGGGATGTACCCCGCACCTCACCAAATGTAATGTGGTGGAAGAAGTGATGAGGCGAGCCATGGCTAAGGGTGATGAACGATCTATTTACACACCGTCTATATACAGGGCCGTCCCCGCTAAGTGCGAACACGGCGCTGCGTGGCCTCGCTCCGCGGAGCGCCAGCGCACACTCCGCGGCCGCGCATCGAAGCTAAGCAACGGTCAAAATGCCAACATGTAACAACACGCCATGAACGTCACCGACACACACAACGCTCTTTCCACAGTTCGTGAGCCATCAGCACCCTCGGCGCACGTTGAGTCCGAGAGAGGGGAGAGAGTGTCCTTGAAACATGCTGAGACATGCCTCGCCGGGCCGGCAACCGTCGAAGTTTGAAGCGCGATGAAAGCGAGGCGACTGAGCCGGGCATGTCAAGGCGTGAATGTATGACTCACCGACGTGCTGGCACCAGACGGCTGTGGGACGTACGTCCGTGAAGCATGCCTGGGCGTGCAACCGCCGGAGGCGCGTTGAAAAGCGAGGTGTCTGGCCCGGCATGTCGAGACACGAAAGTATGATTCACCGACACGCTGGCGCCTGACGGCAGAAAGGCGCACGTGCTGGCTTCGCCGCCCAGCCGTGGAGTGATGCGGGAAAATCCGGCGGCGTTGGCCGATTCGTAACACCATCTAGTTGGGAACAAGGGAAGACCTTAAAATAATATTTCCATATTAGCTAATCGAAGGCCTTCAAAGTAAAAGATGTACGCAAAAAAAAACGATAGAAGGCTGGCTCTGCATCTGAAGTGCGTAGCTCAAAATGTTTCGTGTCGATTTTCATTGCACACCTGCTGTCACTCTAATAAAGCCAATTATATCTCCATCTCTACTCCAATATCGAAAGTTATTATCGCGTTCCTGCTTGTTTCAAGTAACGTAATATAATAATTTTGTTGGAGAGGATAAGGTACTATCTGATCCAGTCTATGTGTCTGCAGACAATGATAACTAAGATAAAATACCCGTCCCGGCTTGTCAAAGGGTTTGTACGCGATTCTTTCACAATCAACTCTTATGCCGTTAAATCGGCTTCAATGAGCGGTCGTTGAAATGTCCGTGTTACTGCTTTCAAGTATGCAGTGACGAGCCTTCTTGTATAAGCAGCTCTTATTTCCCTTTTTTGCTGTATTCCTCTTGTATTTTATGCTACAACTGCGCGCACTGCACTGGCGCAAAATCTCTACTATCCCATCGAAATTTCACAAGTCCCTACTATCATTAAACTCAAAATAACTGCCTGTAAAATAGCAACGCCGTGGAAGCAGCTCACGAGAACAAAATAAATAACAGAATAAAAAGAGAACAGGGTGACCACATGATCACATGTCATCAAACCCCACCAATCAAATTTTGCTGTTCTGATTTTTTGACATCGAGACGGCACCAGACAACAGTGTTAGTTTGCCACCACAGTTGCTTCTTAGCGGCTTTTCTGCTACATTTTTGCACATAAAAAATCTGGATCCCTGTAAACGCCACAGGAAGTCTCCCCCCTTCCCCCCCCCCTTCCCCACCGCAATTTTTTCCACCGCAAAGCCATCCCATGATTCTCTGCGTCTGTTGTTGGCAGTCATCTCTTTCGCGCTCCTATTTGTATCAGACTCCGCCCCATGTTTTTTTTATTATCTTCGCCACGCAGCAAGGGCGGATTTCGAAACGATACTCGACGTGCAAGGAGCGAAGAGAAGCAGCGGGATTTATATGCGCATATCTTTGGGACAAATCGTCGGCCGGGAGGCTGCACCCGCTATTTTGTCGCCGAAGTACGGTATTTTCGGCAGGCTGTCATATCTTCAATCTATCTCTCTCTCGCCCGTTTCTCCTCGTCTCTCGCTTCGCCACTCATCTTTCCCTCGGTCTCTCTCTCACCTCTTCTCTCTCTATATATCTATTCATGCATTTCTTTCTCGCTCTCTTCTTTCCCTCTCCTTACACTGAGTGCGCACCCCTGGCTTCATAGGACGCTCCACCCTCTCCTTGCTTTTCATACCTCGACTGTTGAGGTTCAGGCGACGCAGCCTCCCTTCTCCACGTGAAGCGTTTTTTTCTATAGCTTTATTTTCTTTCTTATCTTTATCTTATCTTTCTTAAGGCTTACTTTTCTTCTTTCTCCCTTCTTTACTGTCGTAATCCGCATGTTTGCGACCACTTTTTCTTGGAAGGAGACCCCACCTCCCGTCGCTATTATCTTGCCCTTCAACCGCCAGCAACGTACCCTATAAGGCTTGTATAGTTTCTGCCCTCTCATCCTGCCTTCTTTCTTATGCGCTTCCTCGGTGGCAGGTGCACACAAGAACACCAATGTTGAGCTTTACCTCCTCCAGTGTTGCGGCGTCAGCAGACGGCGGTACGATTTTTCGCCTCGCTTCCTTCTTTGTATTCAATGGCCAGGGGAGAGGCATGGAATTGTGAGGCGCCATTCGCGATTCTTGCGGCCCTTGTGTCTGCATGAATGGAAATGACGCCACAAATATTGTGAAGAAAAGAGAAGGGGAACAAAGATGGTGCGAGCGCAGAGAAGCGAGAAGAAGGTAAAAAAAAATTTCTGTAATGTTATCATTAGATACCGGATTTTAGGCAAATGCCTATTTTGTTCCTTGCTCTCCTATCACGCCATTTTGATGTATTAGCACGAATTAGAGGTTAATCAGGGTTTTTATGGTGTTTTTGCCTGTTTTGGCGTTTGTGCCTAATTGCCTCAAAATACATATAAAGCATTTTCAATGACTTTTTTCAATATCGGCGCCTATATGGACAGTACTGAGCCTCAGGATTCTTTTTATGTGCAGCTTCTCATCCTTATTCACTTTACGGGGCAGCATTGACTGCTAAGAACTTTTTTGGGTCAACCTAGCCCTCTAGGTCAAGCAACTCCTGGAAAACAGCCGCTACCACCAGTAGAATGGGACGCTTATTATCGGTGACAAAAGGCCCAATTTCGAATTTAAAAAATCTGGGGATGGCGGTAGATTCGCTAATGCTTCTAGCATTTTCACAGTTATTCTTAGACTACGTTCTGCGTGCTCTCCAAAAAAATTTCTTCAAAACATGAGCAGTCACATCCTCACTGCCAGAAGCATACCCAAATCCAACTGTATTTTCAACGCTACGGTTGGAAACATCGAACACGCGTTTGTTAGCAGGTCACTCCCGCATTGAAGAGGCAACGGCGAAACATCACTTTCGCAGCTGCATTTTCTTAATCCTTAAAATTCACACTGCCGAGGGGCCCTAAAACGCCTTTTTTCATCGAAAAGATGTTTGACTGCAAACACCTTTTGATAAACGCTGTTCAAGTGTGGCAGCGTATTTGGCAGGGTTAAGACATCTCATTGAAATGAGAAAATGGCTAGAGTTGTTCTTAACAGTCCTCATGTAAGAACGTAATATTTTTCCCAAGTAAATAGTAATCTCCCTTGCGTCGAAGTGTCTGTTTTGTGTCTATTTCTGTGGCGTCGTGATTAAATTGCGTCAGGGACACACTTTTACTTGGGAACGCGTGTATTTCAAGCGCGTTCCTAAACATAAAAGCCGGGAGATATCCACGTGACACCAGAGAAATAACAGGGGAGTGCGCGTGCTATCGGAACTCTTCCTCTGAGCGCTGTAAAGGTAGTTCATTTAATAAAAGTAAAACAGAACATGTAACAAGAGAGTCGAAAATACTACTCTGGGCTTTTTTTGTAGGATTCTCTTGCTGTTCTTTTTTGCATTTACGTTGTTTGCTCGGGGTGGAGGAGTCAATAAAGGCGACGTCATGTTTTTAATGCCACGACCGACAGAGATGACGTAGCTATGATGTTGAGTAACGTAAACCGATTTTCGTGGGTCAGTGTTGCTTAAGCAAATCTCGAAAGATGATTTTAACACAACAAATAAGCTCGTGTGTGAGGTTGTAAAACGTCCTGTTCTGTGCATACGAGCCAAACGCCGTTTATTTAAATAGATAAATCGCAGGAAGCTCACAATTACGCTGCAAAATTTTTAACTTCTTCCCCGCGCTTTCGTTCTTCCCATCGTGCGTTCTAGAAAAATGTTTTCATTGCTTGGCGATGCAAATATGGGCATGAGCCGAATTACTGGAGTAGCGTCATCATGCGGCACCTAATGAAACCTGTAACTGACCGACGCTTCCTCAACAGAGAGAGCGCAAGCAGTGCGACGCGGGGAAATGTGCCAGCTTGACGTTGGGCCTATCGCTACGCATAAACTCCAACATCACTCGCAGCTTGAAATACACCGATTTTGGCAACCCTCACAGAAGGAGAGGCCGGGTGAACGCGGCGTTCCCCGGGGCGAATGCGGGGAACGCGGCGTTCATTCATGGCGAACGCACCGTTTCTCTTCGCCGGGAGGGAGATGATTCCCGTTACCCGAGACGACCCAGCGCCACATGTATGGGAGGATGCGGGGGTCGTCGGCTGCCTCGGCCGCAGCGGTGTCGGCGACCGCTGCTCGTTCGGCGCAGAACCACTGAAAACGAGGAATTGTGCGCAGCGTCGACAGGAGCCCGGCGAATCACGCGATGCGGTTCGAGGGGTGTGTCGCTGGGACTGTGTCTCCGGTCAAAAGGTCACCTTGTGCATCTTCCGCGAAAACGCTGGGCGAAAGTAGCACAGCTTTGCTTCAAAAGGACGATGCATATAATGGTGATTAACAAAAAACGCAAAATCGCCAAATAGAATGCTATCCAGCGCACTACTTCCCCCCGTCATTCCTTTTAAAAACTCGGACATTAGTATTCGGGCTTTATTATTAATAAATCTGGCAACTCTTTTCCGACTATTTCCCGTGTCGTTTTAGACATAAAGGCTTTTTAGTGTTACCCAATTCATTTTAGAATGTTTGTCTGCACGTGCGTGGGAACTGCGCGGGCTGGCGTGCGTAAGAATTTCCACTGCATAATTGCAAAACAATATTTAACCACTTTCGCTGTCGCTCTACCTTACAACAAGGTATGGCGCTGTCTTCCCCTGATACAGTTCTCTAATGGGCCTAAAATTTGAAGTCCTTCCGGGTGATAGCTGGCTGCGAAAAAGGCTTTCAGTACTCTTTGGAACGCTCATCCACTTCTTAGAATACATGAGCTTATGTCGGAGCAACAAGGACGACGGCTGCAGCCTGCGTTGAGAGTTTTTATCCTGAAACAAATTTCACGACATTTTTTCCGCTGGTCTTCAGATGACGCAATACTCATATTTTTCTTCTTCATTCCGATAAATATTTGTAACATGAAATATTTATAACTAACTGTGACGATAACGCTTCTTCTACAACCAGCGTTTCTTCTGCAATCGTCTTAGCACACTCCTATGCTCGCAAACACTCCTATGCTCGCAGATCACGCATATAGCGTACGTCCATTCAGACGAACCTGAGTGACGTTCGTGCGGCGGAATGCCATTAGATGTCCTGCTTTCGAAGTGGCCCTGCCTTAACGTCGGTCGCGCAGACGAGTCGTTACAGCGGCTGCGTGCAACCGATAAGCACGAAACATCCTGGACTTGGTTGCAGCCTGGTTGCAGCTTGGAGCCTGAGTGCATGTTTGGGTTACCGGTCGTCCACGTTCGCAACGAGATTTTTTTTTCGGCTGATTTGGCATTACGGAGTGGCTGCGCTTTCTGTGAAACACCGTATTAGGGACGCTCCTTTTCCTTTCGCCTGGGGCTACAATTGATTGCGTCTAAGAAAAAACGGGAAAAAATATTTCCACCCTGAATTACATTCAGCGAGCATGTAAAAACTGGGATATTCCAAGGCAGGTTAGTAAGATTTTCTTCTAGTCCACCTCTGTAGGTACCCTGACAAGAAAGTTAAAATACACCGAAAACCGCTTCACGAACTTGTTCGAGTTTCACATGCAAATACAATTTTTAAAGTGGTAACATTTGCGTGGAGACACCACGGTGACCTAATTTTTACTAATGCAAGAGCTCCTTAGTCCCGGTGGGATAACTTAGAGTAACATTTTTTCTCTGCGTTTTAATGGAAGAGTGCAGGTCAAAAGGAGCCATGGGCAAATTGGCGAAGTAAGTCTAGTTGCAAATAGAGATTCAGCAAAGGCTATTCCTGCAGGCTTCCGTAAATTCATTTTCACCATGTGGAGAGAATATAAAGCGTGTCACCACCAGGGCATCTTAAGCCCATGCCTTTATTTCCTCGATACCTCCCAAAACTATCTCTATCAGAACAGTTTTACTTCACATGACTTGACATTTTAGAGATTCAATACATCCCAACATTTTGCCACCGAAAAAAGACACGCTTCGTTTTTGTACTGTTAAAAATGAAGAACATGAATAGACAGCTTCTTGCCTTCTGTAACCCGCACTGTAGCTCTGGTCACAATTATGCAATAGATTATTTCATAGTTAATTATATACAAATTACGAACTCCAAAACTATTCAGAGTTCTAAATAGTTCATGACAGTTCAGTGCACGTGCCATGCAGAACTGGTCCTCAAGGTCTTTCCCGCTCCTATACGAGGCGTGCACATTCACTTAATGCGTATAGAAAGTGGTAAACTCGGCCCCATCTCGTTTTTGATAATCCGGTAAATAAGAAAGCGAGGTTCAGGCAAGACATGAATAACTTACGGAACTTTTCGCTGAAGTTGGAGTTCTATTGTTTTGCGAATATGGGGACAAGGGGGGGTTAAAAAATGACTGTAAGAAACTTTGTTTTTCGTACCCTTATTAAAGTGAAAGCTTCGTTGGGGGCACGGGTGGCGTCCTGTCAAAAACTTATAGACTTGTTGGTCGATTGATTGATTAATTTATTAATTTATTTATTAATTGATTGATTGATATTAAGGTTTAACGAGCCAAAGCAACGCAGGTGATGAGGCGCGGCGTAGTGGAGGGCTCCGGATTAATTTTGGCCACCTGGGGATCTTTAACGTGCGCCGAAATCTCGTACACACGACCGTTTTTGCTGTTCGCCTCCATCAGAAAAGCGGCCGCCGCGGCCGGGAATCGAACCCGCGACCTCGTGCTCAGCAGCACAACGCCTTAGCCACTGAGCCACCGCGGCGGGTTAAGCAACAGTTGGGGCTCGGCAGCACTAGCAAAGCAGCGTATTTGGTACGCTTGGAAAATAGGGAACAGGAATTTTTTACCTGCCCAAAAAGCAGGCGTTGCTACTGTACTTTGTCTTGTAATTCTTTTTCATGGGTCATCTGTTCACAGTAGCATTTACACTTTGTCATTGTTATGTCGTATTTGTTTTTGGTACGTTTCATTACGAGTATGAACACGCTTACAGATTTTTGGCTGTATTACTATCTTTTTTTCTTTTGCCTTGTACACGCGTTGCCAAGGTGTCTTGTGTTTGTCATTTTTTGTTTGTGTTGTACTGCTCATGTACCACTCCCCTCAGTAATACCCCTGGGGCCATGAGGGTATCTTCAATAAATAAATAAATAAATAAATAAATAAATAAATAAATAAATAAATAAATAAATAAATAAATAAATAAATAAATAAATAAATTTAATATTTCATTTGCTGCCAGTAAATTATACTGAAATACAATGTACAATTACCCATAATAACTACATTTGGTAAAACGTTTAAAACAATCAAATAGCCTAGCTTTTAAAAATAACACATTGTGGGAAATAGCTCTCATTTTTTCTGCAGTTGTTGCCAAAATAGCGGTTGGCCAAATTGCTAAAATAGCGGTAGGACGCTGGCGTCCTACACTGAAGGGACGTCTTGTAGCTGGTACTCATGAAAGAACTCCTGCTTCACCTATTCATCCACTGCGACCAAAATAACGGATCTTTTGTGCAGCACACATCAGCTGGTCTTGGGACTCTAAAGTATACTGAGGAGAATAATAAATTTTGCAACTTTCTCGGCCATGTTTTCCTTGAAAACTATAAGCAAACGCAATACTTGTAGGTTGTCTAAAAATCTTGAGATTTTGAGTCTGTCGAAAAAAAAAAACTCCCATAAACAACACCGCTTTCATACCGCAATTTTTCGCAGGTTTGGTCCTCTCCTTTCGAGTGAAGGTGACATGGGCTGCAGTGCAAAAAGACAAAAGTTGACATGCAGTTTCGCTACATACATTCCCACCTCTAAAGCGTCGTCCAGTAATCTAACTCGTGCTATGCGCAACATGTTTCTTTGGTCCTAGTACCTGCACTGATAAAAAAAAAGAAAACAGATTTTTTTACTCATCGATTTCTTTGTGCGTGCGCAAGCAGCGTCTGGGGCAACGCATTGGTGCAGCGGTATATACATTCCCTCTTATAAAACTTATAAAACGGTGTCCAATATCCCCCCCCCCCGTACCTTGCGTGTATGAATTACTTCGGTAGAATAACAGCGGGGACAACGAAGCGTCCAGCAGAGATTTGGAGCTTTAGTCTAATGTTTCGTTTGAAGGGTTACTGTGTACGTACGCCTAAGCACGGTGAGTAAGACCAGTACTTTTTCAACGGGTACTAATTCACGATGGTAGACAAAAACGTGACGTTAGGCCTAACGTCATATGGTTAAGGTTAACGCTATGTAAAATTAACGCTGAGCCCAAGTGATATCAGGCATAATGTCCTGCCTTTACATAACCGCATAGCCCACTCTTCTGCTGCATATCACCCCTCTCGCGATGGCTTGACAAACCGAAAAACACAGGACGTTTCAAGGGTTTCACCAGATGTAGCATTTGCGAAACAAGCCAAGCCTGGTTAATAGTTTTTTCGCACTTATCAGTACAGCCACTGTAGCTATATCTAATACCTGTGCTACACGGCCGTTTTAAATGCCTTCCGAAGGCCGTTGAACCAATTGCCCATCGAGTGCGCCATTGCAAATACATAGGGAGAACTTGTAAGGTAGCGTGGAACTGTGAATTCAAACTGTAGCACAGGTATAAGAGAAA
The DNA here is from genome assembly GCF_048455015.1 of Haemaphysalis longicornis. Lineage (NCBI taxonomy): Eukaryota > Metazoa > Arthropoda > Arachnida > Ixodida > Ixodidae > Haemaphysalis > Haemaphysalis longicornis. Next base: position 14,081,591 of record NW_027526335.1, on the reverse strand, counting down.
CATTAGGCTCGTCCTCAGGAATTCTTAGCACATGCATATGAAACGCTATTCTTGCGCGTTGTTTCTGAAGTGAGGCGGAAACTCCGCTTTCTGTGTTTTTTTATTTCACTGCGAAATCTCTAGAAAGCTGCACTTGATATTTGTGTCTTTTCTTTTGATTTTTACTTATTACCAGCCCGTGTGCTGATAGCTAAAAAAATTTTATGGAAACCCAACATGGGTCACTTATTGTACATAACCAAAGGAGGTCTTTTGCCGGATTTCGTGGATTTTTATTCCCCTGTTTCAACATAGTGGGGCTTTTGAGCGTGTAACCATTGAAGTACGCAGGCGAGAACTTTAACTGTAGTGCGCAATGGAGACTTACATTCTGAAATTTTGCGATAGAAGGATAGGTGCGCTGAACTTGCTCAAAGCTAAGCCAGTCCTGTCAGGGGCTTTTCAATTTACTGAAATAAATTTTTTTTTGTTGATCGTACTTCGCTTTTCTGTAGGGTAGACCATATTGCCCCCCCCCCAAAAGAATGAAATCACAACAAGAAAAGACGGTTCAATTTCGGACGAACGAAAGGAGTTTCCCCTCCTAAGGCTTCACCCGCAGTTTTCTTCGTTCCGAGCGGAAAGCTCCGCAACCAATTTTCGCTTTACGCACAGTACTCGTCCCGGAGACTAAACATTCGTTCCGTCCCTTCAAACTCTCGCCGCCCCTCCTCTTCCTAAAAAATACACCAAAATGAGCCAAAAATACAAAAGAGGTGCGGAATTCGAGATACCAATCTGCAGAGCAGGGCTCTTGGGGAAGCTCGCCGACAAAATGCGAGAAGCATAGCCGTGTTCTTCGCGGCCTACCGCTTGAGAACTGGAATTCGTTGCCGCATGAATCCAGAAGCGTTCCGTGCTGTGGGATAAAGGTTATTCAGAGTACCGCGTAAGAAACCATGATGACTAAGAAACCAGCGTGCAGCGAATTCTTTAATGAGAAATAAACATTCGTTTGCTCGAAAAGGTAGGGAAGGGATGTATATGGGTGTACATCTGAGAAGTTGGGAATTATTTATTATAAAAGACAATTTCTTCATGCTGGCTGCGTTTTTGGGCAGCATACCCAAACGACTGCCTCACACAAAGCTTGATTGACTTAAATGAAATCCCGACTAGTGCAAGAAACAAAACCCGATTGTTTCAAATTTGATGTTTAGCCTACTCCTCGGTAAACAAGAATAAAAATTAGCATTACAGTTGTATTATAGCAGATAAACACGGGGATATCTGTCCTGAATTATGTCTATCTTTTTTCTTGTGTCTCGATTCAGCCTTCCGGCCAAGAGTTAGAACATACTTGAATGACAGATTTATATGGGCAAAACTTTTCCGAACCACTGCAACTGGAAACACACTTCATAGTGGTCAACATTGTTCAGAAAAAAGAAAAAAATTAGGCATAATTGAGGCAAATCACCAATACATAACTAATATTAGCAGTGTTCCCTTAATTAAATTTTCACGGCTGGTTTATTTCTGTGATATTGGATAAAAAACGCGTTGTAAGCAATATTTTGAGCCACCCAAGAGACCACGCGATGAGTCTGGACAGGGTGGCGGCATTCAAAGTTCAGCAGTAACAAAAGTTTTCGACAGATGGCGCGCGAGCAGTGGAACGCGCGAAATTTGAATTGTCCCCAGCAAATATTCCTTATAGTGGAAGGACCAAAACTGGAGGGGAAGAGCGTGAGAGGTGGCTTGGGAAGAGAAGATAGGCATTTACGTGGAAGGGGCAGCAGAAGACTATCGTTATTCGACGACTTTGCAGCAAAATGAGCAGACACGTGGCCAATTTCGCCCCCCAACATTTTAAACATTCGATCAGGGGCAAGAAAGCATTTTCAAAGACATTTGGCTTTGGCGCGGAGAGTTTCGCCGTGCGGACAAAAGTCGCGATTGAGCAATTGTGCCGCAATGGTATGCAGCTTATATTGTGGGTGAAATGAAACTCCCATTACAGAGAGGAACGGTGAAGTCCACGGGCGTGCTTCACAAGTGCGTGGTTGATCTCGCATGTAAAGCGTGCACAACCGCAAGAAGTCTCGATATGCGGAAAAATCAGCATTCAAAGAAACGTGTAACTACAGGGATTTCGTACAAGTATTAGCTGCACACGTGCTCTTCAGCTTTCATTAATTTTTACTGCGAAGCACTATACCTCTTACCAGCGATGGAAATTTTCGCGTCCCCGTCAGCAGAAAACGCCCAGGCTATAACTGGCTACTGGCTACACCAACGATACAGAAACGCTACACCAACGCTACAGGGATCGAGCCTGAGCCCGAATGGATAAACGGAGCGAGAGCCCGTCCTCTTGCCGACTAAGCTACGCCCACAAGTGGAGACGGGGCCACAGGCGGTAGTTTGGATTCAGCGTCAGGGGAGCGGAGGGCGAATTTTGGAGGCGGCACGTGAAACAATAGCGAGGGGGAGGCAGTGAGAGGGATGACGCCACAGCTACTCGTGCTGCCTTCCTCCTCACCCATCTAAAGACACTCCTCTCCGTTTTCTTTCTGCCGACGCTGCTGCGTTCGGAACGCCAGGCCCGCAAATCCCAGGTACTGGGTGGCAAAGTATCTGGTGTCACTCCTTGTAGAGCCGTGCGTGTAAATTTAAGTGACGTCTTATGGGTAATCGTTGTGGGAGTCGTTTGCAGCTTCTCAGTTAAATTACCTTCACGGCGTGAATTGCAGCCATTTCTTTTTTCTTTCTCTCTCTCTGTCCACACGTGCCTGTCTCTTACTGCGTGATTGTAGGCAGCGAGTTTTTAATTTCACCATGGGTGCCCTGCACATACCATCATGCCTTGACCTCAACACGAAAATGACGTTAACTAGTGTTTCAGTGGCACGATACAAAAACGCATCATATCAGGTTGGACTGCTCAAGTGATTAAACACGAGAAGCTACCACGTATAAGTATGAGTAGGAGTTTTAATATAAATAACACGAAGCCGCTTCTCCTAAGAAATTCTAGCAGCATCACAAAGCCAGCGTAGAAGATACTGTCTATGTTTGTTTTCTAGGATAAAACTGGAGACTTTTCCAGTTTTATTAGGGTAATTATTTCCAAAAAAAGATTCGCGCAGTAAAAACAACTGCGTTTTATTTTTTTTCGTGCTTTGCCGGTGCCGTAATTAATTCGTCCTGCTGAGCTAAGGAACCTTAAATGGCACACAAATACGTGAAATCAGAGCTTCGATGCATTGTTTTCCAAGTTTATGAGATGTACGCAAGCACTTCCGTTCAAGTTCGCAAATCTGTAAAACACGCGGTGGGATCGCGCCGAGAAATATTCTGTGGTGATTTGGTTAGTGTATAGTATCGAAACACCTAAAAAATAAGGAAACGGGTAAACGCTGCTTAGCGTTCTAATAGTGATGCTGTTGTTGCTGGCCGTAATTTGTGCGACGTCATGACAAAACCCCATGTCATAGTTAGCCCCACCGTTCAAAGCGCACCCGAGGACGCGCCTTACGAGGAGCGCCCGACGTCATCCTGGCTTGCGAGCTGAGTGAAGAAATTCATGGTGCATTGGCACTTTTCCCTTTCGCAGCAACGCAAATACAGGTTTACTGAGAGTGGCGTCCTCTGCATCCTATATAACCTGCCCGAAACCGCCACGATTGCTTTCTGAGCTTATTTTCAAAGGGTTATGGATATCCCAACAAAATTAAAATAAAGTTTTTTGCTTGTCAGCTTTGTTTAGGGGCATCCACGTATTGCGCAAGTGGCGTTTAAACAATCCGTATCCATGGAGCGCAAGTTGTTAAGTGTTCAGATGGTTCAGGGGGAAGGAAGTCGAGTGTGAAAGAAAGGGCCGACAAAGGGTGCAAACTCATTGTCGCGGAATGCAAACCACAAACCAGAGCACGTGATCAGCGCTGGATAAGATCCTTGATGAATATTCGCAAGGAAATGCGGGAGAAACAGCCAACGTTTTATATTTACTCTCCTTCGACTACACAACGTTGTGCAGGGCTACCCCTGCGCCCTTCTTTGCGCGACAGGTCCCAAAATTTTGGATGGTCTTTTTGACGAAAAGCTTGAGTGTTGCCTCCGGAGAGATTATTACTGCTGAATGCATCAGTACATGACTACAAACGTGTGTTCTTTATAAAAAAAACAGTCAAAATAAAGTGCAGTAAGCATAGCGCTGAATGTCAAAGGTATCGCATCTATTACCGATAAAACCCTCTTTAAAACGTCCGTACATAACGCATATTATTCATAGCAAAGTTATAGCATATATATATTTTTGTCATAGTATTCCTAACGTCGTTTGGTGTTGTCATATGCGCACCTGCAGGTGCATTGTAAGAAACTGCGAAATCTCTTGAGTGCCACAACGCATACCTCCATCAATGCGACGCAACATTCATGTCCTCCCTATTCCGCGTCATATGCACCCTACATACAACGCCGGCGGTCGTCCGCATCGTACACGCCTCCTCATCAGAAAATACGGCAGCGACCCGACCACCCTCTATACGGACGCCTCTCCCTATCCTCAACGACCAGCTCACGTCGCTACTGTTGCCCGCTTCGACAATGCCTTCCTCACCTCGGCAACTGTCTGCACAGCCTCTACTACTACGGCCGAAGAAGCAGTCATTGTCCTCGCAATGACCCAAGCCATGAGTCCCAGCATAACAATTCTTTCTCACTCACAAGCTGCCTGCCGCTGTTTTGCACTTGGACGAGTCTCGGCTCTTACCCTGGCCATCCTTTCTCAATGCCCCACCCTCCCTCATGCCCGCATAGTGTGGACACTTAGCCACACTGCCGTCCCTGGGGACGAGGTGGCACACGCCACCGCCCGAGCTCTCCTTCACCGGGCATTCCCAAAGAGGCCAACAATGCAGCCAGTATTGCAAACTCCCTTACGCCCCTCTCCCATAACTACACTGACATCCTCTACCCCTACAGAGAAACCCGACGCACCTATCATCCTCCCCACTCTTCCCTTTATACCGCTGATGCCCGCATTACGCGCCAACTTTAAACCAACACGTATTACAATCACCTCCACCTCCACCACATATCTCCTACTAACCACCCACTTATCTGCCCCCAATGCGATGAGCCTAACACCACAGCTCATCTCGCCTGGACGTGCGCCACCAACCCTCCACCACCCAGATCCCCTACCCTTGAGCAGTGGGAGTGCGCGTTGCAGAGCTGCCAGCTCGAAGACCAGGAGGCCCTGATCTTTCGGGGGAGGATGGCAACCACGGCACGTGGCCTACCGGAATAAGATGGCCGCCCACAGCTCCCAACTCTTTTTCTCCCCTATGCCGTCTCTGTTGTTTCGATAAACATTTTCTCTCTCTCTCTCTCACGCGGGGCTTTTGAGGACCAGCAGAAGACATGGTGGTGGTATTAAACTTGCGTGCGAATATTCAAACTCTTCGCTTTCATCCTACCACGCCAAACATCGTTCAATGCCAGTATGAGGAAAGTTTCCTGCTATTTTACTTTGTTCCCAGCTCTGAATTACGAGCGCTTCACTCTCAAGTTAATGTGTCGCAGGCTTAGTGGTATGCTGGCATTATATGCCAGTGCATGTGAAAAAAGTGGAAAACGCATCATTGAGATGACGAATTGAATAAATATGTAACGAAACTCAGAACTACCCGAAGAAACCCTAGCTCGAATTTTGCGTCCATTCGCTTTTACTATTAGCTCGAGAAAAAGTGTGCGAATGGCGACTTGGAGTTCAGTGATCGGAGGTAAATGGAGGTGGAGGAATCTAGCAGGGATAGCGCATTCCAGGCAGCCAGCCAAATTGTCGCCACTCGAGGGACGCGGTTCACGGCTGTCGATGGCGGCTGCGCGGGACAGCCGCTGCCAAGATTATTAAAATACTCAAATGGGCCCTCCTTCGGTTGCAGGTGTGTGCAAAAGATGTGACGTTCTTTTTGCTGTCCAAAGCCTACAGACTGCGACTTCATTTTGCTGGCTGCCTTTACTAAGCCTGTTGTGCCACATGGGACGCCTTGAAGGACACTTGGATACCATATCGCTCTTTCGCTGTCAAACTGCGACCCCTAAAAACATTTACTACAGTGTGTGTGTGTTGGTGTGTTTTGTCAGTTGGGTTGTGCTTAGCTCCATCATATGGGACTACTGCAATACATTCCAATGCTGAAATTCTTACAACGCGTCGATGAACAAGGTGTTCATTTCTTAGTTTCCACATCGGGAGATTCAAGCTCGGTGGTCAATTATTTGGAGTAAGAAGCAGTCATTAGCAGTCGCAGTGATCGTTAAAATTCATCATAAGAAGTCTGACACCCTTTTTAAACATTCTGGCTGGAAGAATCTTACGTCATTTATATAGCAAAGCGGGAAAAGAGGAAGAAACATTGCGTATAAAGTTGTGGTTTGAGTGCTCAGGTGGATAGTCAGAGAATGCTTGATGCGACAGGTGAGTCTCAACGCTGTCCCTCTGTACGAAGTGTGCACACGGAGCACATGTTCCTAATACTGTAGACCAAGCATTGAAAGTTTTCGTAAAAGACCGCTATTTGGCGCGGAGATGGAGATTTTGGGCAGAGTGTCATGATCCGGATTAAGGGGACAGGAGGGCTCATGGAAAAGTAGAATCTGGAGGGTGAATGTGGCTGAGTTTTATATTAGATATTGCAGAGTGACTGCTAGGCAGATGGTGCAATAAGATCAGCGTTCGCAAGGCTAGTTGCGCACTGTTTGCTGAAAGCCTCAGGGGCGTCGGCTGCGCTAACAAAAAAATTGTAGAAAAAAATCATCAGCCATTCCACTCTCTGACGTAGGGAGAGCAGCACGAGCGATGGTATGCGTTGGCCGGGGCAGTGCATAAAACAAAAGAAGTTTGTAATTTGCGATTGGGCACACTTCCTAGGTAATAGACTGAATGAAACTAAGAAGGGCTACAGTTTTATTCTAGCGGTGGACAACGGTGCACCCAATACCTCGGCTGTAGCTGTGGGGCACAATGCCCTAAAACACCTTCAAAACATCCATATAACGAGAAAGCTTCGGGATGCGTTACAGTATGAAAAGCCAGCCCTTAACTGATCTTCCTTTAAGCGACTGACGAAAGATGTAAGCTTTTAAAGCATCCGCCATTGGTCTGCAAAACCAGTCGTCTCAGAATCAAAGCCCCAGAAAATATCTACTTATAATAAATTTTGCGTTGCCTCTGAGCAGTTCACCCCCGCAAAGTGGCTACGTTGCGTTTCCCAATACCTTGTCGCCAACGTAGAGGTTAGAAGCAGAATTTTTAAGATGCCTGTAGCTGTGGTCATCTGGCTGCCGCTTTGTGCGGTCTGCTAGCAGATGAGGTGTTATTCCGTTCCATAGCAAAGCTATCCGGTTCCCAACGAAGCATACTGCGGCAGGAGCCAGCGAGACATTCAATGAGCTCTCATTGCACAGGAGCGGCGTCCATTCAGGTTGGAGCAGAAATGTGGAGGTGGGAAAGGGAGGAACGAGGACGGCCTGACACCGGAGGCCTCCCCTCCGTCCTGTCGAGAAGCGGAGGCCGATAAGTGGGGGTATGAGCCCTCGGGGAATTCTGAGGCGGCTTATACGGGCCCCTTCTTCCGGCAGTCGTCACGGTGACATCGGTTCGGGGCCGGGTGCCATGAGCAGTTGCTTGCGGCTCTTGGTGGCCATGGTAACAGGCGATCTCTGCCTTCCCCACGCAGTTGGCATCCGGTTATCCTTCGTTATGGCCGCGCGTAGAGAGCGTGAAAGTTTTGTTAACAAGGCTCCTTAGTCTGATTGGACTGCCTCCAGGTCGGCTTCGTTAGTGGAAACGCCGGAGGCAGGCTTGTTTGTGCCACTGAAAGCTGCTGTAGAGCGGATGTCGCCACACAGTGTGGCGACATCATCATTTTACTCTCCTACAAAACGGAGAGCGGATATCGCCACTCCTTAGTTCTATAGTACTGAGCCCGCGGTTTACCTCCGGCACTGCTATTAAAGACTGCTAACTTGTTATTGGTTTCATTTCGGTGAGAATGATAGGTACTCTTGAGTCCTAAACAGCAGTCTGTTCTGTCTATTGAAGCATTAGGCTATAAAGCTGTGCATTTTTTGTTAAATAACTAATTCACACACGCCATACTTTCGCTGCTAGTCCTTCACCAAGTGGAAGGGCTGGTGACATGTTGGCTACCGAGCGCAGGACAATTTGCGCGAGCAAATTTGCGGGGCTTCGATTACTTCTCCAGTAGTTGTTTATTTTTTGCTACAACAATGGTATCACACAAGATAGTGCTGCATCCGCGATCCGTATACAGTAGAGGCCTAGGTGGCCACTGGTTGCCTACTGTAATTTGCAGTAGTGCTCTTTTAGTAATTCATTTGAGGATATCCCTGTTTGCTCTACATATTTTTTTTACAGGACAGCGGAACCGAATAGACTACGCCTTCTACTCAGTTTGCCAACCGGTTTGCGTGCTTTGTGGAGCAAGACTGCGGCGTTCTTGCTGTTTTAAGTGCGAATGCACTTCTTACGCTACCCTGAGTCACGCTTCTGCCGCCGTCCGTCTTCAGCCGCAGGTGTTATCGCGCGCGCGCCTCCTCGCCCTTAGCAACGGCGCGGAGCGGAGGGGAGAGCGTGCGTAGCAACGGCGCCATGACGTAGTACGCCACGTGACGTCGCGCGCTCTCGCCTCCTCTCCCCTTCCGCTCGCCGTGACGTCGCCTCCTCTCCCCTTCGCTCGCCTGCCGTTTGCGCGCTCTCGCCTCCGTCTCCCCTTCGCTCGCCTGCCGTTTGCGCGTTCTCGCCTCCCTCTCCCCCTTCGCTCGCCTGCCGTTGCGCGTTCTCGCCTCCTCTCCCCTTTCACTCGCCTGCCATTGCGCGCTCTCGCCTTCTCTCCCGCTTCGTTCGCCTGCCGTCGCGCTGCGCGAGGGTTTAAAGGCGAGGCTGTCGCGGCCCGAACGTGATCACGCGGGGGTGTTAATGTAACTAACGGGCAAATGCCACCAAATTTCAACAAACTCCCCCTCATAGCATCACCCGTGCATTCGCACTTCCTCATGCTCCCCTTCGGGGAAATGTGGGGGAATTTTTTGTTAAATCTTGAACACATGGTTTACAATTAATTAGGGGCAGAAAATACCACTTTCAAGTTAGCACGTTTACCTATGGTTTTCAAATTATGCGCGATTCGATGCATGTATGGAATCACGGTTAATTAATTATTCGCTTCTGCTTTCTTCTGCTGCTTGTAGGCTCTCCTGTGCGTTTCTTTTAATTTACCTTTTAATTTACCTATCTTGATTTAATTTAATATACGCTCGGATGACAGCAGCTACATAGGGTGCCCCGCTACCTGAAATATGTTTATCTGCTTTCTAAAACTATCTGGCACAGAGTGAACACAGGATTTATTTAAAGCATTTCCTAAGCAAGTTGTAACAATCGACCTGTTCACGAGCTTAGGATGGGATGACTAAAATGCAAGAAGCGGCTTAGTGACGTGTTGTTTATACGCCAAGCAGAAGAGATCTAGCGAAAGCCAAAGCTTCTGATATGGAAACCTGATTGTTTTTTTTATCTACGGGATTAAAACATTTACGAAACTCGTGCGAGACCGGAAACAAAAAATTCCAGACCGACCCCGTCAATGTTCAAACTTACTAAAACATCTCCTGCGCAACGAAGAATTATGGTTCCATTAGAAATTTGTAGTTGGTTATTCAGAAGATTAACTCAACAATGGTCATTCAATGAGAGCCGGAGCACAAATTTTGGACAATTTTATACGCCGATGCCAGGCCTGGACGCACTATTTTGGAGACCGGCAGGTTAGTTTCCCACTGTTAGGTGTGTCATTTCCCCAAAGATCGACAAGGAACGAAAGGCTGCCATGCGTACCGCACTGTGCAACAAGACCGCAAAAATCGGATACTAACCACAGAAGAACCACAACTACTAAAAATTAAAAATCCCGTGTTTATTTCACCAACTCAAAACACTGGTCATCATACCTGCAAAAAGAGCATGCTTCAGTGCATGCAAAAACAGCACACTATTAAACTTAAGCCAATAGCACTCATCGCTGAAAAGGCCGAAGGGTGACGTCCCTGATGATATTCGGCACCGGACGAGTAGACGCAGATGGCTGTCCAGTGGGCATGACGAGGCGCCGTGTGGAAGTCGCAAACAAAGTGGGGGCGAACCGTGTGGCGTTAGACCGGTGCTGGCCGGACGTTGGGGAAGTGTTTTCCGTGACAGTCCAGGTCACACCTCCAGTAGTGTAAGTAGGCTCGATAAGGGTTGTCGCCCGAGTCGAAACATTAGCAGCTGGTAGAGGAGAGTTGGAAGCTTCTGTTGTGAACACTTGACCAGACTTTACCGATACGATAACGCGTGAAGGAAGGTGGGTTGCCATTGAGACATCGGTAAATACGGCACTGGGCTTTCCGAGAGTGACCGCACCAAAAGGGAGGGTGATTTCTCGATTAGCGGAATGGGCGGGTGAAGTCGTAGACGACAGCGCACTTGAGGTGATGGCGCGCGTTGCTGCCGCGTCACTGCCGCGGCTGGTTGGCTCAGACGCAGCCAGTGAGCTGGCTATGGTGTGGTTCGGTGCGCCGGGGGTGAAGGTGTCGGAAACTGCTGGTGGTCTAGTACCCGGTACAAGGTTGTGGCGGTTGAGAAGAGCCATGATTTTGTTGTGCACTATCCTTGCAACTGGAACACCGGAGAAATGCTGATGAGTATGGTGGCCATGCCCGCCATGGGTGGTCCGGTTGAGCCAAGTGGAGGCGTTGTACAGGAGTGCCACCACAGGATGGGTGACCCTGCCAACCACTGCTTTCAGCGATGCAGAAAAGTTGGTGAAGACGTGGTGGTGAGCAAAGGAACCTCCTCCCGACTGCGAAGCGGCGGGAACAGCAGGGGTGGCAGTAACCTCTACAACGCGGCAAATCAAGATTGTTGCGGGGCGCCCACTGCTGGAAGCAGGAGCCGCAGTGACGGGAGACCCAGAAGAATGGGAATGGTTGTGTCCATGGTGGTTACCACCAACCTGTTGCTGATGGCCAATAAGGACATCTTGCAGATGAGGGTGTGCAGGACCTTGGTGTGCGTGCACATGCTCAAGACTGCCGACGTGATGTTGATGGCCAGGGAGGACATGGTGCTGATGAGGGTGGGCAGGACCCTGGTGCGTGTGCGGATGAACGTTGCTGCCTACGACATGTGGCTGGCCAGGAACCCCATGTTGTTGATGATGGTAGCCGGGATTTTGGTGTGCGTGCCCGGCGTGTGGTCCGTGCGCCGACAGTGCGTGGTGGTTGTGCCCGTGCGTCGGGATTCCTGCGCCATGGCCACCGTGCGCATGTACGGTTTGAGCGTGGTGGTGGTGATGGCCATGATGACCATGATGGCCGTGGCCGTGATGGAACCCGAACGTCCGAGGGGCCAGGGTCTCGGCTTTCACCGTGACCATAAAAACCGCCAGCATAAATACTGATGCAGGGGCCATGGTAACAGCAATCCTGCAAGAGGAAAGAAATTTAGGATAACATTAGCGCAGGACACTTTCAAACGCGTAGCGTGGTTAAATCAATAGCATTCGCCGTTTCCTGGAGCAAAGGAACCATACCTGCTGGCTTGACGGCCTTTCTGTCAGTGCTCGGGATGAGCTGCAACGGCCCGTTTTATGGTAGCAGGCTGGGCTGCTTCGTGCGCTCCCATTGGTCATCCGCTAGAGCAACACCACAGATTTCACAGACATGGGGACGCTTATAGCAATGACAACAAGATGCCCTATTTTTCTTCTCTCGCTTACTTTTTAGATTTTCTCGGCGTACATTGCTGATACAGTTGCCTCTATTTCCCTCTATCAATCTTCAATCTGTGCGTTTGCATGCGCGCTGGCGCGTGTTAAGGTCTCTGCGTTTAACCGCGTGTTGCCTCCCTAAATGAATTGGAGGCACACATCCAAACTTGTTAAATGCCGCCGACCTGTGGGCTATACGTAGTATCGTGATAAACTGAAGGACGAACAATGGAGCGCGTGGCTTTCAGTACATGCCTGGCGACGAGCTGCGTATGCGCAGTGCGAACATGTTAGGAGCGTTTGTGACCAACGTTTATATAGAAACACCGTCGCTCGGCGTGGAAGCGTTTTGGTTTCTCTCCCCACCGCGTTCGGCACCCGCTCACGCAAGCGTTATCTAACTTTGTTGCTGCGATGAGTGAAAACGGCGCGCGCAAGCAGCTATATTCCTTTATTTTTCATTTCGTGCTGAGCGTCCGACGGATGATGGAAATACGATGGTCTTTCCATATCAAGGTTGGTAACAAACCCTGCTAACTTGTTCGCACTGCGCATGTGCGTCCCGTCGCCAGGATACGCGGCATGTACTGAAAGACACGCGCCCCGTTGCTCGCATTTCAATTTATCTCGATAGTACATACCTGCCTACAGGGTGTACGCGTGATCAGGGCGGGACAAAGAATACACAAATGGTAACTAGGTAACTACTACGACAATGAGAACCGCGGAAAAGGCGTCGACACAAAAAGAAACTATACAGACATGGCGCAGTGTCTGTCCCGTCCCTCTCCCTTCATGGTGGCGTCACTCCCTGTGTGCTGGCATGATGATGGCATTCTCCGTTTTGAGCTACAAACACATGGGCGTGATCACTGATCTTCTATCGCATTCCTGCTTCCAGGCTTTTTGTATGTCACAGTTAGTGTAAATGCGAGATTTCTGAAACAGAAGGGTACTAGAGTAGACAAGAATGGCTGCCGGGCCGAATTTTCTGCTGTGTCAATTTTGCAGGAATAACAATTTGCTGCAAGGTATGCAGACACGCGGCGTTGCTTTCAAGCAACGTTTCACTAATACACGTTCTATCAGTGACGTCTCGCTGAAGTTGGATAAAGTGAAACCAAACTTTGCAGGGCGGTTGTTCTGATGATAAGGCTGCTGAAAATCTTTAGTTGCTTTTCCCAGAGTGTTAGAAGCCTACGAATGAAAAAAAATATGGATCAGAACCACGCTGTAGGAATTATACAGTGAACTCCTATTAAGATGAACTCGAAAGCACCATGATAAATTGTTCGTCTTATCAGAAGTCTGTCTTATCAAAAGCCCTGCCAGAAAAGAATCGGCAACAGGCCTAAGTGCATGGAAATATCTTGCTTCAAATGTTGGATGAAATAAGCACAGAAAGGGGGGAACAAGACAAAAAAGTAATTTATTTGAGTGCGCCACTTGGTAAAAGACTGTCTTTGAGTGCTGGTTTTATATAGAGTGTATAGACTGTATAGAGTGCTGGTTTGCCTGGTTTTATTCAGTCCAAGTGGTGACGGAGAGCGTACACCCGCTACCACAAGTGACAACACAGCAGAGACAGAGGGAACCCCTCGCTTTCTCGGGGATGACGCGGTGGGACTCGCGACGCGAACCGACGTGAACTCACATGCTCCCGCTTAGGAACGGCATTGGTCAGGAGAGCTGCTACGTTCACGAACAGGCAGTCTCCGTCGTCGCTTTTTTTTGTCCTCGTAGTTCTGCGCCTCTTTCCTCTAGAGCAGAACGGCCACAAAAGTCACCCTTGCTTTTTTTGTTCTGCTCTGCCGCGGGCTCCGCGGGATTACGGGTGAGAGCAGTGATGGCTTTACCCTCGTTTTGTTTTTCAAGCTCTTTCCCTTCCGTCCTAGGCTGTTCGTCGAAAGCGGATTTTTTTTTTTTGCATGGGGTCCAAGGAAAACCAAACAAACGTTCGCACTTTGTTCGCCATAAGCGAGAATTTGCCCTTAACTGTGTTCGCCTTAACAGGAATTCGCTGTATATGAAAATCTTATTCGCCCTGTTTGGAAGTGGTGGGTCTGCAACAGGGATGTTACAACTACTTAACCACTGCGAGAAGCCACCATTAATCCTCTAGTGGACACGTAGGCGTCACGAACAGCTGCTACCCACCTCCAGCGTCTTTCGCGTGCGCACTCAGCACTTGGCGGAATGTGGTTGCGCGGTGATTGTTGGGTGACCATTCCGATAAAGCGGAAGGGGGGGGGGGGGGGTGTCTGTGATAGCATTGCGATTTCGGTTGGAGATATTTTACGAGCTTCGTTGAGAGGCCTTGCTGTGCTCAATATGCTTCTTTGTGTTCAGCTGGTACACCCTCGCTTCTTTAGCAAACGAAGGCTTCCGTACTAATGGCCCAAGCGCTACGCTGGGTGTCCACGATTTGCGAAACATCGTGTAGGAAGACTCACGACATCACCTAAAACATCAATGACGTGGTGCAGTTTCTGGTTGCTTTTTCTGGAGTCGCCTCAACGCTGTTATCGACAGATTCGCTGCCGACAACGTGACAAATTGTTGTTGTTTGTTCTTGTTTTGCTCTGTAGTCAGTATTTTATTATAATAAAGGAATATTAATATTTCTAAAAAACGGCGGCCATAAAATCCTCTAACCGAAAGTGCCAGCCAGCGTCTGTGTGTTGTTTTCATGGCGACGTCATCCTTTCGCCGAGGCCTGCTCGCGGGCGTTCGACCTGTGACGTCGCGTTCCCCCAGTGCGCAGGCGCTGCTTCGGAACCTGTCAGCACCAGAAACAGATCCGGTGGGTTCTAGCTTCTTATATTGCGCATAAAAAATGCGGGTGTCGTAGCACGTAGTATAGGCACCTGGCAGTAAAGTTCGCCTGCGACTGCAGCGCCGCGTCTTGCGCGGCTTTGCAACGTCTGGTCGGTGGACCTCTCGACCGGCAGTTCAGAGCAGGTGAAAACACTCGTGCTGCGTGCAATTCGACGTTGTGTGGTGCAAGTGTCAAATGGATATAACTATAATTACAAGTTGTAGCGCAGAAAAAGATCAAAACCCTGTACGAAAGACGTTGTGGGAACGACGCCACGGCTGTGTAAATGACTGTCACAACCGACGGGGCAGCCTGGCATTGTTCTGTACAGCTTCCCGTACACTCGTGCTGTACATTAAACATCGCCTGCGCTTTGATATCCTGAGTATTCGTGGACGACCACTCACAAGGGATTTTATTTATTTATTTATTACTTAGTGTACGCAGCCGCGTATCGTCAGATATTTTATTCACTGAATCAATCGTAAACACGCCTGCGTTCCGCTTCTGTTTTGAAAGGTAAAAACTCTACATAATTCTCACAGACGTGATAATACGATATGATTTATTACAAATATTCTAATGGCAGTATGTCAACTGCGCATGGAAGGCGCGTTACCAACTCACTGACCGCTCTAACTCGCCCGTTTGGTTCGAACGCAATCAGCAACACGCACCCGATTTCCTCACGTGCAGCCATTTTGCAGCGAGATTGCTCTAGCGTTGGCCGTGACGTCCACCTCTGCTGACATTGCGCTAATACATGGCTGTACGGACGGAGTTGGTTACAGAAAGCTGCTGTAACTGTTGTAACACTCCGGCCACAAACTGTGTGACAACCGCTGAGACGACTCTAACTTTGCGAACAGCAAAGAAACCGAAGCAAAAAGAATCTTCGTAAAGACGACCTACAGCTCCGCTGTAAAGCCAGCAGAGACGACGAATTGGACACGTAGAATCGAAGCGAACAAAAAAAAAAAACCTGGACACTGATAGGACAGAAGGTTTCTACGGCGATGCGAGAGGCATCACATTGCTCTTTGAAGCACGGGCGGGGTGTCTGAAAATCCGGGCATACACGGGTACCTACAGGCAGCAGGATGAAACGCGTATGCTGCTGCAGAGATCGGGAAACCATGGACCTTATTGTCAGGGACTGCACAGAGATACGACCGCCGCGAGGCGACGGGGAAACGACGTGGGCGGAGGCTTTGGGATTCGGGGTAAGGCAGAGCCTCAACTTCAGCGTCATAGAGGGAACGACGAAGCGTATGAAGTGGTGGGGGAGAAAAATAGGGATGGGTACGCAGGGGGAGTAATCATAGGGATGAGAATTTAGTACGGCGGGAGTAGGGAAATAAGGGAGGGAGCGATGGGAGTTTAAAACAGTGGGGAAGCTGGGGGGAGGGGGGAAGTGAGGCAAGTCTATTCGGTTAGCTAAGTGTAGGGCAATAAGTAGAATAAAACAGGTAAGGTGGTTGCTGACACTCGACGTCCCGATTAAAAGAGACAGCCACTAATTATGATCATCACCATCGTCGCGCCCCCTGAGTAGTGACCGCTAGTAGTAGTGCCGTCATGAAAATTTCGACGTCGCTTGCACAAAGCACTGTTGCTCTCTTGAAGCGCACCGAATCCCATCTTCCAGATGAGCCGTTTATATAGCTATGTCACGTCGTAGCGCAAGCCGCGAAAGGTTGCACGACCACGCGAGGGGCACTCGAGCAACAATGACATTCGCAATTTTTTTCCAAGAGTAGCAAGGGGCGCGTGCCCCCCCCAAACCCTGTAGCGTTGTGCAAAGTAAACTGCAGAGTTACGCTTTACTAAAATACTCTATTAACCGATAAATCGCTTTTAATGTAGTGTCCAATAATCCAGCGAAAAACAGCTTGGCCCTACGTAATCCAGCCCATAACAAAGATTTTCGGCCTTTACACCCGGTATAGATGGTTGACCAGAGAAGCTGAAAAAGGGGGCATGGTGTTTATCTGGAGGTCTATCTCACGGGTATATTAGATTGTCTCTGAACTGTGTTACGCAATTATTTGTCATTTTACGCGTCCCTCTATGTCTGGCAACGAAGACACGCAAAGGGCTGGCCTGGGTTTATGACAACGCTGATTTCGATTCCGCCCACTCGGCATCACCAAACCACACCATCAATGGACCTGTTGCAAGGTTGTCGGGAGATCCGGCCGGTATTGACGTCGCGTCATCAGTGTTGACGGCACGGCGGCGGCATGGGGAGTCCCGGCGTGGTTCGCGTGCGTGTTTTTCGTACTTGACGTTCATTTCTTCCTTTTCCCTCAAACTTCATGCGTGCGTACTCCCTGGAGGGTGCGCTACGACACACCCACGCTAAAAAAAAAAAAAACAGACCTTCCCTTTCGTATACCCCCCCTCCCCCACTCTTGGCGCGTGTGCGCACCAAGTGTGTATGTATAAAGTCTGTGCATAGCCTTTTAAAACCTGTTATCTTATTTAATTTTCCATTGCCCTTTCACTTTTTTTTTTCGAACCACTTTTTCCCCGGCGAGACCTGTGTCCTCTGTTGCGAGGTAAAACTTCTCCTTGTAAATATTTTCATTTTAATAAACCCTTTCTCTCTCTCTCGTCGCTGCGAGAGTGTATGTACTACCGCGCTCAATCTGACTCGCAACGCGTGAGAGGCGGCCAGGGCTGCTCAAAACGCTAGCGGCACCGGGGAACTAGGCACTCGAGAACTAAACATGGTGAACACCTGCTTCTAACGACGGCGATTGTTGAACGTGAAGCTTTGTCGTGAGGGTTTAGTTAGGTGTCACCTAAGTTTGAACTGTGGCTCGTTGATCATTGACTTCGACTCGCACGAAGTTTGGGCTTTTGATACATGTAGCTTTGACTTTGAACATTCGGCCCTTGGTTTCGCACGAAGGAAGCTTCCCGTTCAAGTTTCGTGTCGTTAGACGGAGGAATGCACGATTTTTCTGCCTAATTATGCGCGTCTATGAAACCCTCCCCGAATCCTAACTGCTTCGACCGTGTCGTGATGGCGTAATCGGATATACGTCGGTTCATAACGCGAGAACCCAGGTTTTTTCCAAGCGCAAGAAGCGTTTTTTTTTTTTTTTTATGGGGCGCCTCCACAGTCAACATCACCATCTCAGAAAGTTGGCTTTCCTGCAGTGCGCTTTAGGCGCTCACGGAGACATCAGTTAGACATGGAAAGCTCCGGTTTAAACGAAAGGAGGTGATCTCTCCCGAATATCACCCGCAACCCGGCCCCCGTGTTCTAACGCCATTTATCTACCGAATGCGGAAGGCTCGAAAGCGCCCGACGTAGTTCATTACGGAACAGAGTTGTGCAGTGGTTTCAGATTTGTGGCGCGCGGTTTTCCTTCCATTATCGGATATGAAACGGTATATCGGCGATGTTACGTTTTCGTTGGTTGGAGTGGAACTAAACAACCGAAACCAAGCCTTCGGATTTAACTTCGGCAATGGGAAACACTACCTTTGCGCATCTACAGCGGCACCGCGTCGTCGATCTGGAAACTTGCTGGCAAAAAACAGGATAGAGATCAACAATGCGTCCGGAGGCAGCTTCGTTATGTCTGTTTTCAGAGCGGGATCATTAGTAGCTGCGAACGCCCAAATCAATGAATGGGACAGCCTTTCGTCGTAACGAAGGCTATCGAGCAAAGGCTGTACCACCCGGAAACCACCGATGAATACAGCCACGCAGAGAAGCATGAGAGGGACTCGTTGCTGAGAAAAGCCAGGCCCGAGACCGGGGCCAAGACGCGTGCCTGCTGGCCACCGCCGCTTCCGCCGGCTCGTTAGGCGAGGCTCGCATTCGTGACGCGGCCGAGCAGCTTTCTGTTTTATCCGCTGCCATCCGCGCTCTTCTTCTGCAGTGGGTGGCGCTGTTGGCCAAGGTTCGTTGCATTCCAGCCGGTTTATAGCCCTTGCCGTAGTTCTGGAGTAGCGAACTGAGAAATCGGCCCCACTAACCTCTTCTGCTGATTAAATATATTTAGGCGAATAATTCTATTCCTCACTGATGGCGTTGGCGTCTGAGTAAAGCGCACTGCGGGCAAACCAACTTTACACAACGGTTTCACAGAACGATGATGGTGATAAGCGAAGGCACAGCAACCGCCTCAAGAACAAATCACTTCCCGTGGTCGGAATTGAACCGGGGTTCTCGCGTTAGGTAGCCGAAGTGTATTAGATTGGAGCACTCCGATGCGGCCGATGCAGTTTGGATTTTGGATTTCGACTTTGACTCAGGTTGCATGACAGCGAGAGCGAGCGAGCGAGAGAGAGAGAGAGAGAGAGAGAGAGAGAGAGAGAGAGAGAGAGAGAGAGAGAGAGAGAGAGAGAGAGAGAGAGAGAGAGAGAGAGAGAGAGAGAGAGAGAGAGAGAGAGAGAGAGAGAGAGAGAGAGATGCATTCTGTGGCCCGACAGTTGCTGCTCTGGGGGTCGGTGGTCGAGCCGCCCAGCTTGGACCCGACGGCGGCGCCTGTGACCGGGCCATTAATGGAGGTGCTTGCTGTAGCGGAAAGCTTCGCGATTGAGCCACCGTTCTTTTAAGAAAGAGGCCTTGATTTTTTAGGCGTAGCCATCTTTTCGAATACCCCAAAAGCCAGAACCGTGTAACACCCTGCATTTCCACAAGAATGCAGATTTGTTATAATTTGTTAATCGTTATAATGGCGTAAATGCAGAAAACTACTCCGACAGGATTATAAAAAACAAAGAAATAGAAAAAGAGAAAAAATATAGCGACAGTGGCGGACTGTGTAACGCAATGCTTTTAGAGAAAAATGCAGATTTTGAAGAAGTAACACTTTTAATCGCTATTATTGCGTAAATGGAGACAATTGGTAGAACAGTATTTAAAAAAAAAAACAGGATAAATAGAAAACGCAGTGAACAATTTACACAAAAGCAGATTTGGCGAACGTAACACATTTTAGCGTTAATCTGGCGTAAACGGCGATAACTGTTTGGATCAAATTTTGACAATTCTTTGAATTTCTGCAGATTTTTTTCTCGCTCGCACATTCTTCCCGGCGTGTATTATCTCTGGGGTAACAGGTCAGGTCTCAACACCGGGTGCTTATTGTGCGTCAATTGTTATGAGTTTGTATTGAGTTGCGCTTTTTGCATTGCTCGCCAAAATTGCCCCATGCGGTTACTTTTTGAAGGTTGTTTCACCTCTATAACACTCTTTATGTGGTGGAGCATCCTTTACAGACAATTCTCACTGCAATCGAAGGACAGAAAAAGCAGTCATGCTTTTGACGCCAGTATGAGAAGTAAGAAAAAATGATTGGAAATAAAAGAACACACAATACAATAAAAAAACAACAAAGTTCCTTGGCGGGGTGTGGGGGTTGCATCTGACCGCCACTTGTCAGGCGAGCGCGTTTCAGGTCGAGTAAATGTGCACGTGCTTCGCTGGATCCGGCTCACTGTTCCGTCCGGCTGGTCACGGCAGAATATTGCTTGCCTGCCACAGCCCGGATGCTGCTTTACACGAGTATATTTGACGTTTTGCACGCCCGGAAGCCTATACACGTCCTCACAGCCGCTTTGGCGGTCTAGGACCTTGTTTGGGAATAAATAAGGCGTGAGCGCTTGGGACAAAATACGACCTGGCATGCCCTTTTGTCTCGGGCTATATTGTCGCGGGCTGTTTCAACGCCACCCCACGCCTATGCATCAGGACACCGCAGAATGGACAAACCGGGCAGAATAGACACGCTGCCAGGACGACGGGAATCTACACACGCCCTCCATCTTGCGGTTTTGTAGCCCCATCTGTTGTACTATGTTCCTTCGTCCCACCTTTTGCACTATTGCTTCTTCAGTATGTTCCACCAACTCGCCTACATAACGCTTTTGTCGCTAAACATTGCGTTCCTCAACAGGTAAAGGGGAGCCATACAAGCAGCCGTGCACACGTGCGAAGAAAGCCCGCCGCCTGGACCAGGTGATTGAATTAACCTTACATTGTGGGCCTATTCAATTCTACTGTTTTTTTCCGCAGGGGGCTGTTTATGTACAGCGTTCTCTGGGAAAATGTCCGTCGTTATAGTAACACAGACGCCTACAGATTTTATTTTCATGGCTTTCAGTGTCGCTCTATGTGCGGAAGTAGCCTGCGCAATGAAATGAGCAAGGAACCCTAAATTCATACTTACACATCCACTCCAGCATTTAGGGAAAACATTCAAAGAATCCCAGGCAACAATCCTCGAAGGGAGCACCCAAATTATATTTCATATTTCTTTTACCTGCACTTGAAGTTACATTCCTCAGCAACCACTGTTTATGGTGTTCGTACTAGTAGGATTGGATATACGTGACGTTCTTTGGTTCAATGTTTTTCAGATGTTTTGTTGATCTTCTTGGACAAGCTGCCAAACAATACATCAGTGTTAACTGAGCCTCTTGCATAAATTACCGCTACAGTACTTCCTAGATTTCTTTCATCACGTAAGATATGTGGCTATTTCGTATTTCTCCGGTTAAAACTCTCAAGAAAAAATACGCTATTCAAACTTCTGGGTGTTACTTTTGTGTTGAATAAAGGCGGTCGGTTTTTAATTACCGAATCTAGCGGACAATTTGTTAGCAAATGTTACTGCGCTGACATGCCGATGCATTCGTCGTAAAGGTAGTGTATGCGCTACCATGAAACAAATGCACTATATATTCGTGCACTATATATGTAAATATATGCACTATTTTTTCATTCCCTTAATCTTATAAATAGCTTCTATTATTTCTCGTCGCCCTCTCAACAATCAAGGCATAGTAAAATTATGCGGTACATGACTTCTGAGTCACAAAAAAAAAAACGGAGTAAACGCTGTCTTCCTGCTGTCTCCCCGCTAATCCCCCTGCACACAAAACGTTTGGCTAAGAGGCCGGTTAACATTATGACCGACTTCCTTTACAAAAGCGTCCTACTCTAGCCATGAATCGAAGCTGAGGCGAAAAAAATTAAGGAAGAGGAACAATGTAACAGCATAACTCTAGACCTCAGGAACAGTATATAACAGTACAATATGAAACAGTATAAATTCGAGACCTCAGGAACAGGAAGTTTCATCTTGCCTACGGTAAAATCATGATACGAGATAACTAGCATTGACTGTTCCTATAATAAGGGTTAATGTTAAACTATAAAAGTCTTAATGCAACCACGGCACCAGCTTTTGTTTCGCTAGAGCCAACTCCTGGTGATTTGGTAAAAAGGACTGGTGAGGGGACCCTATACAGGGGAAACTGACACTGATTTGAATGGGAGAGATAAAGTCCTTGCTACAAGGAAACATTTCCAGTTCCGGTCTGAAGCTCACCTTAAAGATACCACCACATGGTAGGGTTGGGCCAACGAAAACTGACTGGTGTGAGGTAAACAAATTACACCATCTTCCCGTGGGGAACCCTGATGAGGATGCGAAGCATCATGGGGGTTTCCTGTGGTTCCATTGTGTTGCCGTTATGTTGAGTGATCTGGTGTTTAGTAGCGCCAGAGGGAATTCCGCGTCCGGGTCCACAGCGGTGGCAAAGGCACGCAAGTACTGTTGTGTGACTGTGAGTAGGCGGTGGTTCTGGAGGTGACGAAACCCGTCAATCATGTTCTTGTCGATGTTGTCGTCTCTGTGGTAGAATTGGTAGTCTACGTCAGCGTTGGTGAGGTAAATGTTGTTGACGTTGCTGCACCGCCTGAGAGCAACGTACAGGCCCTTCTCCTCACAGCTTTGTCTTCTTCTTCTCCATCTTCTTCTTCAGCGGTTCCCCTACGTGAAGATGACGACGGTGGTTGAACACGAAGCTATCTCGTGATGGAATTTTTGGTTGGCCAATCCCTAGGGGCATCCTGCCACAATCATCATCAGAGGTGTTGCGGACGGGGCATGAACAAGTGACATCCCCCCAAGTAAGAGATGCTCCGCATCTAAAAGCTGAAGTACAAGTCAAACAAACACTAGAAGAGCAGAGGTGGGACACAGAAATGAAGTTGCGTGGTTATGAAGGCACCGTGCGAGACGGGGGATCACGTAAGAAGTGGTACCATGCGGGTGAACTCTCGAAACCTTGTTGCTCTCTCGTCCCTCTCCGAGGGTATAGCAGAGGTGGGCCCTCCTCCCTCCGTCTCTCTCTCTGCAACGAAGGACACCAGCAGAGTGCCAGGCGACAATACGTGCGAACGCGGCGGAAGATGGATGGCGCAGAGCCCACCAAGACCTCTCGACGGCAGCTCCCAAAGGCGTTCAGCATCTGTCATGCGCCCCGTTCCGCTGCCGCTTGCAAAAAGCGTGCGCGCACCACTGGGCCGTCCCTGCACCACGCTTCTTCCGAAGCACCCCGCCGGCATCTTGTTCTTTCCCCACGGCCTCGGCTCTTTGTGCGCGAAGCCATGCCTCCAATTTCTGTTACGATGCCCCGAAGAGGATTTTGTACCAGCGCTATCCAAACACCAAACGGCCGTCCCAGAGATTTCATTTTTGCCACTGGCCCCCCATTGTGTTCTCTTTTTTGTTCGAATTCGCATCTTTTCTATACACCGCAATGTTTGTCGCACACAAATTTTTCTAGTGTTCACCCCATGACTTCCATCCTGTGCAAGCCTTTTGGGTAGCTCCCCTGCGGACATGCTCTTTCCCTTGTTTGTACCGCATTTACTCTCCATTGTACGCCGAACGGCGAAACAATTACGTGGGGATTGCTACAGAGGGCAGCTCTGGCAAGGAGTAAAGGCAGTCGGAGTGGGGGTGGTCGAATAACTTCTTGTTCGCCCTGTGGCCACGGAGATCGTTTATTGCCTTTGTCTCAGCCTTGGTTGCTGCAGTGCTTGGACGCGGTTTTGCTTCTGCGTGTAATACAGGGAGGCACTTACTCGTCCGTGTTGTTGCATTGCCTTTGCTATAGCTCGCGTCCCTCGTTCCCCTTCCTTGCTCTGTGTCTGTCGTTTCGGGTTCTTCTGGAACTGGGAAGAGAACGTGGCTGTCGGCTGCAAGCTTGTTTACGCCTTGTGCATTCGCTGTCTCGGTTTGTCGCGCTTTTTTGAAGTCGTGCTATCGCGCTGTCTTCCCGCGGCAGTAACCTCTTTTTTTCCGTGGTTAGTCCTCGCACAACCTCATTCTTCTCTCCTACTTCGTTTTCTTTGCTCTATGGTTATGTGACTGTAGTGCTTTATAGTTCTCCTGCTTGGACACGTCGCATTGTTAGCAAGCGCGATTTTTCATTCCTATTTCCTGGGTGTTTTTTTTAGCATGACAGTGACGAGAGGCCAGCTGTATCATTTGATCTTTTATGGCGTTTTATTTTTTCTTTGTCTCTCCTCTGCATTTCTGCATGTCCCTCTTAATATTTGGTTTGAGTTTTCTCTCCATAAATAATTCCTTGGAGCTTCAAACGTTTTCTAACTATCGCTTGTCTTTCCACCGTATTTTTGGCTCCGCAGCCCTGCACCTGGCATAAACCTCGCTTCTTCACTCCTGAATAACTTTGCAACGTTTGCCGCTTCCTAATAGTTAATTTATTCATGCCTTGTTAAAAATTCACCCACCCAAAGCGCGATTTCGAAAAAAAAAAACACAAAACTTGCTGTTCAGACTTAGGCAAAAACTAAGTCCACATTCGTAAACACCTGAAATAAAGTGAGAAATTTGTCAACTCATGTGGTTCCCCCCCTCCCCCCCATTAGTGTATGAGTTTAAATAACGGTACGTTTTTAACAACCCACTCTTCCGCGAAAGGAATGTACTCTCGAGATTCCAAGCCTTTAAGACCACTTATTACGGCTAGACGATAATGGCTGAACCAATCAATCAGGGGGCCTATTTTCTTGTATTTAGGCATGTATGATTTGCGGCGAGGCCAGCGTGTTACCTCAACGTGCATCAAACGTACCACGAGCGAAATGTACATCAATCGTAGAGAAATTAACGCATCCCAACTATCCACGTTTCCTCCGTCCGACAGGCTCATGATGCATTTTAATTCATAGTCGCTCCCCGTTACGTCTTCTTGTTCGGTTCATACAGTTTCATTCTTATATTCGAGGGACATCTGAGTGCAATCGCGTGCCCTCGTCGGAACCGCCGTAGCAGCTAGAAGTGTTCCGCTCATATTTAGGTTGACTCGCTACATGACAAAACTGACACAAAACAGGAAGGTTTTTTGTTCGTATTACATGACACTTCTAAAAAATTCCGGACAAATACATCCTTTGGAGCTCCATTATTCTATTGATACAGCAACTTTAGATAATCTAGTAATATTGTGTTTTTTTTTTTTTTTTTTTGCCGAGACCGACAAATTCTGAGCTCATTTCGAGGCGAACGAAGCAATTCGATGGAAAGCTTGTCAGCGGTACATGACGGCACTCTCTCTCTCTCTCAAGCCTGGCTCGCCTAGACACTGGCGCCAGGTTTCCCGGCTATTATACATTTGTATGCAACTGTATGGTCTCTTCCGTATCCTGCGCCCGTACCGAACTAGCGTACCTTCTACCTTAGAGGGAACGGGCGAGCTACTCCAGCAAGCCTTACTCACATGGGCGCCCCTCTCCTTCTTTCTACGGAACCATACAGCACGAAAAGAAAAGTCCGAGGAGGTGCTTTCGGTACCAGGTAAAGAAAGAAAAGGAAGAAGTCGACAAGCACGGGCACACATTGGCGCTCACGTCGGTCGCAATTACGACGCGGCACAAAATTAGCGGCAAAGGTGGTGTCGGGTGGCAAGGTTCACTGCGATCCGAGGCGACATAAATCTCATTCCGAGCATCGCGTGAACCAACTAAAATCGAGACGCTCCGGCACTAAGTAAAAGGCGGTGGCGTACGTGGATGTCTGCTTTCACGCAAGAGCGCGGCCATCTCCGTGAACGTGTCGAGACTTGTTGCTGCGGCTGAGAGCATTGTCTCGTTTCGGCTCTATTACACAGACTCCGATTCCCCTTTATTCACTTGGTTCCTCTGCTTGGGCGAAGGTGACTTAGACTGCAGTGGCCGAACAGGGATGTTTGTTGTGTTTTATTTCTCGCAAGTGAATGATTCGACATCGGGTGGTTCCAGCTGCGGTTGTGTCGCTCTCACTCTCGCAGTCGCTTGTTTTTTACCTCCTTAATGTTCTGGCTCTCTCCGGGTTTCGGCTCGCTTCGGCATCCCCTGCTTCGCCTTTTTCGGTCTTCCTTGGATACTGTTGCAACACTTGCTGCCTTAGTCGCTAGCCGATATCACGCAGTCTAGCGCGGTTCTGCGACTCCGCGCTCCACGTCCAGACTCAGTGGGACTCACTCTCTTCCCTGCCCCCGGCAAGACTGGGTTCATAGACCTTTCCTATTCAGCAGGCGTTATAGGGGGAAAATTCCCTCTTCCTGCGAATACAGCACAAGTCAGAGCTTTCAAACGAATAAAGCTGGCATTTATTCCTTCCGTTTTCCTCCCATCTTAATGCATTAGCACCTCTCACAAGTTCCATGGCTCAGCTGGAAATGAACGCGGCGTCCTCTGATGTGCGCAACCAAACTTCGTGGTCGGAACCTGTGGGCAAAATTATGTTCGGCGACTGATTCATTAGATGGCTCTGTGCACAAGCTTCGTGAAGAGTTCCTCCATATAGCTGCAATATAAAGCTCTATATCGCTTATTGCGGGGGTAATATAGAGGGACTCTAATTTGGTTCCAGTGCCGCGGGCGGTTTACTGTTTGGAGGTCGCAGATAGCGCAAGCCCGGCTTCGTACTATAGGTGCGGAACAGCGGCAACAGCAATGGAGGAAACATCTACAGCATAGTCAGCGGCCAAATCATCCAGATGACAGCCGAAACATCAGCTATAAGCTAAAAATATGGCCGGCTTGTCGCCTTGCGTGTTTTGGGACGTCATATACGCAGCAATTAAGCAGAAAAACAAAAAAAACTCCGCGACACTTAAATTGGTGGTACCACTTGGCGACTTGACTCAGCGAGAAGGGATAGTTAGGCAATGTAACATCACGAAAGCAAGCTTAGGTAACTCGTATTTTTTTTTTCAAGGCGTGAAAATGCATGTCACCAACCGACATGACCAAACGTGGAACCAGCCGGCCGACCGTATGTAGTGGCATCACCTAGTAGAAGTATAAAAACGTAAGTGCAAGCTAAATCTAGTCGTCACAACGTTGGCGTAAGCGACTGCGAAATATTCTCGTGACTTTCACATCTGACCGACGTACTGTATACATTAGTTGACAGATAAAAGGGACTATTGCTTTGGCTTTTGCTGGCAAAAATCTTTTCACTGCCCTTCCAATCCAAAATAAAGACACGACTGTAAGGGATAACTAAAGCAAGCTTTTTACTCCTCAGTAAGGCAGCAGCCTGACTGATCCATTTAACTGGATGAACTTTCTGTCATTTGAAAAAATATATATATTCTGAAAGCAAAAATAGTATGGCGCTGCGATATTTGATTTTGTATTTTTGACATGTTCTAACTGTCGCATACGTGAGTTTTACATTTGTGCCTAAAGCGTTGTGCTTCGAAGCTCATGGACGCGGTATCGAACCCGGATGCGGCGGCAAACCTTCTGATTGAGCGAGAAACAAAAACGCGCGAGTGTCGAGATTTCAGCACTCGTTAAAAATTCCTGGGTGGTCAAATTTTTTCCGCAGCCCTTCATCACCGCACGCCTCATCGTGCAGGTGTAGCTGAGGCGCATAAAACCATAAAAAGTAATTGTAATAACTTCAGTTTTGCAAATATATTTTTCTAACTGTAATTCATCTACATAGCCCAACTTTTGTCCGCACTTTCCGGCACCTTTAACATGCACGGTGCGACTCAGAAACGTTTTAAAGCTTGGAGATACCCTTTCCCGAGTTTGTTAATCGGAAGGAACCACATGCCGCAGCCACTGTATGGCTGGGAGGAGCATGCGATCCTCCCTCTCAGACGTTTGCAGGTTCGAATCGCCATCCACGTCCTCAGAAGTTAATTGGCTCATGGGTCTTGCCGCACCACGTGATACCGCTTCGGGCAGACCGTAAGTTCCCACTCGACTCGGTGCAAGATTCCGTTCTTATTCCACGCCTGCCATCATCAAACCCGGTATTACTTCGGAGTCGTACCGACTCCAGGGATACAACTACCCAACTTTGTTCCAGAAGGCTTGCTAGTTTTATGCGTGCATGCACAGAATGCCTCGCCATTGCCGCTTTTCCGCATAATTAAATGGGCCAAAGGATGATTCCGAGCAATCACGAGCTACGCTGGAGCACATAACAATGGACAAGATATTTATAATCACACTGAAATTTTTTCCCTATCTCAGCAGGCTTGCCATTCGTGTCATTTTTAAATCAAGCAGGGACAATGCAAGAGATACACGCCGGCCAGCGTTCTGTACAGCGGGGAAGTATAGCCAAGTTGATAGCAGACGGGTTATTGCCTCACCATTTTCGTTACCGCTGTGGGCGCACTAATTAGCAGTTTCTCATGAAAACTAAACCCCTTCGCTTAGCCAAACATGCAAATGCATCTCCCACAACCAGCATTACCGTGGATTGTACACAGACCACCTTCCACCGGAGAGCCGCCAGCTGCGCGCTCCAGCTTTCCTGGCAGACTTGAGGGGGAGGCATACTTCCCCGGTCGTTAAGTCCCGGCCATCCCTTATCATTCCCCATCCCTTTTCTACTTCTGCTTTGGTGACTGCGAAAGAAAATAAATTACGCCTGCCCAGCAGCATGCCAGGTGGCGAGGGTGGTAATACGGTGCTTCTTTCAGATTGGCAGTGCTTCGTGGTATATGCTCTTTATTACCCGCGGCGGCTTACTTAATGTCTCGCCCGGCCTCAGCCCGATCGGAAAAACATGGCTCCCCTCCCTAATGATAGCGAGGGCTCCAAGCCAACCATCTAGCGTCCGGTTTCATTCTCCTCCACTTGCGGTTGCCCGGGACGCAACATCGTTGTGATGACTTATCGGTTAATTAGATCGCAAGAGCATTTATTGATTAGCGCCCGGTAGCACAAGCCGGGCAAGAACTGCGCAATATTTTCTCGAAGGTTTGCTAGAAGGGACAAAAATAGAAACGTGAAAACACCGGGGTATGTTTCACTAGCCTTTTGAAGATAGCCCAACGAAAGCTTGTTCCTGGGTTGGCGTTTATTTGATTTCGTGGAGGAGTTTGTTTTCTTCAGGCGGAACAAGAAAGCGACCAGATAAATGATGAAAAGTACCTTTATTTGATGTCGTATATTCAATGCCAACCCAAAAATAGTTTCCAAATTTCCTGCCCTGTATGGTTAAGTTGCGCAACGCCGAGTGGGTTTTATATGGAAAAAATTGTCACACACCTGAAATGCAGCCTTACAGCTACAAAGGAATGCTGTGCAGTTTTCCTTTGTAGCCGTATACATGCATTTCCGGGAAGTGTCAAATATTATTTTGCAGAAACTTACTCCGCCTTCGCCGATTTCCCCTACGTGTAGTCGATTAGAGCGGCCTGTGTTTAGTACATTGCTTTAAATGTTTTTTTATTCGCAACTGTCGTTTCAAAGTATTTTCTCGTGTTTTGTGCACACCGGCTGTCATTGGTAGTTATATTCTCTTTTTCGACTGAGGGTATTCGCGGGATATATGTATCCGTGTTATCCATCAAATAAAGTCGTGATAGTTAGCGCTTGTTCCGTGTGTTTTCTAAGTCTTCCTACACCTTTGCGCTCTGATGTACTTCTACAGAGCTGAGCACCGACTTCCCCAACAACATATTCTTCTGAAACAAAGGCTGTCGGCGCAGATCTTAAAAAAACATTCGCGACACTTCGTTACGAGTGGTCCCAAATATACAGCCACCGCTAACAGAGCTCTCTCGTTGGTCTACGAGCTTGACAGGAAGAGAAAACACCTCTATTAACTGCTTTGTCCAGAGTTTGACCTCTGGCGTGACTACTGTTCCAGCAACATAATTTTTCTCTCTATCTCCCCCCCACCCCTTATTTCTTTGTGCGCGATATTTCCCCCTGCTGTACTTCTTCGTACAGGTAGCAGATTGAGAAAGGCGTATCTTTTTTATGCATTGTTCTTGCCGCCATCTATGCATGTTTTTGTTCGCAGCGTGCCATTCGCATGGGTTTTTCTGTTTGTCGCCCGATCACCTTTGCTGCGCTCAGTCTTTCTCTTGACTGCCGATGGCGGTGGTTGACGACGCTGGAATTCTTCGAAAAAAAACATCAGAATTGGGTTCTCGTCCTTCTCGCTCCACCTGTTCCCTTCCATCCCAGTTTGTCGTTTCATTTGCCGCCGTTCCTCCCTCAACAATGTTGACTTACCGTCCTTGCGGACAGCACGTCACGATCGTGCTATGGAAGTTCATCCTCTAGTCTAAGGCGTATCAGGAAGGCCGGCCGTATAGTGCACTGCTCGCACCTTAATTTTCATTCCCTCAGTCTGTTGAAGAACCTGAATTGCTTCTCCCGCATTCCTTCTTTTTTGTTCCCTTTCCCGGTTTTTGTTAGCTCCAAGTGCCCCTACTTCCCTATTCACCTCTTGCGCTTCTGACGAAGGAAAATGCAGGAACTGATGAGGGATCTGGAAAAAAGCCAATTTATTTCCCTTCGCAATAGAAACGACTTCGAACGTAAACGCCACTTCAAATCGAACGGAGAAACGAAAGAACCATTGTGTGGCCGACTCCGCCTCGATGTGCATTGGCTTTGAAGGTACTCTCCATGATGTGGCACGGTTTTTTTTCGGGAGCGTAATAACCTGCCTTCCGTGGTTTCTTATTAAACCTAAGACTTCTAAATACTATTTTACTTGGGAAGGCATACAAAGGATTCAATATTCAGAGGTATGACACTCTCTTTTTCTAGAAAGGCCCCATTTAAAACTAAGTACTTGCATAACTGAAGTTACGCTTCTCTTGAATGAAAAAAAAAAAAAGCATTTGCAACGTGTTTGCGAAGTGTCGGTGAATTTACTTCATAACAAAATATCGCTTTTCCTTTGTCAGGGGAAATAAGAAAAAGCGGGAAGTGACACCATGGTCTTTGATTTGTGCATCATCCCTCGAAGTCCGTGTTGCGCTTGTGTAAATTAATGATTCTTTAAGCAAAATACAATTGTCGCCGTGTGGCAACGCATGCCGTTTCATTAAAGTAACCTGTGAATATTTCTCGAACGAGTATTTCGCACAAGCATAAGCCGGTGCCTCATTAAATAAACGCTGCACCACTTTTTAAACTTTTATTCGAAATCATAAGTGCTTACAGGACGCATCCAAACAACACACCTAGTACTGATATTAGGTTATCGCAATGTACCTCAGCCAAGAATTGCTGCTCTATGCCCACCAAATAACGTAAAAAAAACGTGCGAAAAAGTTTTTTTTTCTTTCATTGTCTTGGCATTCTTCGACGGTTGGAACTACGTCATTACAGAAGTGTAGCAATTATTGGCCGTTATTACTTCACTTGCAGCAATAAACAACTTTAAAAAGAAAGCCTAAGGTGCTGAAACGGAATGTGTATCTGCTCCGAAGAGCAAATCGCACAGTGCCGTTCCGTGCTGGCTATAACTGGAGATTCGCAGTGCTTGTAACTCGAAGGAAAGAGTGAAATCGTTTATCGGAAGTGTTGCAGAGTACCCTTAAAAAGTTATGCTACAGAATACACCATTCAGTGTTTTCTACCTTCTTCAAGGTGCCATTAAACGTTACAAGATCGTCTTTGTTTCGCCTCAACAAGCACAGAATTTAGCATCGGTGAATACGAGAGTGAGAAGGAGGAGTGTACAGGGAGGGTGCTGTAGAATACCGTTTGTTTACACGGGCCGGTATGGATTCATCATAGTTGCGTAGGATTCACATTAGGATTCATCATTCATCATAACGGCGGGTATTCGAGGACTCGAAATAAGGGGCACACGGCACAGCCTCAAGATGTCTCTCGAGTAAGCTAGGAAGATGTGCATAGCCATTTAAAACAAGCACAAGAGCAGCCGAAATTCACTGATCCTTCGGTTATCCCTCAGATATGCTGCCTGCCGGAATGAGATAGACCACCACGAGATTACACTGCCATGTGAAAAGCAGCCACGTTGATCATGATGGTCAGGGCAGATGAAAACCGGACAAGAAGAGTAAGGACGACACAAGCGCTGTCTAGCAACTGAACTTTTATTAGAAAAAAACACGTATTATGTAAGCAAAAGAGTTGGATTAAAGGCAACAAATCACTAAAAAAAAAACTTATGTCACGCAACCACTTAAACGCCCGACTTGTCAAGGAAGACAACCTCATTATCTCTAAGCGAAAGTGATGGATAGCTCACGCATGTGTCTCCGCTCTTTATCATCTTATAAGCTTTATAACCTTATTACAGCCACGTTGGTCAGATAGGCCATTACTTAACCGACCTTGGGTATAGGAAGCACAACGTATAATTCAATGGCTCGCCCTTTTCGAACTTTTCACTTCATTACAGGCAGTGTGAATGTACTCTGCGCTATCTTCCTGAAAAGTGGAAAGCACGAGGCGTTTTGATTATATTCAAGGAAGTATTACCATGACAGGCAACCCACGGTGCAAGTGTCAAAGCCTTTTTCATGGCTTAAGATCATAGCGCCAAGGGCACGCCTATTTTCATGCCGCCGGGCGCCTCGTCCGCCGTGTGCTTTAATTATTGGTACGTTGCGGTGGTAATGCTTCACCGATGCGGTGATATTGTGTAACAACGGCTGCGACGCTATTTACACCGACGAATTCCTGAACCGGATTTGCTTGTCGATGTCTGCGTTGAGCGTCTGTTGCTTTTTGCCCAATACTTGTTCATACTGTCAAAAACGTCATTGCGTCTTATTAATTTGTGCAATTACTGCTGAATCTCCTGTTCTCGAACTTTCCCATGTAAATCTTACCGCGATTAAAGAACTCTGGCATAATCCTCAGATACGGGCGTTGGTAAATGCGGAAATCTACAAGTCTATCGCTAGAAACTACAATAAACATGCCATTCACGAAGATTACTTTTTTTTCTCGATGGCGTCGCTCCTGCAGGCTTGCCGTCTCTTGCGCAAACAATGCTTTATAACTACCAAACCTTTGTCTGTGTTTGGTTTTACCGACTTTTCGACATAGAGAAAAAGTAACTATTTGATATTGCGCGGTGTCAAACGTTTAAAGCTGTCTCAACTATATGGAGAGCACGCTTCAAGCGCGGAGGCTGTCGTCGTTCTTGAAACTACGGGACAAGCGCATTATTGCCGCCGTAAATGGAGCAAATCTGAAAGTTTACTCCCCGAGCCGCTTAGCCAGCAAGCATATAGAAACTCAAACCTTTTCTCGTTACCTCGTACAAGCGGATGGAAATGCAGTAAAAAAAATGCAGCCACAGCCATCCTTTGTGGAAAAAAATAAGGTAATAAAAAGGTTTCAGTGACGGCGCAAGTCACAGATTAAAATACGATTTACGTAAATTGCCGCTGCTCGAAAAAGGCACCTTACTACTGTAGATCGGGGCTCTGCTGAAGGGCAGTTGCCGAAATTATTGGAACATACAAATGGATTCAGCGGTTCCAGCCTGCGGCGGAACCAAGAGAGGTGCGGTTTCTTTTCCACCGTTGAGCGAGGTCTCACAGTCGATCGTGCAATTAACTTTTGTTATTTTCTTTTTTAACTTATCTCTCCATCTCTAAATTTCTATCACCACACTTTTGATTGATTGCGTGGTTTAACGCGCCGACGCAACGCAGGCGATGAGGCGCGCCGTAGTGGAGGGCTCCGGATTAATTTTGACCACCTGGGGATCTTTAACGTGCGCCGAAATCTCGCACACACGGCCGTTTTTGCGTTTCGCCTCCATCAGAAAAGCGGTCACCGCGGCCGGGATTCGAACCCGCGACCTCGTCCTCAGCAGCGCAACGCCTTAGCCACTTAGCCTTAGCCATAGAAGGCGGGTATCACCACACTTAAAGGCAACCAAAACGGGCATCTTTCTTCTCTGTGCACCTGTAGTGTGATGATGATTATAGTTCAATGTTTATGACGCAAAGCCAACTAGGGCAAAGAGCGCCAAAACAGTCGTTATGTATGACGAATGAAGACGTAAAGTCTAAAATCACTACAGAAAAACAAAATTAAAATAAGTAAAAGCCAATGGAACGACAGAACTTAGTCAGTCAGAAAAAAAGAGCACCTGGGGTGTAAAGGGCTCTCTTATTTTTTTTCTGACTGACAACGTTCTGTCTTTCCAAGCCTGACTGCATTCTCGTGGTTCGATCAGCCATAAATACCAACCAAACAATTATATTACCTGCGTTTTCCCGCATTCAAATACATATACTAATGGTGAGGCTTTCTGCATGTTTTTCTAGCTTTAGTTTAGTCGTACGACTGAGCTTTGTGAGTACAGTCCACGTACCATTCCTTGCCGGTAATTTTCCAGACTCACCACACAAAGCTACGACCTCAAATCTGTATAATTTGGTTTACAAAAATTTGCTTAATTTTCTATATTTTGTGTAGCATCATATACAAAATGCCCCATTTATGCCAAGAACTCAGGAGCATGGTTATCCTGTTCAAAGAAATAGGCAATAGTCTATGATATACCCGTTCGATATATCCGTGTTGCACATCACAAAACTTGTTTGAAGCATACACATTTTTTTACAACTCAATCTATCTGTAAACTTCTGTGGCAATTCACCTAAAACTGAAAAAAATGAAATCTTCTCAAAACGCAGAAGCCGGCAAAAAAATACAAGGCCATCTCCACTAACGTGGAACCTGGGGAGGGGCGAAACATGCAGTGTATACGTGTAGCCTTGGCGCCTTGGCGTTTTTTTCAACGGAGATGGAACAGTGAGGAGGGAGGGGAGTAGATGTATACACCTTTTACAGTAAAAGTCTCTTGTCTTTGAAGCACGAAGCTCTCTAGCGCGAGGCATAAACGAGTGTCCCGGTGTTTTTTTTTAGTACCCATTATTAAGTGCTCAGCGCGAGACGTAAACGAATGTCCTGGTGTATTTCTATTGCGCGTTACGGTCTAGTGCGAGGCGTAAACAAGTTTCCTGGTGTTTTAGTAACGTGACTACGTGAGACGGCGATTACGACAACGACAGGAGACTCCAACTAAACCAGCCCATAAGAGCCTTCGCCCCTAAAAGATCGCACTGAATGATGGAAGGATCAAGTATACCGCGGCATTGCTTTCATTTCATTTTATCTGTAATAAAGCGTTTGACTTGTCCTACTTCATCCTTACCCAAAACTTTCTCTCACAATACGTTGCCTGTTACCTGTTACACTGCACTGAGCATGTTATACCTTTTCATTTTTATCTTGTTTTCGTTGGAGGAAAGATTCATGCCGGGGTACTGAGAGCCGCGAATGCAGGTGAAACAGTGGTGAAATCGGTATCAGAAACCGCCTAGGGATTCTTTCGTGACATGAGCTTGATTGGACCCCCTCCTACGCGATGCTGCGGCCTCACCTTCGTCGTGAATACTTTACCGCATGGCCCGCACGCACTCATGATATTTAAATAACGGAAGATGGGACGCTGAGTGCTGGGGAGAGAAAAAGGAGTGGATACAAAAATTTGACAAATCAAAGTGAATGCTTCCATTAATCCTTTTTACTGCCCCTTGAAATAACGAAAAGGTATACCGGGCAATGTCGAAAATTTGACTACTACAAATAAAGAGGTCTGTAGTCTTCGTCGTGCCCCGATAGTTGGACAGCGTAAATGTATCTGTAATTTATGGGTAACTGAGGAAAAATAAATGACAATTTTTTATTGTTTGGTTATGGATCTGTTCCTATTTGCCTTTTTTATACAATCATTATTTTCTCTCATCCCCTATGACGGAATGACCCCTCGCAGTGCTGCTGCAGTCGAAAAATGGACGAAGTGTTCTATTACAGTGTACCTATGAACCACTTCTTGGAATTAGTTAATATCTGATTGATTATGATTGATTATAAGATTTAATGCACTGACGGTACAGAGGCGATGAGGCGCGCCGAAGTGGAAGGCTCCGAATTAATTTTTACCACCTGGGGATCGTTAACGCGCGCCAAAATTTACTACAAACGGGTGTTGTCGACTTTAGCCTCCGTGTGAAAAGCGGCCGCCACGGCCGGAAATCCAACCCGCGTCCTTGGATTCAGCAGCACAACAGCCACTGAGCCACCGCGGCGGGTGATTAGTCATTAGTCGCGATCAGTGTACAAAAAAAATTATTGCGATTTTTTACTAATTTTGCTTCTAATATACATTAGTATGCAGTAAGATCTGATTGATTGCGCCAGTCACGAAATGTAGTCGGAAAGCAGCCCACATTATTGCTATAACAAGCATTGCGCCTGGCATGACGTCCCATGAGTACAATGAATACTTTTTCCCATGAGTACCGTAAGAACGACATCAGACAGCGGAGTGATGTTAAGCCTAACGTCATAAATTTAGCGTAACATTTGTTACTGTTGAGCCTTACGAACCAACATCATACTGCGCGTGCTGGCTGACGACGTTAGACCTCAAAGCTTGACGGTAGGCCTAACGTGGGGCCGCTGTCTACCCACATCACCTCCTGCATCTTAAGGTGCGCACAAGCGCGATATAAGACGGTAAATACGGGAGACTTAACCGTGTGAACAATTTTTACATTCGGGAAACCGGCGAGCCAGGCCAACGATGCCTTCGCACTAAAACCGGTTAAAGAGCATGATCAGATGATCACGCTGTTATCATATGATGCCCCGGCACAAGTAAAAGGTGGCGAAGCCTCGCGTGTACTGTACGAGGCCTGTTACACCAAAGCCCAAGACCAACCGTGAAGGGCCCTGGAGGACACAAGGCCTTTGTCGCCCCCTCGGGAGCCCTCACTGCTGAACGCAATACAGACGTCCACGGCGGAGCGACTGCTGGCCCGGCACAGCGATGCATTCCACGCTGTGACAAGCAGTACGTATTCGTT
The DNA here is from genome assembly GCF_048455015.1 of Haemaphysalis longicornis. Lineage (NCBI taxonomy): Eukaryota > Metazoa > Arthropoda > Arachnida > Ixodida > Ixodidae > Haemaphysalis > Haemaphysalis longicornis. The sequence continues at coordinate 14,044,973 of NW_027526335.1, read as the reverse complement.
TAGTGCTTTTTTTTCTTCGCGCTGTTTTCATCTTTCGTTTGTTCCCTCGGGGGCGACGTCCATTGCAGGCCTTCCAGAGGCGTTGAGGAAGGAATGCGCTTGCAGAAAGAGCTCCAACCTAGTTCCGCATAAGGGTTACGAAGAGGAGGTCGATGAGCGCTTGTGTTTCTGCTGCGAGGGGACAAACCAAAGTGTGCATAGTCTCCGGAGGGAGATAAATGCGGAAAAACAGAGCAGGCGACTGTTTCTCCGCATTTTCCGGAACCCACCGTGCAGACGATGGTGGGTTGCGCCCTAGTAAGGAGAACGTTTATAGTCGTTCTCCCGTCGGACAGATAGATAGGTTTTCGTGAATTTAAATAGTATAAAAAAACGAAAGAAAAAAAATTGGCTCCAATCCACGCTGTGAAGGTGGTTGGAATGCGAAGCTGTAAACGACACCCACAACGATTGCCCAAGGGGCTTCACGTGAATTCACACACGTGGAATCCGCTCACTGCTACCACTCATCACGCCCTTCGCCTCCCTGTCTCACTCCTCTCTTGATAAATTTAACGCAGGTTTCTCCAATGAAATTCAAAATTCCCGCTTTCGCTGTGCTCGCGCGCCCCTGCTTGAACAGCGCAAGCGGAAGTTCTGTTCTTTTTGTTTGGCTTTCGTGTCGCTCGTGCCGGCCCCTCACTGCGCATTTTGGAACGCGCCGTTTCTGGCGGCCAGTTTTAGCGTCTTTCAAGAGAGAGAGAGAGAGAGAGAGAGAGAAATTTATTTGAAAATGGGGAGAAAGGAATGTAGAAAGAGCTATGGGTGAAGTTCTATTTCCAGGACTCCAGTGCAAAGGATCCCAGCTTGACTCTCTCTGCTAGAGCAGCTCACGCTGTGTCGAAAGGTCCGAGCTGGACAGTGCTAAATCCCACGATTCTCTAGAGGTTTGGCAGGTGTTCTGTTGCCAAATTATAGGGCAGTTCCAGACTGTGTGGAAAAAGTCTGCTCTTAATTTGCATTTGTGGCTTTCTTTGTTATATCTCTCTAGGAACATGAAGGACAGGCTGTGTGTGGGGAAACGCTGGGTTGTAGTTTTTTTTATGTTTCTTGATTCTTCGGCATCTAACATGTGATGGGGTGCGGGCATGGTTTTTCTCGCTTGCCTTCGTGTGAAAAGCCTTTCATTCTTCAACGGGCGGCAGCACCACTAGGCAGGTGAGCTGGGCTAATATTGCTTCTCCCGCTGCTTGCACCTTTCCTACCTCCAATTTAAATCAGCGCATACCTATTAAGAAGCCGTCATGCCAAAACTGTGAGCGCTTAGAGAGAAAAGTTGATAATATGTGTGCCGAGTTAGCCGAGCTCCGCAGGAAATGTGAGCAACCCTACACAGAGAAACGTAAATGGCCGGGGAACCGTTTCGCAGAAAATAGCTCCGGCATGGACACTTCGCCCGAAGCCCCAACGATCACTCCCCTCCCCTTGCTCAGGAGGCCAGTCTTTGCTCAAGTACACCGACAACGCCAGGAATCTAAGGACAGTCACAGCCAGTTCCTCCTGAGTCAAATGCAAATCCCAGGCCAAGCCCGAGAGAGCAAGGAGCCCAGCCGAATCGGTTACAACTCTGCTGAACCAAATTAGTGCACAACTGGCAGAACAATGTCAGCAGATCGCTCACTTGAAATAACTCGTCACACAACAACGAGCGCTGATTGACGGACAATCAGCCCGTATAGACCAGCAATAGCCAAAAATAGAACAGCACCACGCCCGAGTAGAGAATATAGAAAGCAGCTCACTTCGAAAGAGGCAATCGCCATTTTCCAGATCATCGGTAGTTGAAAACCAAGACCCTACTTCTGTTAACGATGGGAGCACAAAATAATCGGCAGTGTGATACTACGGTCCTGCAATGAAACTAGAGGGTTCAAAAACAATGCCGGGACGCTCTAGCAATACTTATCAACTTGGAACTCACCCCCGGACGGGCTCGTAATTCAAAAAATAAATGCCCACGCAAAATCACCGGAGTAAATGTCACATGTAGATCCCACAGGCGACTTTAATCCTACTGCAACTTTAATTCAAAAATCTATCGCGTCCACGCAGCACCTTCTCCCTCAAAAAGAGTGTCACCACACGCTCACCGAGCTTATCCCTTGTTCCTCCCAGAACAAGCAGACCATGTTAAAACTTAACATGCACTGGAGGCCAACGAAAAAGCAGTCGGGAATTAAAGAAACAATCAAAACCGTGCTTTAAGTTGCTGGCGGTTCCCCAGTCCTCATACTAGGAGACTTTAACGCTGCTTATCAGCTGTGGGGCTATTGCTACAGTAATAAAATAGGTTTGGAACGTAAAAACCTAGAAGATCAAGATCTTACAATTATCAACGACCTCAATACTCCCACAAGGACTGGGAACAGTGTGACAAGGGACACATGCCCTGACCTGTCAATCGATGACGCTTGGATGTGTCAGAGTTGGAGACGTGTCCTCAGCCGCCATCCACCCGGGAGACAGGGGGACCCCTCAGGGGTCAGCGTTATCCCCCCTACTTTTCAACCTAGCCCTACTAGATCTTCCAAGTCGGCTCAATGAGGTTCTCGATATAATACACGCATTGTACGCAGATGACATAACAAGTTGGACTGGCTTTGATTCCCTGGGTGGCGTTCACCACAGCCTTCAACTGGCAATCGACAGTGTTAACCAATATGCCTAGGAATGCGGGATTTCCTGCGCCCAGCAAAAATCATTGCTATTACTAGTCAGGAAGAAGGCACCGCCAAGGACTCCAATGACACTTAGATAAAACTGGACGGCCACAGTATAAACGCTTGCAAACACCTCAAAATTCTCGAGCTAATAATCCAAGCGGATACCAGGAACCCTATCCTGGTGAACCTCCTTAAGCACTCAGCAGAACAGGTAACGCACATGATTCGCCGTATCTCCAACAGATAGCGCGGCATGAAGGAGCAGGACACAATACGACTCGTGTAAGCATTTGTCATCTCCCGGATAACGTGCGCAACCCCTTACACAGTCCTACCCAAAGAGAACTCGAAAAAGTAAACGTAGCCATCCGAGAAGTCTACAAGCAAGCTTTCAGATTACCCCTGAGTACCTACACGGCCCGCCTGCTCAGTCTGGGGCTTCACAACACGGCCGAAGAACGTATCGAGGCCCACCTCGCATGCCGCAAACTGCGATTAGGCTTGTCCACTGCGGGGCGACTACTGTTGGCTACATATAAATGGCAGGCTCAGGAGAAACAGCAACCGCAGACGCTTTCACCAGAAATCGGAAAGAATGTCTACGTCGCCAACTTCCCCCAAAAATATGCACCCAGACCATCATGAGGGGAGGAACAAAGCCAGAGCAGCGGCCCATGACAAGTGATATTCCAATGACTCCACGGCAGTGTACACTGATTCCGCCCCATACCAGCGTTACCGAGGAGCAGCGGTTGCAGTTGTCACCTCAAGGGATCAACCACTCACCAGTCTCACATGCCTCCGCACATGAACTGGGAGACCAGACGCCGAGTTAGCAATATAGACGCCGAGTTCGCAAAGCCCTTTGCAGCGAGTTTAAACGCTTGACGCGGTCCACTTTGGGAGAGATGGGAAAGCCTGCGGGCAAAACATTCGGGGCCTGCCAGTCATAGAGAACTTTCAGCGGCAAGTTCAGAAATCCATGTGAAGTGCAACAGCTTGGTCTTGGACGAAGGGCAAGTGGCCGCCAGCTCTGCTGCGTCTCCGGCCTTCCACCACTAGTTCAAGCTGCACCAAATTTTTATGATCAATAAGGTGGATAGCTTTGGTAAAATCTAACTAAATACAAAAGACCACGTTCCCGTTTTCAATATTTTGTATTATATTTTTTCTTTGTGTCAGCAATGCTAGTTCAGTGGATTTATTTTCGCGGAAATCGAATGGGCAGCAGTTAAAAAGTTGTACTGGTCTCAAAAATAGAATAGGCGTTCGCGAAATACTTTTTAGTCGTTTAAAAAAAGTGGAAGGATGGATATTGGGAAATAGTTACAAAAGGTCATTACTGTCGCGTTTTTTATAAAAAAAACTATACCGTCACGTTTGCACATTGCATGGTACAGGAAAATAGTTCCGCCGATAAAAAGTCGTAAAGATGTCTGCTAGAATGTCAAGATAATGTCGATGACATGTTTAATCGGTTCAATTCGAAGGTCGGGATTGTCGTTAGCTTCATTATTTTGGGTGGATGTGAATGCCAAGACGATTTTAACTGGGGGATACGGGCTCTGAACATGGTATTTTGTTGGTAAGGTTTTATGTAGGGAAAGTCGTAATCTGTATTTGTAGACACTGCAGTGTTCCCTGTCCATAGCGTCATGGCGCTGTGGACAGGAAATAGTCATTAGAGACATTTGCAAGGCTAGTTGTGTTAACTCGCCATTACCTTTGACAATCTTAGTGACAGGCTGAGGTGAGCGTCCACGTAAAGAGTGTATTATTTTCCAGATGTCTTCTGACCTTTTTAGTGCAGCATCAATGGTATTGATTTAGAATTGTCGTTGAGAAGCGCGAAGTTCTTTTGTAGCATGATTTCTTAACTCTTTAAATTTTGTTCATACAATCGGTTTTTTTGTGTGAACTAATCGGCGATATAGTTGGTCCCTTTTTTTATGAACCTTAACATTTCAGCGGTATGCAAATCTAGGAAAATATGCAGAAAGCCTCACCTCTAGCATATGTATTGAAAGGTTGGAAGAGGCGGATAATTTTTGTTTTATTGGCCAGTCTTTAGTTCTCAAGGAAACCATGAGAATGCAATCAGCCTGGGAACGAAAGAATTTATTCAGCAAAACAAAACAACAACAAAAAAATTCCACAAACATGCAGGCACACAGGATTCCGTTTAGATTGCCATTCAAGTGTGGCCAGCTGAGAGTAAGAGCTGGAGGGAAAAGTGTAAAAGAGAAGGCAACAAATGTTAATAGCGCAAGCGACTGCGAGGCGGCGCTGAACGGAGAAAAAAAACCACCTCTTCTCTTCTCCCCTCCGCCGGCTGACAAAGGCGGCGGAATCCATTTGCATGTTCCATTAATCTCGGCAACTGCCGTTCGGCGCAGCCCCGATCGACAGCCGGGAGGCGCCTCTTTCGAGCTTCGACAATTTATGTAACAGCTTCTCTAATATGTGATCTGTGCCGTCGCGGCGACTTTTTTTTACCTCATCTTTTTCTTCAAAGGCTGAATGTGGCTAGGTTTATTTTACTACCTTTCCATCCGCTTGTATGAATTAAAGAAACAAAATTCAGTTTTCATATACCCGCTCGCTCTGCTGCTCGGTGAGTAACACATTTGCTACATTTAATACTGCAGTGATGCGGTTGTCTTCCAGTTTGAAGAACGCTGACCACCTATCGGTACTTCAAGGGTGCGCCGCAGGTGCACTTAATTGATTGTTTGTAGGGTTTAACTCACCGGCGCAATGCCGGTGATGATGCGCGTTGTAGTGGAGGGCTCCGGATTAATTTTGACTACCTGGGGATCTTTAACGTGCGCCGAAATCTCCTACACACGGCGTTTTTGCTTTTCGCCTCCATCAGAAAGGCGGCCGCCGCGGCCGGGAATCGATTCTGCGTCCTCGTGCGCAGCAGCGCAACGCCTTAGCCACTGAGCCAGCGCGGAGGGTGTCGTAGCTGCACTTGAGACTAATCGAAAGGTTTAGGGCTTCACAATAGCAGCTAGTTACTTTCTCTCTTTGTTTGCATGGGCTTCCGTTGAGTTCTCGCGCAAATTTTTATGCTTATGAAGCATAGCTTATCTAAGTGGCCGAACACACGTGCGGCGAGCGACGCGTTCCCGCGCGCCTTTTCCCTCTATGGGACCCGGTCCGGCTGCGACCAGTAACACGCTTGAATAACACAGGATGAATTTCGGGGAGCGAAAAAACCCGGGCTAGAACGCGTCGCCCTGCGCACAGATATTTCGTTCTTTAGAGTAGGGAACCATGCCAAAGCCGCGTGGTGGAGAAAAAGATGTGTTCGTTCTAGTTCCTCGCTACTGACGTAATTCGAGGCATGCACCAGTGCCCATTAGGTAAAGGTTATGCTTCTCTTTTACAGCGTAGTTAGCAACGATACAAGCGTGGTTCAGCAGGAGTACCGTGACTCTACCACAGAGGCGACAGCATGTACGGCGATCGGCGCCGCATACAAGACAGGCTTGTGAGCCCGGTGGTACACAGGCAGGGTGCCGTTGCTATGGCAACGCGGAGGGACTTAGCAGTGAAATGGTCGCTATTTAGCCCGCCTCCAGGGAGGCGCAGTTGAAATGCCGGCGTGCAAGTGCCACAGAATCCGTTTCGGCGGCTCTTCTGCATGGACTAACCGACGAGTATATATGTGAGCGAAGATGTGCTTGTAGAAGACAGTGGAGGAAGGAACATTAAGTAATTCCACGAAATAAAAAGACTCCGACTTTTTCGACAGTGCCTTCGTGTATTGTGCGAAGAAACCGAAGACCAACACAGATGTCAAAAAGCAAAGGCGGTTCAGGAATTCGATGGTACAAATTTAGCAATCGCAACGCGATATCTCCGCTTTAATGAGGCATTATAGCCGTATTAATAACGTAATATCACCGCAATAATGACGTTCTATATATGCCATGAAGGAAGAATTGACACACGCGAAAAGGAAGGGAAAAATCATTGACAATTAAAGCCCACGGCCGATGAGGCTACCGCCGGCATGGAAATACGCTTGTCCTTGGCCTCACTTCGTAGCGTGTGTTGCCTGTCATGGTAAGACTGCCTCAAATGTAATCGAAATGCCTTGTGTTCTCTACTTTTCGGTGATATGCGGTTGAATAGATACACAGTAGTGCGGCTGAATTCAGACGTGAGGCTGAATACATATTCATTGCCTATAATGGAAGGATAAGTTAGACGAGGTAGTGCAGCTGAATTCAGACGTGAGGCTGAATACATATTCATTGCCTGTAATGGAAGGATAAGTTAGACGAGGGTAAGCCATTGAATAATATGTGGTGTTTTTTTTTAAATAGAATACGCGCTAGCCAACCACAGCCATCGGCAGTGAAGAGAAAGTTTGAGAGCCGCTGAGGTGATTGTGCGTAAAATAAAAAAAAAACGCATGCGAATAGCACGATGCGAACAAAAACATGCATGGAATAAGGTATGAACGAGGCAAAGGCATGAACAATCATCGAGCCTTTCTCGATCTGCTAAAGGTGAGAAGAAGTACAGCATGGGGAAAAAAACCGAGAGAGAGAGAGCGAGAGAGAGAGAGAGAGAGAGAGAGAGAGAGAGAGAGAGAGAGAGAGAGAGAGAGAGAGAGAGAGAGGGAGAGAGAGAGAGAGAGAGAGAGAGAGAGAGAGAGAGAGAGAGAGAGAGAGAGAGAGAGAGAGAGAGAGAGAAAGGGTCACCATCTCGCCCTGCGAAAGTGGATGCCCAGCAAAGCTGTCGTAAACCATTACCAATGGGATTGAAGAGGTCGTCTCGGCGGGCTTGTCACTTGCGCTCGACTAGTGCCATTAGATAAGGGTAAATTGTATCGGCACTCTTTTCTCCTGTTGTTCCGGGCCGCCGGCACCACTGGCCATTTCGCATTACGTGACATTTGTTTACACTGCCTGTTTGTTATTTATGCGTTTTCGTGGGTTAACTCTGGTAGGCTTAGCTTGTCGTCCCTGCTGAGCGGCTGCGGGCGACTGAAGTCATTCTGATAGCGAATCAAGGATAACGCGTGTAACAGCATTTCAATAGGAGAAGTGCGTACAAAGATGCCGTTTTGTTGCATCATCAGTAGTGTTGTTAACAAACGACCCGGCAGAAGTTAACGGCGAAGTCGTACATGCGGCAATCTCGCAACACAAATAAACGACAAAATGGCCGCCGTTGCCGACGTCCGTGCCTCAGTGGCGGTACTCTAATATCTTATCTACTGACACTACGCTCGGCTTCTTTGGCGGCAAGTGCTTCGTCCTGCCTAGCGTGACTTGTGCGCTGAGCGTCCTGGGAAGGAAGTGCTCTGTTTTAAGAGCGAATGCTCTTTATAAGCGACCCCAAACCATCCACCGCCGGCGGCGGCGGCGGCGGCGGCGTCGGCGGCGTTGGCGTCCGCAGTGCTCCTCTACATTTAAAAAAGAAACAGCATCCGGCGCCAGGTTTCGATCCGAGGACTTTGCGGCCGCAGCGCGACGCGCTACCGACTAAGCCACGGAAGCCACGCTGATATCAGAGTGAGTAACGCGCCTTATATCTTTAACGCATTCAAACTACGTCGTCAGCGGCGTGCGTTGGCGACTCAGCGGCGTTATAGCGGCTTGATAACTGCGTGGTGTACACGTGATACTACAAACCCGATGGAAGAGATGGAAGAGAAGGCGGTGGGCTGCGGGGGCCGAGCGCAAGCGCCGCAAGCGGGCCGACAACCGTGCATTCGCACTTTCACATTCTCCCCCTCGGGGAAATGCGGGGGAATTTTTTTTTGACACTAAGCCTGCCTAGCCTTCAACGATAATCTGCAAACATAATCTTTAGCATGAACACATGGTGGGTTGTCCCGTTGTTCACAGGCACCTAATCATCCATAATGCGGTTTCGATGATTCTTTTGTGGTTTCCTTAAACGAATCCTGATTGATTAATTGTAGGGTTTAACGCGCCGACGCAACGCAGGCGATGAGGCGCGCCATAGTCAAGGGCTCCGGATTAATTTTGACCACCTGGGGATCTTTAACGAACGTCGAAATCTCGTACACACGGGCGTTTTTGCTTTTCGCCTCCATCAGAAAAGCGGCCGCCACGGCCGGGAACCGAACCTGCGACCTCGTGCTCAGCAGCGCAACAAACAAGTCCTGAGCTCTATTCTGTATGCCTTATTGGCCTGGCGCATGTGTTCGGCGTCTTAGGCCTTGAAGCTTTGACGTGTTTGCTCACGGAGAGGACACCGTTGGGGTGTACAGGTATATAGCTTTGCTGTGAAATAATGTTGCTGGAGCAGCACTCACGCCAGAGGTCGAATATGCACAAAGCCGTTGAGAGAGGTCTTTTCCCTCCCCGTCAAACTCGAAGACAAACGATAAGCTTTGTCAGGAGTGGCTGTTTTGTTGGAACGTCTCGTAAGGAAGTGTCGCGAATGTTTTCCTAAGATATATGCCGGCAGCCTTTGTTTCAGAAGAATATGTTGTTGGGAAGTTGGTGCTCAGCTATGTAGAAGGACATCAAAGTGCGATGGTTGACGAAAGCTCAGAAGGCACACAGGACAACAGCTGACTATCCCGTGTTTATCTGACGGAAAACACTCATACATATATCCAGCGAACACCCGAAGACGCAAAAGAGAACAGAACTACCAATGTCCGCCCTTTTGCAGAAAACACGGAAAAATACAAACGACAGTTGCGAATAAAAGCATTCAAAGCAGTGTACTAAACAAAGGCCGCTCTAATCGACGAGATTTAGGAGAATTCCCCAAAGCGGAGTGAGTGTTCTGCGAAGAAAAATTGGGAGGTCTACATGGAATGAAGCCGCACGGCTACAAACGAAAGCTACACAGCTTTCTCGGCAACTTCGGAGTCGAAGAAAAATTTGTCATGGTCCAGAATAAATTTTTCTGCAATGTTTCTGAGAAAGCTGTGTAGCTTTCCTGTGTAGCCGCAAGGCTGCATTTCAAATGGACGTACAATTTTTCTTCGAAAAGCGCGCTCTTCGTCGTGCAGCCTAAAGAGACACCGAAGAGAATTCGTCAAATTTCTATTCGTGTATGCATTGCATAGGCGGGCTAAAATAACGCAATCTTTTCATCAGTTATCCGGTCGCTTGCTTGCCATACTGCAGAAGAAAAAGAACTCCCCCCCCAAAGGAAAGAAACACCCACCCAGGGACGTACAAGATTTCGTCGGGCTAAATATTTACAAAAGGGAAGTTATTCACATACAGCTGGGGAACATACGCCGATGCGTACCCGTTTTTATTTTTACCCCTTCTACCAAAACTTTCAGAAAGGATCGATGCATTCTTGCCCAGTTTTGCGGCCTGGCTGGAATCAATAAGTGTTCTTGCGCTCTAATTAACCGATAAGTCATCACAACGATGTTCCCTCCCGGGAAACCGCAAGTGGAGGAGAATGAAATCGGACGCTAGATGGTTGGTTTGGAGTCATCGCTATCATTAAGGAGGGAGGCCACGGTTTTCCGATCGGGCTGAGCCGTACGAAGCATTAAGTAAGCGGCAGCGGCTAATAGACAGCATAAACCACGAAGCACTGCTAATCTGGAACAAGCGCCGTATCATCGCCCTCGCCACCTGGCATGCTGCTTGGCACGGTTAATTTATTTTATTTCGCAATCACCAGAGCAGAAGTAGAAAATGGATGGTGAATGATAAGGGAGGGCTGGGACTTAACGACCGAGGAAGTATGCCTCCTCATCAAGTCGGCCAGGAAAGCGGGGGCACACACCTGGCGGCTCTCCTGTGGAAGATGGTCTGTGTACAATCCATAGTCATGCTGGTTATGGAAGATGTATTTGCATGTTTGTCTAAGCGAAGGATTTTAGCTTTCGCGAGAAACTGCTAATTGCTGCGCCCACAGCGGTAACGAGAATGGAGAGGCAATAACCAGTGAGCTGTCCACTTGGCTATACTTCCCGCAGGCCCCAAAGAAATTTTTCCAATCCAATCCAATCCCGCTGTACAGAATGCTGGCCGGCGTGTATCTCGCTTGATGCGTTGTCCCTGCTTGATTTGAAAATGACATGAATGGCAAACCTGCTGAGATAAGGAGAAAATGTTCACTGCGATTATAAATATCTTGTCTATTGTTATCTGCTCCAGCGGGGCTCGTCAGTGCTCGGAATCATCCTTTGGCCCATTTAATTATGAGGAAAAGCGGCAATGGCGAGGCATTCTGTGCATGCACGCATAAAACTAGTAAGCCTTGTTGAACAGAGTTTGTCTGTTGCATCCCTGCAGTTGGTAAGGTTTCGAAATCGTTCAGCATTTTATGTTACCAAGCATGGAATGAAGGTGTTCTCTTGCACCGAGTGGAGTGGGAACTTGGGGTCTGTCCGAAGTCGTATCACGTGGTGCGGCAAGACCCATGAGCCAATGAAGTTGTGAGGACGTGGAGGGCGGTGACAACCTGCAGACTTCTTAACGGGAAGATCACATGCTCTTCCCAGCCATACAGTAGTGGCGGCATGTGGTTCCTTCAGATTTAGATTGTCTGGAAAGGTTATCCCCGACCTTTAAAATGTTGCTGAGTCGCGCAGAGCATGGTAAAGGTGCCGGAAAGGGCGGAAAAAGTTCGGCTATGTCGATGAATTAGAGTTAAAAAATATTGTCGCGAAACCCAAGTCCTTATAGATTAGTCATTCATTTTTATTGCTTCGTGCGCCTAAGCCACACCTGGGCGATGAGCCGTGTGGTATCGTAGCGCTGCGGAATAATTTTGACCACCCAGGGATTTCTAACGAGCACTGAAATCTCCACACACACGCGTTTTCGTTTCGCGCCTCAATCAGAAGGTTTGCTGCCGCAGCCGTGTTCGAACCAGCCTTCCTTGGTCTTCGAAACCCAACGCCTTACACACAAACGCAAAACACACGTATGCGACAGTTAGAACATGTCAAAAGCATGAAATCAAATATCCCAACACTATATTATTTTTCGTCATCAAAATAGTTTTTTTTTCAAATGACACATAGTTTACCCAGTTAAAAGGATCAGACAGGTTTATGTCTTACTAGGAGTAAAAAGCTTAGTTTAACTATCCCTTAAAAAGTCTAGCAGCCTTCTTCATGCCCTCCGGCGAGAAACCCTGTCAGACCACTGCAATCTGAGTCATTTTCACCCAAGCGGAACAGCCGGGTGAATAAAGGGGAATCTGACCCTGTGTTACTAAACAGAAACGAGACCATGCTTTCAGCCGCTACAGCAAGTCAGGATTCGTGCACGGAGACTGCTGCGCTCTTGCGTAGACGCAGCCATGCACGTACGCCGCCGCTTTCCTTAGCGCTACAGTGTCTCGATTTTAGTCATTTCACGCGATGCCTGTAATGCGATTGAAATCGTCTCAGATCACAGTGAATGTAGCCTCCAGAATTGCCTCTAGTCTTGTGCCGGGTCGGAATTGTGACCGACGTGAGAGCCCTTCCAGGCAGGCACGCACACGAATTCTTTTTTTCTTTCCTTTCCTTATTTGGTACCCACGGCGCCTTCTGGCATCACAGCCTTCTGGCACTTCTCCTTTTGTGCTGTACGGCTCTGAACAAAAAAGGAAAAGGGATCGCCACGGGAGAAAGGCTTGCTCGCGTAGCTTGGCGATTCCCAGTAAGGTAGAAGGCACGCTAGGTCGGTACGGCCACAGGATACGGAAGAGAAACGCAGAGTTGCATACTACTATATAATACGGGGAAACCTGGCGCCAATGTCTAGTCGAGCCACCCGTCAGCCACCAAGTACCGTTATATACTGCTTGGAATGGTTTGCCAACAAGCTCAGAATTTGTCAGTGGCAGCAAAATAAAAGAAAAGAATATTATCAGATTATTTAAGGTGCTTTATCAATAGAAAATTAGAGAATGCAGAATAATAGAGAATTGGAGAATAATAGAGCTCCAAAAGATTTATTTTTCATGGATTTTTGGAAGCGCCTTGTTAGACGTACAATAAAGAGATGCCACTATTTTTTATTAATTTTGGCTTCAGGAGCTAAAAGAAGCCACGTGGCGAGCCAAGCCAAGTAGGAGGGGAACACTTTTAGCTGGTACTAGGTTCCCGCACGACAGGGGATTGTACTTAGACGTCCCTCCAGTATAAGCATAAAACTCTATGAAGAGGGCAAAAAGGCGGAAATAGGAGTGACTGTGACTTTGTGTAGCCGCAAAGAGCATTAGCTTAAGCAGATAGGTAAAACGTAGAAAAAGAACAGGCTTATATGGATACATCTAAAAAAAAGCCATATGCGAAGATTGAATAATGAATGAGGAAGCGCTCTCCAAGCAGAAGCGTGAACAGAATGAATGCGTTGTTTTGTACGATTCATGTAAATTTCACCTCTGGAAAAATTGATGCAAGGCGAGCTACCACGCTTCCCTCGCCGAGAAACATGCAGGTCTGAAACCAGAAGATGTGTACTGACTGAGTGTTTCAGCCATCACCGTCCAGCACTAATAAGTGGACCCAAAAGCTTGTAATTGCGCGAGTACATTGCTTTTGTGTAGGAATGGTGGATTAAAAAGGTATATTTTTAAAAAAAATCATACAGCAATGGGTGTGAAATTGCGTAGGTTCATGAATTCCTGAATTCAGTTTAGGCTCTTTGGAATGTTGATTTCGTTTTTGCTAGAATCTAAAAACCCATTTGAAAGTTTTGTCCGAATCAAGACTTAAGTGCGTGACTTTTTAACAAGGGATAGATTAAATTTATTATTCTGTAGTGACAAGCATTCCAAAGTCGATTCAGGAGTAAAGAAGGGTATACTGTGCCAGGTAAAGAGCTCGGGTACCGCAGAGTGGTGCAAAGACTAGCCATAGTTAAGAAAAGTTTGGAGCGCCAAGGAAATCTATAGGCACCCAGTGCAAACTCAACACCGATAGGGACAAGCGAAAACACAGAAGAGCGAAACAAAGGGGGAAAAAAACTATACGAAGGATCAAATGATGCAGTTCGCCTCTCGCTATTGCCATGCTGAAACAAAACCGCATAAAGTAATGAGAAATACCGCTAACAATGCGACATGGTCAAACAGGAGAACTATAAAACACTACGGCCACATAATCGAAGAACAAAGAAAATGGAGGAGGGAAGAAGAATGAGGTGGTGCGGGGACCAACCACTGAAAAAGGAGTTAGTGTCGCGGGAAGACAGCCTCAACAGAGCGCGACAAACCGAGACAGTGAGCACACAATGAGTAAACAAGCTTGCTGCCAACAGCCACGTTGGAAGGAAGTTGCCCAGTGCCAGTAAAAGGCGAAACTACAAAGACACAGAGCAAGGAAGAGAAAACAGGGACGCGGCCGATAGCAACGGCAATGGAATAGCCCGGGCGAGTAAGTGCCTCCATGTATTACAGGCGGAAGGAAAACGTCGTCCCGGCACTACAGCAATGGGGCTGAGACAAAGGCAAAAAAGGACCTTCATGGCCACTGGGCGACGAAACAGCTATTCGACCTCCCCCACACCGACTGCCTTTACTCCTTGCCAGAGCTGCCCCGCTGTAGGAATCGGCAGATTATTGTTTCGCCGGCCGGAGTCCAATGAAGAGTAAATGCGATACAAAAAACATAAAGAGGATGTTTCAGAGGAGCAATCCAAAAGGCTCGCGGAGGAAGGAATCCGCGGTGGGCGGACAAAAAAATTCTGAGAGCAACAGAAATTTCGATGTGGAGAGGATATCTGAATCTGAACAAAAAAGAGCACGAAACGGGGGGCCACTAGCAAACATGAAATATCTCTGGGACGGCGGTGGGGTGTTTTGCTAGCGCTGGTACAAAATCCCCTCCGGGGCCTCGTAACAGAAATTGGAGGTACGGCTTCGCGCACAAACAGACGAAGCAGTGGCCAAAGACCAAGATGCCGGCGGCGTGCTTGGGAAGAACCTTGGCGTTAGGACGGCCCAGTGGTGCGCGTACGCTTCTTGTAAGCGCACCAAAACAGGGTGGATGAAAGATGCTGAACGTCTTTGCGAGCTGCCTTCGAGAGGTTTTGGGGGGCTCTGCACCATCCATCTTTCGTCTCGGACGCACGTGTAGCCGCCTGGCATTCTGCTGCCTTCCTTCGTTGCAGAGAGCGAAACGGAGGGAGAATAGGCCGCCTCTGCTATACCCTCTCCGCGGGACGATGAAACAAGAAGGTTTAGAGAGTTCACCACTTTTTACGTGATCCCACGTCTCGCACGGAGCCTTCAGAATCACATAGCTTCATTTCTGTGTCACACCTCTCCTCTTCTAGAGTTTGTTTTATTGGTACTGGGCTTTTTTTACCTCACACCAATCGGTTTTCGTGGGCCCAACCCTACCCTGCGGTGGTATCTTGAAGCTGAGCTTTCTTGAGACCGGAACTGGAAATGTCTCCCCGTAGAAAGTCCTTTTTGTCTCCCATGCAGAGCAGTGTCAGTTTCCCATATATACGGTCCCCTTCCCATTCCCTCTTGCCAATTAACCGAGCGTAAGCTCAAGACAAGCAAAACCTTGTGCCGTGGTTGCAGTAAATATTTTTTTACCTTAACACTCGCCCTTGTGCAAGGAACAGTAAGTTCCAGTTATATTCTTTTCATAGCTTCACAGCAGGCAAAAAGAAAATTTCCGTTCCTGAGGCCTCGAATTTCTGTGCATGCAGTAACGTCGATGTTGAGACTCTGCAGGAAGACGGCGTCCACTCCGGTTTTCGTTTTTGTGCCCCAGAAGTCATGTACCACATAATTTTACTATGCCTTCATTGTTGAGAGGGCGACGAAAAATAACAGGATATATTTATAAAGTTAAGGGAACAAAAAAAAAGAAGATAAAATGCAACTGTTTCATGGAAGTGCATACACTACCTTTACAACGAATGTACCAGCATATCAATTCAGTAAAATTTGCTAACCTTTTCTGCGTGGTACCCTCTGTAGATTTTGTCATTAAAAATGACCTCCTTTATTCAACAGAAAATACACATCCAAAAGTTTGAATGGCGTATTTTTTCTTAAAAGGTTTCACCTGGGGAGAACGAAATAGCCACAGAAGTTACGTGATGGAAGAAAATCTAGGAAGCGTTGCGGCAGTAATTTATACAAGAGGCTCAGTTTACACTGAATTATAATTTGGCAGGTTTCCCAAAATGAACAAAAGAACTTAAACACATTGAACAAAACTTCACGCGTATCCAAGCCTACTAAAACCGATAGCATCAACAGCGACTGCTGATGAATTAGATGTAAAGTGCAGGTAAAAAAATAACAAGGAATATAGGAGACCTTTTTTGAGATTTCTTGGCTAGGATATTTTGAAGGTTCTACCCTGACTGTTGTTGTAAAGACGAAGTGAAGGTACTATTATGAGCAATATGAAAGGGAACACAGGAACGCGTGGCGAACAGCCTCGAAACAGACTCGGAGCGATACGCGGATGGCGCTCTGAAAAAGAAAGGGGGAAAGGAGGCGCTCTTCCACTAACTGTTGGCACTCCCACCACGATGGGATTTCTACAAAGCCGCAGCTTACGTCATTTTGCCGATAATATGGTATCGTCCTACAGCCGATAAGACGCACGGCGGGAATGGGAACAGTTGTTAGTACAGCGTCCCCCTTTCCACTTTGTTTCCGACGGCGGCCGCTGTGTATCACTTATAGCTGGGTCTGAGGGTGTTTTCTACGCGTTCCTGTGTTCCCTTTCATATTGCTCATAATAGTACTTTGCTCAGTCCATTACGCAAGTTCCTTGCACACAGGGAGTGAAAATGAAGGCTATGAAAGGGAGTGGTGCTGAAACCCATGAAAATAAAATGTGTAATCGTCTGTTCGTTCCACGCCGCAACTCTGCCCTGACAGCACCGCCAACAGCTCACCACGGGGAAAGGACAGTAGAACCAAATAGGCCCCACAATGTACGGTAAATTCAATTACCTGGTCGCGGGTTCGATTCCCGGCCGCGGCGGCCGCTTCTCTGATGGAGGCGAAAAGCAAAAACGCCCGTGTGTACGAGATTTCGGCGCACGTTAAAGATCCCCAGGTGGTCAAAATTAATCCGGAGTCCTCCACTACGGCGCGCCTCATCGCCTGCGTTGCGTCGGCGCGTTAAAACCCTACAATCAATCAATCAAATTCAATTACCTGTACCACGAGCTGTGCTTTTTTCCCGCATTAGTTCACGGCTTTTTTTTTATCCACTTTGCCTGGTGATCAACGGAATGTGTACAAAACCACAAGAGCGAAGGCGTATATCGATACCCGTTGTACTCCCGGGGCGCACCCCTGCCGCTTTTGTGGGAGCAGGCGGCCCGCAAATCACTTCTGTGGCCGAGCCTTTACGCCACATGCGCGGGATGGCGTCAAAACAGCGCGCGACTAAGCAGTACGCGCCAAAAGGGCACCGACATAATACCACGACGTCAAAACAGCACGCGACCATGCATCACGCAACAGAAAACTCCGATGACAAAGAGCACAGCCACGAAATAGCACGCCACACCGTATTTCGTCCCAAGCAATGCTCCGAGTGAGCCAATGCGGTTGCGAGGAGGTGTATAGGCTTCCGGGAGTGCGCAACCGCAAAATAGACCCGTGTGAAGCGGCATCCGGGCCGTGACAGGCCAGTAGTATTATTCTGCCGTGGCTTGCCGAACGGAACAGTGAGCCGGGCACGGTGACGTGAGTGGAAATTCACTGAACCTGCAACGCGCTCGCCTTTCAAGTGCCAGCCAGGTGCACCCCTTGCCCTCCAACAAACGTTGTTATTTTGTATATTCTGTTGTGTTTTTAATTCGATACGTCTTTTCTCTCTTCATTCTGGTGTCACAGGTGTGACTGCTTTTCCTGTCCTCCGATTGCAGGGCGATTGGAGTGTAAAGCGCGGGGCACATGCACGACTAAAGCATGCGATTAGCATGCGATTGATCGTTACGACTGACCGTTAAGACAGGTTCTGGAGTCGCACGCTAGTCGGAGGAGGCTCCCGACGTGGAACAGGCCAGCCAGATGCAATCGTAGAATCGTTACGACCATCACGCGGCCGCAGGAAATGAGAGCCAGAAGGTGTCGTCATAATGACGTCACTGTGAAAGTTTCTTTCAGAGCATCGAGGAAGTGCTAGTGGCAGTTCTGAGTATTTTGAGGGAGCAGCCCGGGGCGCGCTGAAGCGGTCTCCCCCGACCCGAGTGCTTTCCGCCGACGATACAGACACCTGCAGATACATGATGCCAGAGGAACACACAGCATGTACGAGCATAATCGTTTGTGCTAAACATCCTCACACCGCTTTACTCGACATATAAATGCAATGTATAACGTATTGCACTATTTATTCATTTTTACTTTAAGTTGCTAAATGCTTTCTTTTCCTGATCGAATTTCTCCTCACATATCTAAATAGACCGGAGTGCGCCTAAACAGGGAGGCAACTGTTGTTGGGAATGAGCCATCTCACCGCAGCCACCACTGTTGCGACTGGCCATCCGAGAGCAGTCACCTGTGCTGCAACGTTGCCTTGCTCCGCCCGCTATCGACGCGGCGCGGAGCAGACCGATGAAGGTGTCGGTCCGACGAAGAGTTGAAGCAAAATTTGTATACAGTAAGTACAAGGGTAACAAAAGCGTTACATCGCTCGCACAAAGGCGACAGCACGTCTCCACTCGGTGCCTCTGAAAAGTGCCGCGCTCGCGGTGCTGCCGGGCTGGTTTTATATCCCCGGGGGTCCGTTGCAGCCGCGAGCGGTTTGAATCGCTCCAATCAGGCCTCTCGCTGGCCGAAGTTTGAATCCGACGAACGGAGGCGAAGCGGTCGCGTCAGCCGAGCCGCCACGACGGGGAAAGGAAAGGCGACACAGCGGCGCCGTGGCCAGGCATGCGGCTGCGCGTCTGCCACGGGCCGTTCGTCCGAGGCATGGTTCGACCCATGCCATTGTGAAGAGGAAAGGACAGGGCACTCTGACACGCCTGCAAGTTGGGGCACGTCTGCCGCGGGCGGTTAGAGCCGGGCGCTCGGGCGCAACACCATGGAGCTGAAACAGTGGGAGGAGCGACGCCGACGACGCATCGCACGCTCACTTTGGAGCGTGTGCCCCAAATTGACGACTGTGACTAGTCGTGGCAAACATATTTCCGGCCAATCGTGAAATCGCATACGACGGCGCAGTCGTGCATGTGTCTCGCACCCAAAGGGTGCTCCACCACATACAGACTGTTATAGAGGCGAAACAACCCTCAAAAAGGAACCAGTTCGAGTGATTTTGGGGAGCAACACAAGAAGCGGAACTCAATAGAAACTCTAAACAGCTGACTCGCAGCAACGACCCAGTGTTGAGATCTCTTCTCGTACCCCTGAAATAATACAGGCTGAAGTCATGAGTGCGCGACAAAAAATCAAGTCCTCTTTCTTAACAGGAAGATGGTTAAAACGCGACGTTTTTTTATATTTAACACGAGTCAAAGTCCAAATGTAAAACACTAACTGCTTCGGCCGTGTCGGAATGGCGCAATGGGATAGACGTTCGCATCTTAACAAGAGGGGCCAAAGTTCGATCGATCGCAACGGGAAGAAATTTTTACGGTTTTTACTGCGAAGCAGTTTACCTTTAAGCAGCCAATTAAATTTTCATGCCCGCGTCAGTATGCAACTCTCAGGCTATTACTGGCTACAAAAACCTCCCAGGCTACAATTGGGCACTGACTACAGCAACAGGCTTCTGTCCCCGGCGTACATCCGGCCTGGGCCCGAATGGAAGAGCGGAGCGAAAGCCCGCCGTCTTAGCGACTAAGCTACGCGCACACGAGGAGGCGGAGTGTCAGACGGTGCACTTATAACGTGCGCAACGGCGGGTCCACCGACTGCACTCCTTCAAAGCCCTAGGGTGAAGTGCAAACCGCATGATGTATGATAACGGCATTCGCGTGGTTTGAATTACCGGTGAGCGGGACAGCCTTTCCGAAGGAGGAAGGAGAGGTCGAAGGCGCTTTTTGGCGGGGCCGCATCAAATAAACAAAGAGGGGGAGACTGAGAGCGATGACGCCATAGCGCATGCGTGCCGCTCTTTTCCTTACCGACGCTGCTGCGTTTAAGACGCTGCCACCACGAAAGCCACTCCCAGAGGGCTGCACCCTAAAAGAAAGACCGGTATAGCAACTCGTTCAGTTCATTACAGGCTACCATGGGTAGACAACGGAAAGTAAAGACGCTAGAAGAACAGCTTTAACACGAAAAGAAGAAAACTGCCTCACTCAACACCATCGTAGGCAAAATCCAGTTGCTCTCGCGCATGACGCCCAGCGGAAGCCACTGGGTGGGCAAGATCCAGCGTATGGCGCCAGAGAAGCACAGCGCAAGGAACAAGCCCGCAAGGACGACGAGGAGCGATGTGATGCAGACAACGGTGCGAAACGGAGTTTGCACTCATGTGCTTCACCAATACAACTCAATCAACCACTATTCAACGATCATGCATTGATATAACATTGGCAAAGAGTTTTTCTACAGTGAGAACTGAAAATATCAGTATGTAGCGCACTGATCATAAAGCAGTCGGGAATGTTGTTGTGAGTGATAAAGGGTGTGGTTAAGTACGCCCCACTTGTCTCTCGTTTCACTCTTTCTAGGGCCAGGTGTGTAAATTCAAGTGACGTCGCATGGGTCATCATTGTGGGTGTCGTTTACAGCTTCGCTATCCAACCATCTTAACAGCGTGGATTGGAGTTACTTTTTTTTCTTGAGACGGTTGATGTTCATGATGATGATGATGGTTTGCGCCTAATGGCGCAAGGCCAACAAGGAAAAAGGGCGCCAGAGAAGAAGTTACTGAAGTTTTGATGAGACCGTAAATACTAAAACATGTGACTAAAAGTAAAAGTGACGCAAAGCAAAAGACAATAGAGATGGCTGGTGTATAGGGCCAGGATGATTGCACGCGATATGACCAGAGCTGCAGAAATTTTACCTCAGCTAAAAGCTTAAAAACACGTTGAGTAGAAAACATTGTTTTGTCGGCTAAAAAGTATGATGGGTGCAGTAGAATGTGTCGTCTGTGTAGTTCAGGGGAATGTTTGCGTCGTGTAAAGTCAGGTGCCTTGCATGTGATTAGTATGTGGACTACGAATAGGTCCCTTCCACACCTGCTACTTATGGGTCGCGAAGATCCAGTGAGCAGGTGGGAGTGTGTTACATGTGTGTGGCCTAGTCGCAGCCTAGCCAAGGCGACTTCACTGTATCTGTTGTGTGAGTCATTGGCGTAGCGTCCCAATTGGGGTTTTATTACGTGTAGTTTGTTGTCCGTTTGTTGACTCCAGTGTAATTGCCATGTGTTACGAAGCTGTAGTCTGGTGTGTGTCTTTAGGTCGGCGTAAGGTACTGTTGTAATGTGAACGGTAGTCATGAGAGCAGCAGCACCAGCCATTTAATCTTCGGCCTCATTGCCAGGGATTCCACAGTGCCCTGGTACACAGCATATAGTTATTTCAAGGTCTGAGGCATATGCAGTCATTAGTACATTGAAAAGAGCATTTGTCACATAGTTTTTAGATGACCTTCCCGATTACAGTGCCTGTACAACGCTTAGGGAATCTGTGTACACGATGGACGTGGAAATTTAATTTTGATGATGTGATTTGAAACGATTTATATGCCTTACGGTTCTGCCGTGTAAATACTGTTCTGAAAATTCATTGTTAAAAAAAAAGTTCTAAATTTGATGTATCGTTTATGATAGGATTAAATGGATGGTTGGTGAGAGATACGATCTTACACGCATACAGCAATCAACATACTCCCGCTGATGCCCTAGGCACAATTTGTCACTCTCGACATACAGACTCTCGACAGGGCTAGTGCGGAAAGCGCCGTATAATAGGTGAAGGCCAAGATGCAGCACTGGGTCGAGCATTTTAAGGGCTGTTTCTGTTGCTGACCCATACAGGACACTGCCGTAGTCAAGCCGAGACCCCACCAAGGCTGTGTAAGGGCGCAGCAGGAGTTGTTTGTCGGCCCCATAAGATTGGTGTGAGAGGACCGTAAGAATGTTCATTGTTTAAGCATTTGAATTTGAGCTGTTTGATACGGGGAATGAATGTAAGCTTTTCGTCAAATAAAATGCCTAAAAACTTGTGCTCCTTGTTCACAGGAATCAACACGCCAAAATACAAGAGATCTTTGCAGGATTAAGATTAAAACCATTACTCTGTGCCAGGCCGGCAAGTTTCTTGACGCCCAGCTGGACTTAACATTTGCAGATTGACAAATTACATGATTTTAAAAATATCTGGACGTCGTCTATATACATGGAATAAGAAATTGTAGGTGGAAATGCCTTCCCAATCGAGTTCATCATGACTATGAAGAGCGTGCAGCTCAACACCCCCACCTTGCGGCACGCCATTTTCTTGCAAGTGAACCTTTCACAGTGCAGAACCCACTCTGACGCGAAAGGTTCTGTCCGACATATAACTACAAAGGATGTTCAACATGTTGCCCGCAACACCGATTGACTTCAGGTCACTAAGGATGCCGTACCGCCAACCGGTGTCGTAGGCTTTCTCGATGTTTCGACGAAAAACACCGTCAAACAAAATTGTTTATGCACGAAGGCATCCTTTATATATGATTCAAGGGCGACAAGCTGGTCGTTCGTAGATCGCCCCACCCTGAAGCCTGCTTGCCAGTTCTCGAGAAGACCGTTGTACTCCATGAAGCACACGACTCTTCTGTTGATCATTTCCTCGAGCAGCTTGCACAGGCAGCTTGTGAGGGCGATGGGCCGATAGCTTGCGGGAGTGGAAGGGTCCTTCCCCTCTTTCAAGAATGCTGCAACTATAGCCTCCCTCCAAGGCTTTGGATTGTGCCCTTATAGAAATATTTCGTTGTAAAGGTGAAGGAGTGTCACAAGAGTGTCTGCGTGTATGTGGTGTATCGTTGTATATAAGATGTTGTCTGGGCCTGGAGCTGAGGGTTTACAGGTACTCAGAGCCCCCCTCAGCTCATGAAGCGAAAACTTGGAGTTATAGGATGTGGTTGATCTGTCGCTGTCTATCGATGCCGATCTGTGGTTGATCGATGTGCCTTCACTTATCCTTATCGTATTGTGAAACCCAGTGTGTAAAGTTGCCCTTCCTGCAGTAACTTTTACTCAGACATCATCGCCAACACTAAGGCATGGAGAGAATGGCTTAAAATCTTTAGTGAGAAGGGGAGGTTCGTGTGGCCGCTTCCTCAGCTAGCTACAGAAAACAACGAGAAGGGCTATAAAGCCATTGGCATACAACATAAGCTTGGCGGACAGCACCACCCAACAGCACAGACATCTTTGAGAACTTGAACACTGTCATATAAAATTCATAAATTAGAAGAAAAGGAACCTACGGCCCGTCAAATCTAAAATTATGAAGATCAAGGCACTTGAAATCACAAACACCTTAAAGTTCCCTGCTCCAGTTTTAATGCCTGAAGGAGCTGTATGTGCAAGTTTATGAAGCACAACAATGTTTTGCTGCGCGCGTCGAATAAAATTACTTTTGTTAGGTACGTGGTGTTTTGCCGTATGCACCTGCTCCGTAGAATTGGCGTCACAATTTTTTAATATTTTTCCGACGAAAACTTGCCTTCTTGTTACAATAGGGGGATCGTTAGAATCGTGCCAATACAGTACCTCATGCCCCAGTTCATGAAATATGCTTCCTTTGTTATGCACCGTTTTTTTACCTTTTATTTCTTCGCGATGCAGACGACGAAATGTCGGCTGATTAAGTTGAAACTGTCCACGTCCGTCAGGATATAGCGTTGTGCAAATTTTCGTCATTCTGGAATGATAGCGGAGAACTGAAAAAGGAAACTTGGAAGCAGCGAAGGTTCCCAACAGGAAATTGTAGCCCACAAAAATTAACCTGGGATAGTGGACCGCATCTTTAAACGGACGCCGAAATTAAATCTACGCTTGCGTGCTGAGTCAATATGCTCAAGTAATGAAGTCCGTGTGATCATTGTTTCTGGAGGTGGGTGTATTTGCTTTTTATTTCACACAAGAAAAATAAAGATAACAATTTCACTCACTTGCTTTTTTAAGAATTTGCGCCTTATTCGGAGCGAGCAGTTTTATTTCCTTCGAGGGTATTCCCATGTGCTATTCTTTGAAATCTGGGTGTGTTTCTGCGAGAAAACAAAAAAACCAATCAGATGTATTTGGAAAAATTTCAACGCAACTGTTACTTTTCCCGTCTTAGGTCGATGAGCCCTACGAAGTGCTAACAAAAGCCAAATTTTATCGAATCGATGTCTCATTACAACCGCTGGATACGACTGTCGATCCGGCGGTCTTCGTCAAAGTTGAGATCACTGGTATAAAACTAAACGGGAACCATGAGATTAAAAAATATATATATGTTTACTTTCTAGAGAAACCTTCAGTTGTTCCCACCGTTTCTGGCCATCTCAGCCGCCACCAGAACTCTGCTTAAGATAACATATATTAAACACGATTTGTCTCCTCACTCTGGACGAATCTGTAGCACGGCACGAATACACCCTCAAGCCCTGTCTGCAGAAATTCCTAGGACCATTCACATTGTTTATTGCTTTAAAAAACGAGTGCTAAAACTACCTTTTATTCTCGTAGCTTCCTTGATTTATGTAACAAGTGCCTTTCCTCCCGACAGTGAAGCACTGAGGGAGAAATAAGCCCCTCCAAGCCATTTTTCCTTTGGTGTCTTTTTTTATGTTTCGATGCTTTAATCACGTTTTCATTTTCTGCGATACTTGTCGACTCTTCCTGCTATTTCCTTTGCCATTGGTGATTTCGTCGGAAAGAAGGCAATTTAGAGAGCCTAGGGCAATCTGCTGCTCGTGAGTAATGTCTCCGTTCTTTGTCTGTGATCTGGCGTTTACGTTTAGTTTTCTGTGCGAATATATGCGCAAAGCACGCTTTTTACCTGCAAGGTAATAAATGCTGCCTAGATTTTTTTCCTCCTGAGGTGCAAGTGATTGTATGGAAGCCTGAACTGCGCTTGATGTTATTTTATTATCCATCGTTCACCGCGTTTTGTCTTTCGCTGCCGTGCTGCTCCCTAGGTTCTTTATAATTGCGATACTGTGTGCCTTCAGTTGGATTTATTTTGTTTTCTTCAGAGCTGCGCATGCTACACTTTCCTTAACTCCGTACGCGTTTGAAACGAGGATTGTGTGGTGGAAGAATTGATCGCGCTGCCTTCGGGCACCCGAGTGACCATGTTTAATTCTCACAGCCATCTTTGCAAAATGTTTTTTTTTTTTTGCAGCAGCAGAGCTGTTTATGGCTAGGATTCTGTTGATTTCTCATTTGCGTGAAGCAAATCTTCCGAGTATGCACGTGTATTTGTTGCGCGAGGTGTTTGCGTGTGCGCGATTGCTTGTTCTGGATCGCGATCTCTTCCATTGCGTGAGACATCCGTGTGTGTGTGTTTGATTGTTTTTTTGCTTGTTTGTTCATGTGTGTGCGCGCGTGTTTCTGACTTTATTTTGTCTTCGCACTTGCTTTAACTCGACAAGTTGCCGCTCTCCATTTTTAACTTAATTTTTGCTGTTGTATGGGGGAGGCCGCGATACTTTGGACACTCAAGTAGCAACGCACCTACGTAGAGCAACGGCAGAAACAGAGACGAGAATGGAATCCGCGCCGCCGGTAAGCAAGCTCCAATAAAGGTCGCGCAGAAAGGGTCATACGCATGTGGATATTCAAACAAGAAGACCAACGACGTCATGGGCGGAGAACTCATCGCAAAAGGCGGGTACCATGCTTATAAATGAGAAAACTCGGGTGCAGAGCACGTTGACGCCGAAAGGGTTTTCTGGACAGACATTTTGGGTGTAGTTGTGCGGGGTGTGGTCGGCTGTTGTTGAACAACGACTATACGAAAAACGCCAATGCGAGGGAATTTGCAGAGCGCAGTCGTTCACTGCAAATGTTGTCCTACGCCTTTCCAGTCACCTCAAAACTTCAAATATTACCGAGCGTGTGGGCACTGTAAAGACTCTGTGTCTAAAAAATGAATTTTTCCCAATTGTTTACCATGAACATGTGCACATGAACTCGCTGTTCTAGACCACCTAAAGAGTACAAATGATTTCGAGCAATGGCTAGTCGCAGCTCGACTTTCGCCAACGGTTCACACCTTTGTTCAAAATTCTGTTTCACCTCTGCTTCGCTTATCATCCACCCTTGTTCGTGAATTTTTTCGGGGCTGTTTTTTTCGATTCGCAGTAAGTTACAGAAAAAAATAAAGGAGGCTCACACTAACGCGTAAGACTTGAAGGCAGCGAAGCTGTACGCAACCTTCGCGGCCATCACGATGGGTTACGTCCACGACTGCCGCCAATATGCTTCTTCGCTGCCGCAACGACCTTTACTCCATCATTGTTTCTATAAGCGTGAGCTTCCTTCATTTGCTTGGATGTGATAATCATTGGACATCACCTTGGAGGGGCGCACGCTATAACGTGTGTTTCTCGTTCCTAGGAAGTGTTGCCACGATTACGGCGAACGCTGGAGTTTTCTGTTTTCTGGCAAATCTTCTGTTTTCTGGCCCGCCAACAGTAGACGGGTGGGAACAATCCCCCAACTTGCAACTTACTACCCCTGAGCTTTCGGAGAGCGCTTTGGCAAGCACCGGCCTAGATGACCATGCTTCGGCTAGCCCAAGGGGCTTTCGATGGGGCACGCGCTCAGGCCAACTTGGACGGAGGACGCGTAGGTTGTGGAGTTTCCACTGTTGGGTACCCTAAAGGGCCGATAAAGTCAAAACTTTATCGGCCCTTCCACTCTGTGAAGGAGGACTAGAAGCAAAGATGGGGTGTGGTGTAGATTCGTTGTTTATGTAAACCGCACAAATTTAAATCCAAATGCCTCTATAGACGAAACTGTGTGAAAGTTCCGATTCAACAACCTCTAAAGCATTCCACTTATCCGGAAATAAAAGCAATAACTCACGGTAGCAGTATTTAATAGGAATGCCGGGAGGTAAACATTGAGCTTAGGACTGTAGAGTAGCGACATCCGCTGTCCGCGCTTTGTATGAGAGTGTGGTGACATCCACTCTCCTCCAGTTTCTTTCAGTGTCCCAAACAAGCCTGACGCTGGCGTTTCCACTAACGAAGCCGACCTGGAGGCAGTCCAATCAGACTCAGGAGCCTTGTTAAGAAAACTTTCCCGCTCGCTCCGCGCGGTCATAACGAAGGAAGGCCCGACACGAACTGCGTAGTAAAGGCAGAGATCGCCTGTCACCGTGGCCGCCGAAAGCCGCAAGCAACTGCCCATGGCACCCGGCCATGAACTGATGCCACCGTGATGGCTGCCGGAAGAAGCGGCACGTATAAGCCGCCTCAGAATTCTCCGAGGGCTCATGCCCCACTTTTTGGACCTCCCCTTCTCTACAGTCCAGAAAATGGCTCCGCTGCCAGGTCTTCCTCCTTACTCCCTTCTCAATCTCTTCATTTCCGCTCCGGCCTGAGTGGAAACCACTCCTGTGCAATGAGAGCTCATTGAATGTCTCGATGGCTGCTTCCGCAGCATGCTTCCCTCAGAACCGGATAGCCTTGTCACGCGATAAAACAACACCGCATCTGCGGTTTGTGGTAGCGAGAAGGTATTGGGGAACGCAACGTTGCCACCGTTTGTGATAGTGAACTGCTCAGAAACAACCCACCATTAGGACGTTTGAAGTAGATAGTTTCTTGGGCTTTGGTTCTGCAATGAGTGGGTTGGCAGGCCAATAGGACATGCTTTATTAGCTTCCCTGTTCCGTTAACCTATTAATAGAAGGATGAGTTAATATGGCTCGCTTTAATAACTTAATCCCCAAGGCTGTTTGTTAAATGCGTAATTGGAAACAATTTTGGTGTTTCATGCTCCGCAGCTAAACGTGAGGTGTAAGGTGCGCCCTTGTTCACCGCTAGAATAAAATTGTAATACTTCTTATTTTCATTCAGCTGAGTAACTAAAGAGTATCCTCAATCGTCAATTGCAAACAATCTTGTTTTGTTTTATGCACTGCACCGGCCAACGCATACCGTCGCTCAAGCTTCGCTGCTGGAGCTTCGTCAGATAGTGGAAGGTCTGATGAATGTTTCCTCAACAATTTCTGCGTTAGCATAGCCAACGCCCCTGACGCTTTCAGCAAATAGTGCGCAAATCACCCTTCGAACGCTGATCTTATTGCACCATCTGCCTAGCAGTCACTCTTCAATATCTAATATAAAACTCAGTCACATTCACCCTGTATCCTAATTATCACCCCCCCACCCCCCAGAACCTACTTTTCATTGCGTCCCCCGCCCTCTGATCTGGATCACAACACTCTGCTCAAAATCTCCCTGTATACTGGTCAAATAGCGGTCTTTTTTTACACGTTGAACGCTTGGTCTACAGTGTTAGATAGAATGTCCTCCGTGCGCCCACTTCGTACTGAGTGAGAGCGTTGAGACTCACCTGTCGCATCAAGTATTCTTTGGCAATCTGCCTGAGCACTCAAGCCACAACATTATACGCATTGTTTTTTCCTCTCTTCCCCATTTTCTGTATAAATGACGTAAGATTCTTCCAGCACAGCTTAGTCACAAGGTTTCAAAATGGTCTCAGAAGGTTTCTCATGTTGAATTTTAACGATCGCTGCGGTGCGGTTGCGACTGCTTCTTACTCCCAACTATTCACGTAACAAGACCTCTTAGCCTAAATCTACAGATGGGGAAACTAACAAATGAACACCTCCCCAATCGAAGCTTGTAGCAATCTTTGCCTTCGAATGCATTGCAGAAGTTCCTTACGGTGGAGCTAAGCAAAAGCCAACTGTTAAAACGCTGCAACACACGCAACAATAATTTTATGGGCCACAGTTTGGTAGAGAAAGAGCAATTCGCTCTTACAAGTGTACTTCAAGGCATCCCCGATGGAATTACGGGCCGAGTGAGCGGCACACAGCAAAATCCTAAAAAAGTAGCCTGGCCTGTAGGCTTTGGACATCAAAAAGACCGTCACATCTTTTATCACACCTGCTACCGAAGGAGGGCCCATTTGCATATTTCATTAATCTTGGCAACGGCTGTTCCACACAGCCGCGATCGACAGCCAAGAACTGCGTCGTCCCTCGAGTGCCGACAATTTGGCTGGCTGCCTGGAATGCGCCATCCCTGCTACCTTCCTGCAACTCCATTTATCTCCGAAAGCTGAACTCCATGTCGTCATTCGCTCGCTTTTTCTCGAGGTGAGAAGAAAATGTAATGGACACAAAATTCTAGGTACGGCTTCTTCGGGGTGTTCTCAGTTCATTTCCATATTTATTCAATTTGTCTGTCAATGATCCGTTTTCCACTTTTTCCAAATGCACTGGCACATAGTGACATCATACCACTCAAGCTGCCACAAATTAACTTGAGAGTGAAGCGCTTGTAGTAGAGAGCGAGATACAAAGTAAAGCAGCTGGAAACTTACTTTCTACTGGCATTGAAGGGTGCCCGCCGTGGTAGAAAGGACGTGAAGAGAGTGAATATTCGCACGCACGCGCAGTACTGCCGCCATGCCCTCTGCTGGTCTTCAAAAGCCCCATATAGCGGGGAGTGAAGTGCATTGCTATCCTGAATCGATTTATTTTATTCTTCATTTCTACCGGTGATAACGTGCGTAGCGGAAACCTGGCGCCTTACTAAACGACTGGAAAGCAAGCTTAGGTTCACCCAATGAGCCATGGAGCGAATATTGATAGGAGTAACCCTCAGGGACAGGAAAGGAGATCCTGGATCAGGGAGCGAGCTCGAGTAGGAGATATCATAGTTAAAATTAAGAAGTGGACTCGGGCTGGCCATGAAGTGAGACTAACTGACAACAGGTGGATCACGAGAGTAACAGAATGGATACCGCGAGACGGGACTGCAAGAAGGAGAAGGTTATTAACTCGATGGAGAGACGAAATAATAAAATGCGGAGGCCAAGAATGGACTCGGGCAGTGCAGGACAGGAGGGTGTGCAGGTCAATGGGAGAGGCCTTTGTCCTGCAGTGTAGCTTAGTAGGCTGTTGTTGATGACGATGATGATCGTGTATTTCAGCTCTATACTTATTATTTGCGCGTTATTGTGAATGTTTTTGATAAAGAGCACAGATTTGCAGGTATGTACTCTAGCATTCTGCAATAATAATCTCTCCCGAGGCCACACTAGGGACCTTCGTCAACAAAGCCGTTGAAGAACGCAAAGGTCTTCTGAAGCAGCAGCAGGGAAAGTATAAAACAGTGGCTATTGTTCCCGCATGTCTTCGCGAATCCTCACTAACGATTCTCTCCAGCGCTGATCACGTGAACTTTGTATAAAAGGTGGTTTGTATGGCGCGACAAGGGGTTTAGCACCCTTTGTCGGCCCTTTCGCTCAAACGCCGCCTCTTTCCTTCTGAACCCTCTGAACCTGTGCTCCACGTATGTGAATTGTTAGGACGCCACGTGCATGATAATTGGTCACCCCTAATTCAACGCTCGGAACCGAAAACTCAATTCTGATTTTCGGGACTGTTTATACCCACGTGCAACTTAGCTTAGAACGCTGTCCTGGCGGTTTCGGGTGCGCCATGTAGGAGACAGGGTACGCCACTGCCAGTAAACCTGCAAATGCGTTGCTGGGAGAAGTGCAAGTGCCAGTGCGCCACGTATCCTTCGCTTCGAGGGCAGTGGTTGGACTGGAGTGCCGCGAAAATGGCAGGGAAAATTTCGTTTTCATGAGCGTCGTCTTAAAGATTGAGGGGCTCTGTGTACAGAGATAAAAGGGACAGCACCATTTGAAGCCATCATTGCAAAAGTAAACGTCATCGCCGCACATGACAGCATGGGACTGCGGTGAGATGTTTGAGTTGCGCCCCCTGGCTCCTGATGACGGGTTTGCGACTGGTGCCGCTGTCGTCTGCTACACTCCGCTTGTGAGGCGTAGCAGTGTCTGTGTTCAATATTTCCCGTTTTTATGCTGTAGTGCAAGGGTCGGCAACCTTTTCACGTGGGGGGTCGAATTGCATGAAGCCGACACTGCAGGGGGGGGGGGGGGGGGCGGACGACAAATGGGGGTAGATATTTGGGCTTTGCTGGCAAAGAGAAAAAAATCACCGAATTGACAATAATATCTGACAATATTTGACAATAATTTGACAATTTGAAGATGGCGGACAACGCCAACTAGAAGCGATTGATTTTCTCCCTGTTCTGGTATCCCGTATAACCCCATTTGAGGTGAAAACTGGCGTGTCGGCCGCCAAATGGGAAGTGACTTGGAGGGGGGGTGGGGGGTGGGTGTTTGACGACGTGCTAAGGGCCGCATAATAATGACCCGCGGACCGCAGGTTGCTGACCCCTGATTTAGTGCATGTAAATGGTAATTCCAGTAATTCAGTGGTTTTGCCGGCTTCTGATAGCTCTGATTACTTTCAAGCTCCATCATACACAAGTTTGCAACACATGAGGAGATAGAGAACAACTTCCTGAAAAGCATCGTTGAGAAAATGCTGTTTAACTATTCCTTTTTAGATTATTGGGGAGGTTGAGTGCATAGAGCTTCTCGATAAGTATTTAAAATACCTAGGCGCGCTTAAAGAATTTTTACATCCTCTTATGAAGACTAAATAGTTCGTAAGGCTGCGCTCGAAGCAGCGGGCCCCTACACGCGCATCACAAAGCAGGGCAGAAAGCCGCTGTCGTCTATTTCTTGTATTTTTGTTGACGTGTGTAAGATTAATGTTTTTTTTCTGACCCCCAACGCTTAAATTTTTCTGCCCCGTCACAAACGTCTTATTAGAAAGTTTGGGGATAATTGGGAGGCTCACAAACTTCGTGTGGATATTTTCTTAAGCTTTATGGGATACATTTTCTTCTTCACGAATTCGCTTTCGTTATGTCGGCATTCAAGATAATGCCTATCAACAACGTACGTTGTGTATTGCCGAGAAACGGCGCAGACAACGTTGTCGAGAGTACTCGAAAGCGGCTTTTCTGCCTCGAATTCTATCGGGACCATCGTTATCATAACGAACTGACTCTGAATTCGAACAGTGTACATGATTACAGCGTTCAAGGCTCGATTTACTCGCTAACGAACGTAATAAATGCTGTACGTGCCGGTTTCCAGTATAACACGAATCGAAACCGAAGCAGCTCTTTATTGTTTTCCAGCCCTTCAGGAGTAAAGGAACAAATCCTGGCCTACTCGGCACTACGTTCCACGACTTGAACAAAATTACTCTAGCTCTCTTGGGTGCAGTCTTACTGTAGCGCATATTTGAATGTGGAACATAGGGCTGAGGGAAATGTACCGTAGATATACCTCCGGGTCTGAAGATAGTGTTATTGTATTTTCACAGTATACGTGGCTAGCACAAGTGTGTGTGTGCGCGTGTGCGTGTGCATACGCATTTGTACGTGTACGTGTACGTCTGTGCGTCTGTATCTGCGTGCGCATGTGCGGGCGTGTGCGTCTGCTTGCGTTCGTGTGTGTTATTGCGGAAACATGTTATGGCGGCGCACCTGCAGAAAGGATGGAAACCACCTAGCACTGGTTCCTCTCCGTAGTGACTTTTTATGAATACAGAAAAGGAGTAATGAAAAATGGGTGTGTCATTCCTAAGTCTCTATGATTTGGTTTACACCTAAAAAATCAAACGAGGTAGAAACCACGATTGCTTCATGGATGAAGTGTTTCCACGAGGACAGCCTCCGTGCTTGAACCGAACATGCTATTGGTATCGTGCTCAATTGCTAACGTTTTGCTTGATAAACCTCTATACTGGTTAAGGAAATGATATAAACTAGCAGGCGCCTATACGCACAGTAAGTTATTTCGAACTCAATCGACATGCCTTGCGGCATGAAGTGCATGTGGGCATGTCTTATGCCATGAGAACTTAAAGTGAAGTGATATAATACTTTAGAGCGGTTTGCATAGTTACAAAAACAGTTTTACTATTTTCTTACGTACGATTACCGGGAATAGTAATACCTTCTGCCAAGGCCGGCAACACCGAAGGTTCGGGATTTGTTTTCATCTTGCATTCAATTTTCGTCGGTTATTGTCTTCAGAGACGAGCAGAATACCAGTACTCACAACTTGGACGAAAAAATGAAGAGAGCAGAATGATTCTACTCCAAGCTGTATGCCAGCGACGTTAGAAGAGGGGAAACTACTGAGAGTACAAGCTCAATTTGCGATGTCCCACTAATAACTAAACAGGAGGTAGGAAAGCCACTCAAAGGCACGAAAAAAGGAAGGGATGCAGGTGAAGACGGCATAACCGCGGATATTTTGAAGGAGGCAGAGGATATTGTACCGCAAAAGCTTGCTGTAGTCTTTTCGGAATGCTTGAAGACTCGAAAAATGCCAATAGCCAGAAAAACGCCAACATTATTTTGATTCATAAGACGGGAGGTCCCAAGGACGTCAACAATTACAGACCCTTTAGCTTACTGTGCGTTATTTACATGCTCTTTACCAAAGTTATAGTTGGCCGCATAGGTGACAGCCTGGATTCCCAACAACACAGAAAGCAGGCTGGGTTTAGGAAAAGGTACCAAACCATGAATCACATCCATGTTGTGAATCAAGTATTAGAAAAATCCGTAAAATACGCTAAACCCCTTACATGGCATTTATAGACTACGAGAAAGCGTTTGATTCCGCACTCACCGCATACCTGCTAGAATCACAAACAAAACAAGGGAATAGAGGAGACCTACATAAGAATTCTAGAAGACGTATATGAAGAATGCACGAGCAGGATAACCCTCCACAAGCAAAGCGATAAATTCCTGATCCCTAAAGCATTAAGACAAAGAGATGTCATTTCGCCAAAACTTTTCACAGCGTATCTCGATGGGGTATTGAGAAAGGTTGAGCGGGAAAACATAGAATTACGTATGGACGATGAATACTTAAGCCACTTCAGGTTTGCGGACGACATAGTCTTGGCATAACATTGGTGGCAACACCACAAGGCGATCAAGTAACATTGATCCAAACGGAAGTGAAAGGAGGGCGTTAAAGGAGCCATGAAGACAAAATACAAGTTGGGTTTATTGGAAAGACTGCTTAGTCCCGATAACAATGATATCAATTTCATCGCAATCTTTGAACAAATAACGGAGATATTAAAGAAAACGTGTGAAGCAGTCGCGCCCCTCTAGCAAATTTCCCGCAACTTTTCTATGACGTCACGGAACCTTGCTTGTGCGATTGGGGGCCGCCTAACTCACCTGTCGCGATGACACATGACTGGACGTCTGTAATGGGGCCTCTAGTTCCATTTGACCGCATCACTTGAATGCTAACGTGCAGTTAACGCACTGAAAATTATGTTTTATTGTTGACCCGTATGACGTCATTCTTGCTCTTACACGTCACTGTGGAGCAAAATTTGAAATTTTTTAAGTACTTCTTCTTTTTTTTTTCGTTAAAAAACAACTTTTGTGGCTGTAATGGAGCTGAGTGAGATACTGAATCCTAGTTCTTTCAAATTAAACGAAGTTGTATTTTCTCTTCATGGCTCCTTTAAGCTAAACCAGCCACGGTAGCTCAGTGGCTAAGGCATTGTGCTGTTGAGCACAAGGACGCGGTTTTGATTCCCGGCCGTGGTGGCCGCTTTTCTGATGGAGGCGAATAGCGAAAACGCCCGTGTGTTTGAGATTTCGGCGCACGTTAAAGAACCGGGGTGGTCAGAATTAATCCAAAGCCGTCCACTACGGCGCGCCTCATCGTCAGTGTAGCGTGGGCGCGTCAATCGTAACAATCAATCAATCAATCAATCAATCAATCAATCAATCAATCAATCAATCAATCAATCAATCAATCAATCAATCAATCAATCAATCAATCAATCAATCAATCAATCAATCAATCAATCAATCAATCAATCAAGTTTTGGCCGGAAGGCTGAATCGAGACGCAGACAGAAAGGCAGTCGGACATACGTACAGACGGACAGGACATTTTCGGGTTTAGCCGATAAAAGGCTATCGTCATGAATATCGCGCTACATTTGTACGTTGAAAATCTCCATCATTGCGCCAAGTTTTGTTTGGTAATTGGTAATTACCCCTGGAGTTGCAAAAATTAAAAGTTATGTCTGCTGGGATTTAATCTGCGTTTATGCGAGTAATATGGTTACAGAAAATGTTTGGCAGTTGAGTTTTATTGGAACTATCCGGAAGAAATTTTATGACGGCGAATACTCAACCAACCACAGCCAAATGAAGTGTTATCATTGCAGGTAACACGGGTAGTTATGAGTGGATGGTTTAATACAAAAAAACATGATTCCACCGCTCCATTCATTCCGGAGCATCACAATGCGACCGTGAAGCGGACCGCCCCAGGTTTGTCAGCTTCAACAAATACGTAATTCCAATTTTTGTGAACCTTGTTTAGCGACAAGTATGGTAAAACTCAAATGTGAAACAATCGTGTTTAGTTTCTTGCTCTTGCTTGGACTTCGTTTAATTCAAGCGAGCTTTCTGTATCGGTTTGCTGTCGATGAATGCTCCAAGTATGAATTAGCAGAAATTTTCTGTTCTAATAAATCTTTACCAACTTCTCATCGGTACACCCATATTCATCCTTCTCCTAGCTTTTCGAGCTAATGAATGCTTATTCCTAATAAAATGAATTTGCTGCAGCCTGGTTTCTTAGTCAGCATGGTTCCGTTGGCAGCACTCCTAGTCCCAGCAACGCCTAGTCCCAGCAACGCCTCCCAGCAACACCTAGTCTGTAGCAAGCAAGGCTCACTCGATTCATGTGGCAACCAGTTCCAATTTGTAAGCGGTATGCCACAAAGTACACGGCCACGCTTCCCGCTTTTTTTTTTTGTCGGCGAGCTCTTTCGATTGGCATCTCGAATTCCGCACCTCTTGCGATTTTTTACTTATTTTGGTGTATTTAAGGAAGGGGGGCAGAAAGAGTTTTGAAAGGACGAAACGAATGTTTATTCTGTGGAACGAGTGCCGTGCCGAAAGTGGAAATTGGTTGCGAGTTTTCCGCTTGGAACGAAGATAAGTGCATGTGATACCTTAGGCGGGAAAACTCCCTTCCTTCGTCAAAAATTGAACCGTCTTTTTTGGTTCTGATGTTGTGTTTGGTTTGTTTTTTTGTGGGGCAGTATGGTCTAGCATAGATGAAAGAGAAATGAAATCAAATAAAAGAACCTTTATTTCGGTACATTAAGAATGCATTTGCGGACAGACTGAGCTTTAAACAAATTCAGTGCACCGATTCTTCTTTATATAAATTCCAGAATTTACGTGTCCGTTCCGTACCCAAGTAAAGTGCTGTCGGCGTGTAACGCTTCTTAGTAACTTCAAGGCCTTATGCGCTTACGTTTGCAGTTTAATCGTTGCACGCTAAAAAAGCCGCAGCGTGTTGAAGCAGGAGAGCAGAAACCCATAGAAACCGACAAAATACCTCCCCCGTTTATGCACGAATAGTCGCTGTAGTCGCGTAAGACTCAGCAAAGAAAATATCGCTCTAGGGCGCGTGCAGGAAGTAAAGGAAACGGACACAAATTTCTTGTGTAGCTTTCAACAGAGATCGCACTGAAGGAAAAAACGCAGAGAGAGTGGAAACTTTACTCTCACTTTATCTGCAAACACACACAAAGATCGTCTGGTATGTGCTAAGAATTCGCGAGGGCGCGTAGGGAATAAGTCTTTTTGACATAGCAGCAGTGGCTGTACTGATAAGCACGAAAAAACTATTAGCCTAGCTCGGCTTGTTTTGAAAATGTAACATCTGGCGAAGCCCCTGAAACGCCCTGCGTGTTTTCGGTTTGTAACGCCATTGCGGGATGGTTGATGCGCAGTAGAAAGAAGGGTCGATGTAGGTGTGCGAAGGCACAACACTAGGCGTAATATCACGCTTTGAAATCTAACGTCTTCAACTGTACCCGCATCCCGATGTTACAATAAGTATGACGTTACCTTTAGGCCTAAACATATCACGATAGGACTAACGCCCCGTTTTCGGTCTGGTGTCCTCAAGCGGTACACGTCGGAAAAAAACTCGTTGTACTCACCATGCTTAGGCGTACGTACACAGTAAACCTCCGAGCAAAACGTTAGACGGAAGCCCGAACCCTCTACTGCACGCCTAAATGTTCCTGCTGTTATTCTAGCGAAGTGATCCATACCCGCAAGGCAGCACATTCCCGCTGTGGCGTATTGGACAACACCCGGTGAGCGGGAATGTATGGTGCTGCAGCACGTGTTGTCACCGACATGGTTGGGCATGCTTCCAGCCATCAATGAATGAAGCAATCATTTTTTTGCAGCGCAGGTACAAGGACCAAAAGAAACACGCGCTGAATCCTGAATGATTCATGCGCACTCTGAAGGGTAACAAAATGTCACTAAACACTGACTTGCACATTCCACCAATAGGGTTACTATATAGATGACGCTTTAACGCAGGAATGCATGCGCGTTTGTTTATGTAGAGGTGCGTCGTTTCACGGAGGAAAAAAATCATGCAACAGTAACATTAAAAAATGCAGACAATTTTACGCATCATGTGACCAAATTTAACAATGAAAGCAAGGCTATTTGGTTGGTTAAAAGTTTTAATAAGATCGCGTATGGGTAATCGTACATTATGTTCCAGTTTATTTTTGTTTAGTTTAGCATCGGCTACTGGTAGGTTAATAATTCCTAACTACTTGCCGGGGCAAGTCAGCGGTTCCTCCTAGATAAACGATTATTATTTGGAGGCCCTGGCGTGCATCCTCGCTTTGGTATCACAGCTCATGATTCCTGCATGGCGGTTCTGGTGAGCGCCGACCGATTTCGCGGTATAATACCCGTACAGAAAAAGGAGTACGAAAGACCAAGTTTGTACAATCATCTCCTACAATTTCTTCCACCCCCCTCCTTTCCAAAAAGTAGTAAAAGAATGAAACCCCTCTTTTCATGAGAAGTTCCGCAAGTTTTTCATCTCTTGCCTGGACCTCGCTTTCTTATCTACAGGCTTAGCAAAAGCAAGCGGTGATTGAGTTCGGCATTTAATTTACGCACTAAGAAGTGGACGCGCACGCCTCGTACAGGAGCGGGCACAAAGTTGAGGACCAGTTCCGCTGAACTGTCATGAATTGTTCGAAACTCTGAATAGTTTTGGAGTTTGTAACTTGTATTTAATTAACAATGAAATAATTTACTGATTTACGACGAGCACTACCCTGCTGGTTGCGGACAGCAACAAGTTGCTTCATTTGTTATTCTTCACTTTTTAATGCGATTAAAACGAAAGCTGTCTTTTCCAGCGGCAATATTTTGGTATGTTTTCCGTCTGTAGTCAAGTCAAGTTTAGTCAAGTCAAGTCAAGTGACATTGTTCTGATAGAGGTAGTGTTGGGATGTATCGAGGACACCAAAGCGCGGGCTTGAGATACCCTGGCGGTGACACGCTTTACAAGCCCTCCACACGGCGAAAATGGGTTGAGGTAAGCCATCAGGAAATAGCTTTGAAGTATCTCTATTTACAAATTAAGTTACTTGCTTCATTATAATTATGGCTCAGTTTGGCCTCAGCTCCTCTAATAAAAAAACTATTTACTCTAAATTATCCCGCTAGGAATAAGAAGCTTGCGTCTTCGTCAAATTTAGGTCACCCTGCTGTCTCTACACAGACGCTACCGCTTTAAACAGAATGTTTGTATGCGAAGTTTGAAGCCGTTAGTACAGTTCTTGTAGGTGCATTTTAATTTTAGATGCGAAGCATCTCATGCTCGAGGCTGTGTCCCTCCCTCCCTCGTTGTCGTTGTTGTCCGCCGTCCACACTCTACTGCGCATGCGCGTCTCTTCAGCCCTGTCAGCATTTGGGCTGACGTCAGCGCAGTACACTATAAAAAGAAATAGTTTGGCAGCGCCCGGATTCGATCCCACGACTCTCTGGCCGCAACGGGAGGTACGTGGCGCTCTTCCCACTGCGCTACAAACCGATACGGGAGCATGTGCTACGAACATGTCCTTCACTAATTCAAACTACGTCAAGAAGCTACTGATACAACGAAGGGACACGAGCGTCAACGGAACGTCAACGGAAACGACGAACTGAAAACTAATGGGAACTTCAGGCGACCCCATGGCTGCTTCGCATACTACTCAGGGTTCCGCTATGGTTCTCACAAAAATGGCATCAATTACTGATTCTTCTCTAGATCTAATATATAATTCGGTAACCGTTTCCCCAATTCCTACAGACTGATCGTATAAGGCTATGAGGTGGGCGTTTTAACCACAAAAAGCCACCCCGTTTCTTAGCCAATCCCCCACGTGGGTATGTGCAACAAGAAGAGGAACAACAACAACAACAATGACGCCTGGCGATCCTCCTAAATCGCGCGCTTGCTTTGCATACTACTCCGGGTTCCCCTACGGGAAGATGGTGTAATTTTTTAAGTCAGGGTAGCTACAGAGGTTGACAGAAGAAAATTCTTACTGAGTGCCTTGGACAACTGTTTTATTGTTTAGGCGCTGAATGTAATTCAGGATGGAAATAGTTTTCCCGTTTCTTTCTTAGACGTAACCAAGTGTAACTGCCGGAAAAAGGGACGGGAATGCGCCGGTCTGCTGTTTCATAGAAAACGTAGCTGCTCCGTAATGCCGCATGAGCCGAGGCAAATCTCGTCGCAAACAGCCTCGACTCGGAACCCCAACAAACACTCTGGCTTCAAGCTGTATCGACGCCGCCACCAAATCCAGGGTGCTTCGTTCTTATCGGTTCCACGCAGCCGCTGTAACGACTGGGCTGCGTGACCGACGTTAAGGCAGGGCCACTTCGAATGCGGGACTGCTAATAGCATTCGGCCGCACAAACGTCACCTCGGTCCGTCTGAATGGATGCGTGCTATATACGGTATCTGCGAGCATAGGGGTGTTTGCGAGCATAGGAGTGTGCTTTGACGGTTGCAGAAGATACGCAGGTTATACGGGAAGCGTCATAATTATAGTTAGTTATATTTCATGTTATAAATGTTTATCGGAATGAAGATGGAAAATACGAGTATTGCGTCATCTAAAGACCAGCGGGAAAAACACGTGATATCTGTTTCAAGATAAAGATGATGATGATGATGGTTTGATTTTATTGGCGCAAGGCCGACATGGGCAAAGAGCGCCAAACACAAAGTGATTTGATGAGGAGAGAACAAGAAATAAAATCAGTTAAAAGCTATGAACACGGCTGGTGTAAAGGGCCAGGGTGAAGAACAAGAGTGGTTAAAGATAAATAAGGTGGCTGGTGTATAGGACCAGGGGTAAAAGCTATGGGTGGTATGAGATGAGTTGTAAAAAGTGAACTTCTGATAGGAACTGAAAGGTGCGTTGAACAGAAAACATGGCATCGTCTCCTAAGAAGTACGACGGGTGTGGTGGAATATGTCGTGTGTGTAGTTGAGGGAAGTGTTTGCGTCGTGTTGTGTCGAGTGCCTTACATTGTATGAGAATGTGGACTACGGACAGGGCCTCTCCGCACCTGCTACACAGGGGTCTTGGAGAACCCGTGAGCAGGTGCGAGTGCGTCACATGTGTATGGCCTATCCGTAATCTAGCTAAGGTAACTTCAATGTGTCTGTTGTGTGAGTCAGTAGTGTATTGTCCCAAGTGTGGTTTTATTACGTGTAGTTTGTTGTCTGTCTGTTCGCTCCAGTCTGCTTGCCACGTTTTACGGAGTTGCTGTCTTATGTGTGGCTTGAGGTCTGTGTAAGGAAGTGTTGTTATGTTTACTGTGTTTCGGAGTGCAGCATTAACGGCCATTTCATCCGCCAGTTCATTTCCGCCGATGCCAGAGTGGCCTGGCACCCAACACACAGTCACCTCAAGGTTTGAAGAATACGCCAGCATAATTGATTTCAAGAGAAGGTTAACTACATGGTTTTTCGATGACTTTCCGGATGATAACGCACGGACGACGCTCAGCGAATCTGTATAGATGATAGATTTAGGAATATTATGTTCAACTATGTGATTTACAGCCAGAAAGATACCATATGCTTCTGCCGAAAAAATACTTGTCTTTGCATTCATGGCTCTACCTCCTTCAAAATTGGGTCCATGAGCAGCACAAGACACCGCAGTGAACGTTTTGGAAGCATCAGTGAAAAACTCTGCAGCCCTGTATTTATCCTGCAGATACATGAAATGCTGCTCAATCGCAATTCTTGGTGCCCTGTTCTTATCAAGATGCGTAAAAGACAGGTCACAGAGCACAGGGCGCAGATTCCATGGCGGTATAAAATCAGTGATGGGTGTCTTGTGAATGTCTAAAAAGGGTACCTCATGCTCAGAGGCTTCCTCTCTTACCCTAAGTGAAAAGGGCAGAGAGATGGATGGACGATTTAAGAACAGTTGTTGTGAGGATGTGTTATTAATGGTGGAATTAAAAGGGTGGTTAGTCAGGGCCATGATTTTCGAGGCATACAACAAATCCATGTAAATCCTCTGGTGATATAGGGACCATTTGCGAAAAGCACCACATGCAAGGCGAAGCACCACATGCAAGGCGAAGACCCAGATGCAGCACTGGGTCGAGCATTTTCAGTGCCGTTTTTGTTGCAGACCCATAAATGACGCTTCCATAGTCCAATCGGGACCCCACTAGGCTTGTGAAAATACGTAAGAGGAGTTGCTTGTCCGTTCCATAAGACTGGTGGGACAAGATTTTAAGAATGTTGAGAGCCTTTAGACATTTATGTTTCAATTGCTTAATGTGAGTTATGAATGTAAGTTTTTCATCCAACACCACTCCTAAAAACTTGTGTTCCTTCCTCACAGGAAGCGAAACGCCATTAAGTGTAATGTCTGGGTCCGGATGGATCCCACGCTTCCTGGAGAAGAGAACACAGGTGCTTTTTTCTGGATTAAGTTGAAACCCATTCTTGTCTGCCCAGCTGGCAAGTTTTTTGACAGCGAGCTGGACTTGACGCTCACAGATGGACATATTGCATGATTTAAAAGATACCTGGACGCCGTCTACATACATGGAATAAGAAATTGTAGGTGGCAATGCCTTCCCAAGGGAGTTCATTTTAACTATGAAAAGAGTGCAGCTTAAAACTCCACCTTGCGGAACGCCGTTTTCTTGTACATGAACCCTTGAGAGTGCGCTACCAACTCTCACACGAAAAGTTCTTTCGGACAAATAACTAGCAAGAATGTTCATCATGTTCCCTGAGACACCAAATGACTTCAGGTCATTGAGGATCCCGTAGCGCCAGGCGGTGTCATATGCCTTCTCAAGGTCAAAAAACACCGTTGTGCAAAACTGTTTGTGAATGAAAGCGTCCTTTATGTATGACTCAAGAGCGACAAGTTGGTCATTTGTAGATCGCCCCGCCCTGAAGCCTGCCTGGCAGCTCTCGAGAAGACCATGGTACTCTAAGAAGTACACGAGTCTCCTGTTTATCATCTTCTCAAAGAGCTTACACAGGCAGCTTGTCAGGGCAATGGGACGATAACTGGCGGGAGAGGAAGGGTCCTTTCCTTCCTTCAACAAAGCCACCACTATGGCCTCCCTCCATGAGCGAGGAATGTGCCCCGAAAGCCATATGTTGTTGTATAGATGTAGGAGTGTTTCAAGAGTGTCTGGGTGTAGGTGTTGTATCATGGTGTATGTGATTTTGTCTGCACCTGGAGCTGAAGGCTTACATGTGCTGAGAGCAACCTTCAGCTCATGAATTGAAAAAGGACAATTGTAAGAAGTGTGCGACTTGTTGTGATCACGCAAGGACTTCTTTTCTACAGATGTTTTGTGTTTCATGAAAGTGTTTGTGTAGTGTGCTGAACTGGACACGTGTTCGAAGCGTTGTGCAAGTGTGTTAGCCTGGGCTTCCAGTGTGTCCCCTGTTGTACTAACCAGGGGAAGGCTGTGTGTCTGTTGTCCTTTTAGTTTTCGTATTCGTGTCCAGACTTTGTGTGTGTCTGTGTAAGAGTTTATGGATGTCAAGAAGGTGTGCCAACTCTCTCGTTTTGCCTCACGGCGCACACGTTTTCCTAACGCCTTGGCCCGTTTGAACAAAATGAGGTTACCCGACGTGGGGTACCGACGAAGGACA
Source organism: Haemaphysalis longicornis (assembly GCF_048455015.1). NCBI lineage: Eukaryota > Metazoa > Arthropoda > Arachnida > Ixodida > Ixodidae > Haemaphysalis > Haemaphysalis longicornis. The sequence continues at coordinate 14,002,223 of NW_027526335.1, read as the reverse complement.
CCCCACGCCTTGTTCTGGGCCTCTCGCGCCCGCCTGCAGTCCTCATTCCACCACGGCCTCCGCTGGTTGCGCGGGGCACCAGAGGCGTGGGGAATGGACTTTTCGGCGGCGTCGAGGATGTGCGCCGTGAGCAGTTGGGTAGCTTCTTCAACGTGTAGGTGTCCTATGGATGTGTGGTGTAGTTTGGATGTCTCTGTAAATGTATTCCAGTTAGCTCGTGCTTCATTGAACCTATTATGGGAAGATGAACTGCTTGGGCCTTTACCTATGTATGTAAGTGAGGTGGGGAAGTGGTCACTGCCATATGGGTCAGTGCCCACACCCCACTCAAGACATGGAAAAAGAACTGCGGAACCAATCGCCAAGTCAAGACATGAGTATGTGTTGTGTCCTATATTATGGTATGTAGGCTGTTTAATATTGAAAAGGCATGCTCCTGAAGATGTAAGAAATTTTTCTATAAGGCGATCTCGGGCATCCGTGCGAGAAGAGCCCCAAAGAGCGTTGTGAGCATTAAGGTCGCCTGTCAGGATGTATGGTTCGGGCAGCTGGTCAACCAGCGCCTCGAAGTCAGAGCTTAAAAGTGAAACATCAGGAGGAATGTATATGGAGCATACCGTTATCAATCTATTAAATATTATTGTGCGGACGGCTACAGCCTCAAGGACGGTGTTCAAGGTGACAGGGTGGCATGCTAAGGATTTGCGGGTGATTATGGCAACACCGCCAGAAGAGTGTGTGCAGCCATCCCTGTCTTTCCTGTATACCATGTAACTATTCAAGAAATTTGTGTGTTTGAAATTCAGATGTGTTTCCTGGACACACATTATACTTGGCTGATTGGCATGCAGAATCTCATAAACGTCGTCAAGATTATTCAGAAGGCCTCTGCAGTTCCATTGAACAATATTTTCTCTTCCCATTATTATGTGTTCAGAGCTACTGGAGTGTGACTATTTATGTAGGGTCTTTCGGGGCTTGCACTCTTGGAAGGGGTTTTCTGACCTTCTCTACTGACCTGGACGTCGCAGCCCGTTCCTTCCGCTGCGATGAAAGCCGGAAGGGCTCGACGTCCATGTCGTCATCTGAAGGCAAGGGGGTGCCCAGCGGACTGGGCCCCCTTGACATGGTACCCTTTCGGGTGTTCTTTGCCTGCACTGCAAGTGCCGAAGGCGTGGGGAGCACCCCAGATGGCACAGGCAGTGAGGAGAGAAAGGGGGTCGCTGCGACTGCCTCCGTCTCCATCTCGTCCAGGCCCTCGCGTGTGCTTCGGGCCGGTGGAGAGGGGGAAACGGTGGGTGCAGCAGCATCCCCACCGGACGTGGATGCCACCACAGCCGCTGCTGGCTCAGTGAGCGGTGCGGAGGCGGGTTGGGCTGCCAGAGGCAACCCAGGGGGGGGCGGGGGCGGGACCAAGTCCGACTCGCGGTATTGGGTCCCCGCCGAAACCAGACGCCGCTCCGCCCCCCGTCGAGCTGCGTCGGCGTACCTCCCCAGGGGAAAAGAGGCGAACCTCTTTCGGGCCTCGGGGAAGGTGATGTTTTCTGTTACCTTTATGTTAATGATTTTTTTCTCCAGTTGAAACTTTTCACAGGCGCGAGAGTATGCTGCATGTGGACCCTGGCAATTCGGGCAGGTAAGGTTGGTTGCAGTGCAGTTGTCAGATAGATGATCATGCTGGCCACATTTGGCACATGTTGTTCTGCCACGACAGGAGTTGGTACCATGCCCGAACCTCTGGCACTTGAAACAGCGCCGCGGGTTCGGGATGTATGGCCGGACAGAACAACGGATGAAACCAGCGTTGATATGCTCGGGCAGTGTGCAGCGGTCGAAAGTCAGAATCAGATGTTTGGTGGCTATTTCTTTGTTATCTCTCCTAATGACGATGCGCCTTACTGCTGTCACGCCTTGATCTTTTAGGCCTTCGAGCAGATCGGTCTCTTTCTCGGTTAGGAGGTCTGGCTCAGATATCACACCCTGGGAGCTGTTGAGGCTGCGGTGGGGTGTGACTCTGATATCCAGGTCTGCCATGCGGGTTTGGCTCATGAGAGTTGTGGCTTGCTTCTGTGAGTTAACCTCAACTAGGACCTCGCCAGTTCTTAGTTTTTTAGCATTGTATGTGTTGCCTAGGATAGATTCAAGAAACTTGGATACAAGAAATACAGATTGTGAGGAAAGAGGCTTGGATTTGTGAACCGATTCAACTATCAAAAAACGTGGGTAGTTGTCAGGTTTCGGTGAGTTGATGGCAGGAAGACGTGGAAAAGATTCTTCGGTGCGGACCCTTTTCAAGATCCGATCATGTTTGGGGGGGGTTTTACGATTTACCATATGGCATGTAATAGAAGCAGGGGACGGGGGTACTTTCTTCTCAAACCTTACCCTGATAGCCTGAGAGGTCCCGGAGCTCCCTGCCTGGTGAACAGACAGGGAGCCCATCCGCCGGAGCTTGACCTGGGCTCCGACGGCCACCGTTCGTGGTTTCTAACCCTCCACCTATAAACACATCGCCACGGTTGGATCCAGCTTATGTTTGGGGGCTCGGGGTCCGCGGTATCGCCAGTACCGTCACCAAGATTGCTCAAGGTGCCCCGTGCGGGGTTTCAAGATAAAGATACGAAGCGCTGGCTACAGACGTCATCCTTGTTGCTCCCACATAAGCTAATGTATTCTAATTAAGAAGTTGATGAGCGTTTACAAGTGTATTTAAAGCCTCTTTCGTAACCAACTATGACCTGGAAAGACCTAAAATTTTAGGGCCATTAGAGAACTGTATCAGGGGAACAGTGTGCCATGCCTCGTTGTCAAGTAGAACGACAGCGAAAGCGGTTAAATATTATTTTTCAGTTGTGCAGTGCAAATGTCCACGCACGCCAGACAGCGCAGTTCCCGCCCACGCACAGACAAACGTTTCAAAATAAGTAACCCTAAAAAGCCTTTATATTTAAAACGACACGGCAAATGCCCAGAAAACAGTTTTGTGATTCATTCATAATAACGCCTGAATGCTAATGTCATTTTTTTAAGGAATGATGGGGGACGTACTGCGGCTGGATTGGCGCTCAACTTGGCGGTTTTGTGTTCGTGTTAATCCCGGTTTTATGCATCGCCATTTTCTCTTCAGGTTTTCCTTGTCCTCTTCGTTACGACTCAGAGCCTTGGTTCCCGATTCAATGATTAACGTTGCACAGCCGTAATGCTGAACATTACGACGCGCCAAGCTTTGTCCAAATCGATGGATTTTAAGCTACGAGTGACGCTGGAGTTAATGCGTAAAGATAGGCCTAACGTCAGTCTGGCACATACCGCCGCGTCCCACTGCTTGCGCTCCCTCGGTTGAGGCAGCGTCAGTCAGTTGCAAGTTTCATTTGGTGCGGCAGGATGACGCTACTCCAGCAGTTCGGCGAGTACTCACATTCACATCGCCAAGCAATGAAAACATTTTGCTGGAACTTACGATGGCAGGAAGTGGTAATTTTTTCAGCGTAATAGTGGGCTTGCTGCTATTTTTCTATATATGGATGAATGAACGGTTTTATTTAGAAATAGGCCTGAGGCCATGGGGGGTTATGGGAAGATGAGGGAAGGGGAGTCGAAAGCCTCAATGGAAGTCTCATGTACCCTATCAAACACAACTTGTACGTTTGCAGGCCCTACTCGGGCTGTCAGACCGCTCTACACTGCTTTGTAAAGACCACTGGCAAGTGAATGAATTCCTACGCGTTCGAGAAGAGTAGCATCGGAGCGCAGGCGCTCCAGGCGCTCCGTGTCGGTAAGTGGTGGTGGGCAATAGACTGCCAGCTGTTCTCGGCCGCTTTCGAATGTCCGAGATGCCCATATTAAGTGAAACAAGCTCGGGAGGGTATTAGCGGCACCGCAGAAATTGCACGTAGGTGCGGATGAAAGGGATGTGCTACCGTGGTACCATTTGCGAACAATGTCCGGAGTGTAGGCGGCGTCCGCACAGGCCTTGTTAAAATGGCATTTGGCTCCGATGCACTGAGCGAGGTATTTTACATTTACACGTGTGGGTTCACTGGTTGTGTTGAAAACATGTTTCAGGATTTTATTAAGCTGCCATTCTTCCTTCTTGCATTCACATCAAAGTCAAACTTTTGTTGTCTTTGGTTTGGATACCTAGAAAGCACTGGTTATTACTAACCATGTCGGTAGCTCTCTTGTTGGACACTTTATAAATCCCTGTTTTGTTCCGCCAGTTACCCTGAAGTACGTTTGTTGTCTGTTGGTATATTTTGGAAGTTTGGGCAATAAGAGTGGCGTACAGCTATTAAAAGGCATACAGATTCACATCGGTCTTGTCCAGCAACACTGACCCACGAATGTCCGGTTCCTTTACTCAGGATCAAAGCTCCGCCATCTCTGTTAGTTATGCAGAAATCGATATGACGTCGCCTTTCCTCTACTCCATGCAAACTACGCAAATGCAAAAAAAAAGAACAGCAAGGGGATGCTACAAAAGACGCCAAACGTAGTACTTTCCACTCTTTCCTTCGAGTTTTATGTTACTTTGAATAAATGAAGTTCCGTAAAAGTGCTGAGAGGAAGAAGTCCTACAACACGCGCTCCACAGTATTCTTTCTGTGGTGCTACGTGGATATACCCCGGCTGTTGTATTTTGTAAACGTGCTTCAAGCTCATGCTGCACCAGCTCCCGCTTATTAAAATTCAAACTGATCAGCTGCCGACCAGTACATAAACACATTATAGAGATTTTTCTTCACCTTCTTCTCGCTTCTCTGCCTTCGAACCGTCTTTGCTCCCCTCCTCTTTTCTTCACAACATTTGGGTGGCGTAGTTTCCCACCAGGTAGACAAAAAGCTCCGCAAGAATCACGCATGGCGCCTCACAATTTCATACGGTCTCCCTGGCGCGTGAATACCAACAAGGAAGCGAGGCTAAAAATCTTACTGCCATCTGTTCCCGCCGCAACACTGGAGGACGTAGAAGCTCAACATTGGTATTTCTGGGTGACATGTGCCACCGAGGAAGCGCATATGAAAGAAGTAAGGAAGAGAAGGCAGAAACAATGAAAGCCTTATAGCGAAAATTGCTCACGGTTGAAGCATAAGATAATAGCGACGGGGGGTGGGCACTCCTTCCAAGAAGAAGTGGTCGGAAACATGGAGATTACGACAGTAAAGGAGCGAGAAAGAAGAAAGAAAAGCCTTCACGGCAGCAAATCTTGCAGGCACAAAACACGACGGGTGCGATGGCAGAGAAAAAAATGATTCAGATGGAGAAGGGAGACTGCGTCACCTGAGCGTCAACAGGCAGCGCATGAAAAGCACGATGGCGGGGCATCTTATGGGGCCGGGGGTGCGCATTCAGTGTAAGAGCAGAGGGAAGGGGAAGAGAGCGAGGGAGAAAGGAATGAATACATAGAGAGGGAGAAGAAGTAGGAGACAGACTGAGGAAAAGATGGGCGAAGAAGGGAGAGACGAGGGAAGAAGGGCAAGAGAGAGAGAGAGAGAGAGAGAGAGAGAGAGAGAGAGAGAGAGAGAGAGATTGAAGATATGACAGCCTGCAGAAAATACCGTACTTCGGCGACAAAATATCGGGGGCAGCCTCCGGGCCGACGATTTGTCCCAAAGATATGCGCATATAGATCCCGCTGCTCCTCTTTTCCTTTTTAGTATGATTTCCTAATCCGCCCCTTGCACGTGGGGAAAATAAACAAAAAACAGTTTGCGGAGTCTGATACTAATAGAAACGCCGCCAGAGAGAGCCGCCAACAACCGATACGGAGAGCCAGCGATAAGGGGGGGGGGGGGGGACTGTTTCGACCACTCTGTGCGCGTTTACGCGAATTTATTTAGTAGAAAAATCAATTCGAAAATGCTGTCCTCCTCTCTTTACGCTCGCCCATTTTCTGTGGCGTTTTTGTGTGACGTCAGCAGGAGAGGAGCTGACAATTGGCTGCGCTACTGCACGGCTCGCCGACCTTCCGCGACCGAGTCAGTCGGCCCACCGTTTAGTCTGCTGGCCGCCAACGGGTCGTCGCAATTCGCTCGATCAGTTGAAACTAAGCCACAACGCGTTTGGGTTTGGAAGAATGCGCCTTTATTTACTTCGTTAGTTTGTACACTGTATCTAGCTCCAAGTCAAGGTCGCTTCACACAAGCGCTGCACAAGCGCACATGCGACGCTTCGCTGACTGGTACGCCAGTATGAAAATATAAGGCCTCTTGAAGGGGGAGAAGAGTGAGCAAAGTCAATATAGGTACTAAGGAAATAAAATCAACTGATATTTTTACCGTACAGCGTAAAACTAGGGTGCGGGAAGCACTTTTTCGCGCTGGGCGAACAAGCAGAGCGGTCAGCAGCACGACTACGCATCTGCCAACGCTTTCCCGTCTACGAAATGCAATTGCTAGACGTGAGCTATTGTGGAAACTCGGGGGACGCTTACTGCACGAGCGCAATACAACAAATAGTCACCTAAGCTGCTTGAAGTACTAAAACTAAATAAAAGTGTAAACTGGTTATACATTATATACCTTATATTTCCCATTGCCGCCAGCGGCCGCCTGTTGCCTAGTCGTCTGGGGTGCTAGGTATGTCATCACAAGTGTTTTGCCCGTCACAAGTTCGAATCGCCGCGGGTACATGCTTTTTTTTTATGAGTTAAATTTTTTGTTTTTCGCCGATGTTTTCTATACTGAGTTCACCTTTTTTTTGGGGGCCGCAACGTTCATTGCTCCACGAACTAGTCCACAGAACTCGCGCAGGCTGGCACTGCCGCGCTAGCGAGTTCTCGTTGGCGTGCTGTTGCCATAAGCACCGACTGCTTGCGGGCAGTGGGCACAGGCCAGAATCAACAGACCCTTGGCCTGGTGCGAACACGCTTTTTACGATACAGGCATGAGCGAGGCAAGCTCCAAATATGGGGGAAAGCGCATGCATTTGAGCGTCTGCGGGGGCGCGGAGGGCGTTCATGCACTGCGTAGGCCTCAGATAGTGAATGCTACGACTCCAAGCCGTCCTGCGAGGCTTATCTTATGCATTTTACAGCCGACAACATGGCAGAAGCGCGGTACTACGATAACGGGGATATTGAGAATGCCCATCCAACGACGCCATCGAATGTCAAACATGTTGTTTTACAGACCGAAACCGAAACCTGTTTGATTGCTAACCTTGGGCATTGTCCAATCACGGCGCCCCCTCCTCTCAACGTCACAGCTTAGTTTGTGCGGCCGCCGCAAACCGCGCATGGTAGTTTTTCTTCTTTCGCGCTTTGTAAAATAATTACCGATTTGTCGACCGGATAAACGACGAAAAGTGTGCTAATTTGAGCCAGTCTACACAGTGCAAGCAAAAACGGGAGCTTGAAAAATTCACTTCAGTGTCCCTTTAATTCTGTGGTCTGTTTGCTTTGGCTACTCAAACCTTTGTCTATTTAGTCGGTTGTTTTTAACGCAACAAACTTACAAGTGTCAGATGCTTTCGTTATAAAATCAAGGTTCAAGGAAGGTTTCTCCAAAACATGCAAAACATCCAAAACATGCAAAACATGTTAGACACGCTGAAGCTGAATATGAGCCGTTAGAGTCTCCAACTAGTTTTCGCCATTGTGTACTACAATAAGCGCAGCAAGGACCCTTTGAAGGTCACTAGAAACTTTGGGTGATATCAGAAAAGCCGAAAGTTGTCAGGACAAGAATACCTTAGCCACCTAGCTATCGATTTTTCGCCCTCCTTTGCTTCGGGTGAGCTCAGAAGAGGCGGTTCGTTGTCGATGCGGGCCGTCGCCCTGGATTTAGATATTCCCCAGATTTCTCGCTGGTAGTGTGCGCCGTCGAGTGGAAGCTCCCGCTCCCCAGAACCAGTCTGTCGGCCATGGCCCATTCCAGCAAACTCCGAAGTGGTTGGAACCACCGCAGGCTTCACTCCTCATCACGACAAGTTCGCCTCTACGCTTCAAAGCTCCCCTCGATTCTTGTCGTCTCCCCTACGCGGGTCGACGCCAACCAACAGGGTTTGAGGTGTGGTCTGTGCGGCAGGATCGACCACAGTGGAACTACGCTTCTCAAGTCTTGCATCACCTTTATAATCTTTACTTTTCTCTATCCTATGCTATTTCTCCTACTATTCCCACCCCGGACTGGGATAAACGCAGGTGAACTCCACTGAGAGTTTAATGGTATCCCCTGTCTCTTCCTTTTACTTCTTCCCTTAAAAACGATTCCCTATGGTAAGTTGCTCCACCCTCCGTTTTGGTCATTTAATGGCATTATATCTTAAGGCCTTAAGCGTAACCAAACCAACGGGCCCAGCCATTTCCCCAATAACAGACGTACTACTGCTCCAGCCAGAACCCGGAAACTCCTGCAGAACTCCCGTTTACTCAAGCCCTCTTGGATACGTTTAGAGCGCATTTTCGCGGCCAGCCTGCGCGACCTCAGCGGGTTTCAGTAATGAGCTTGGAATTATCTTCGTCTCCCAGCCACGTTCACTCATCTCGCCGCTCTCACCTCCCCTTCACTATCCGCTCGGCGTATCGGGTGGCTTAGAGAGGTCGGCCTTTGTCGCCGGTGGCGATGGCCGCACACTTGAAAATGTGCCGTGCGTGTACCCATCTGGATTTGGAAGCGTAGACCAGGCATAGTTTTGTGCGCTACTGACTCACACTTTTACAATAAATGAAATAACGAATACAGATGAAGCAGGGCAGAGGGGGGCGTGGAATAAGCCACGCAGAGACGTTGGGGATTGAACCAGCAATCTGGTGAGCGGTGAATAAAGTCTTTTCATTTACATTATAGCTGTACCACTACGTTGTTTTTCGCACGCCAGCCATGCAATCAAGGGCTTTGGTTCGCCATCTTTCCGCGAAATCCCATTCACAAGTGTGGACGTTTTCTAAATGAAAACACACTATTTCTAGTGAGTGCAACGCTATATGCGTCTCCTCGCTTCGCTATATACTTCCCAACGCTATTTATGCCTCCGACAGAAAAGATGACTACATATCTCTCTCCCGTGGGCGGTAACGGTTATTAAGTGAAACATGGGGAAAAAGAAACCAGATAATGACGGGGGGAAATCGCCTAAGCAAAACAGAGATATATATCTAGAAGACTATACACATGTAGGCGACTTTTGGTAGGCGACTTTCGGTATCTAGATGGGTTACCTGTAGCCTTGCATTTGAGGTGCGATCAGCCTTAGCGAAACATGACGTAATAAAGACTTTCAAATGTGCCCACAAAGTCCTAGAGCTCCCACCTGAATTGCCGGAGGAAATGTATGTGCTTTACTTGATGGATTTAAATTTTTCAATAAAGCTGTACATGTTCTATGAACAAGATCCGCAGCGCAAAAGGGATGTTCACTTTTGTATTCAGCCACTACAAACATGCGAAGTGTGCTAATGCTCAATCCACCATTGTGTGGGCTGTTAAACAGTACACGCCCACAAGGGAAAGAAAAGCTAACGCTGCAAGTAAAGCGATCTAAATCGAACGGATGAGGAGGAGGAGGAGCAGGAGGAGGAGGAGGAGGAGCAACAACTGCAACAAATAGTAGGCGGCAGGATCAGAAGAGAATAAGGTGAACAGATGAGAAACAACAAAGTGAGTGACCCTGCAGAGAAATCAATCGACGCCGATACAGTTGCCCGAGGGAAAAAGTCTGACCGCGGGACACGCGTTTAGAACTGATGCGCGGCGCCTAGTTCGTACAGAAGCAAAACACCGCAAGCAATACAGGAGCATCCTTGTGAAGCGTTCACGCCAATTCCTAAAGTGACCGATGACCTCCGTGAGCACAGACCTACAAAGACAAAATCGATCGTTTCATATCCTGCTTCAGCGAATTGCTTGCACCCTGAGGATGACCCTTTTGTGGTCTCTCGTACAGAGTTTATTGGAGAGCGAACTTGGTACAAACAAAGCACCTTTGTGGAGGACTATTTGCCAACCGCTTCTGCCGCAGGCTAGACAGGGAATGTGGAAATATAGTAAAAATGCCCGAAGTTTGACCTTAGCGACAGAAAAGTAGGAATTTCCGCACGATTTAAACTGAAAGAGAGACAAATAACAGCTAGAGTAAAATATAACGGAGGCTCTAAGCTGTATATGGGGACGACAGCAGATGACGATCTCTTTAAGCCAGAGAGAGGAGTATTCAAAGGGCTGCCGCGAAGCCAAATGTTGACGTGCGAGTGGTAGAAATTTTAGGTAGGGGGCCAAGATTCTCCGGGCGGTGCAGCTCAAACACCTACTCTGTGTTTGGTGAAGGCCCAAACACAGAGAATGAGCGTTGAAGACATGTGGAGTCTGTCCTCGAAGTCCTTTGTAGGCAACCACGCCATTCCTCTTGGGGAGAGAACGAGCCACGTCTCTTCCCAACTTCGGTATATCACTGCGCGGAGCAGGCAAGGGCATCGCTGCCTGCGACTCTATCGCCGATTTCCCTGTTAAGCTCGTCCTGCATCCAAACAGTTCATTCTGGCCCCATTTGAACGCGAAGCATTCTGCACGATTTAACGTTCTAACCGTTCCCGCGAAGCGGTCAGGGAAGAAACGCCGACTTTGGGTCGCGGAAAGTGGAGAGAGTGGAAAGGTGATCCAAAACACCCAAAAGAATCCAAAATAGGCAAGGTAACAAAAAAAAAACAAAGGCAAGGCAGATTAAAACGAATAAATGGAGAGAAAAAATGGAAGGTACAACGTCGTTGAGATGTACAGGGCTGATAAATTTACCATCAGAAAGGAAAATTTCTAAGATAATTCCAAGGGCAGTGCTTTGCTTTTTGAGGCTAGAGCAGGTTGCTCGCGAACTAAGAGCTTTGTGGGGAGGTATTCACGAAAACATGGGGTATGCGTGGCCTGCGGATAAGAAACAGAAACTATGCGGCACGTAGTGTTAGAATGCGAGGGTATCCATCCAAATCTACATGAGGGAAATATTCGGCTTCCAGAAGCCCTTGGGTTTAAGGGTATCAGAGAGGAAGTTAACTTCAAGGCTGTCGAGGCGACGAAAAGAAGATTAGACTGCTGGTGGACGAAAAGTAGAGATGGGAAAATATTGCCGAGGACAGTTACCACCTGTAAGTGAAAAAAAAAGTATTCCGTGCCAAATAAGCTTTTTGTGCCTGCCCAAGTAGCGCTAGTATTAAACCAAGAGTATAAAAAATTGGTATATTAGTCCTTTTCGGTAAGATGACATGTCATCACCCCGCTACAAAGGGGAAACCAATAGCAATCATCATCATAATCATAATAATAATAATCATAAAAATAATAATAATCATCAGGAGGAGGAACTGGAGGGAGAGTAGGGAGGGGGCATTGCGCGTGAAGCGGACTTGGTTTCGATTACCGCGCCAGGATGCATTATTACACGAAGCTGCTCACCCAGTATGAATTCTACGAATGCACACCAATTTAAATAAATAAATAAATAAATAAATAAATAAATAAATAAATAAATAAATAAATAAGTCGATGCGGGGTAAAGAAATGGGAGATGCCTTTGTTCTTTAGAGGACTAATGGGTTAATGCTGCTAATGCTGATGGAAAACGTGAACTTCGTACACGAGAAACGTGTCTTTCCCGATAAATACGCGCAGCAGAAGCTCAAACAACAGGGTAAATTTGTCTTATCTTTTTGTGCTTTGCTGCCAACTCGCGACAAGAATACTCCATAGGTGTGACGATTATCTGAGGACGCCTTACTCAAAGTGGGGACCATTGATCGCGTGCCTTTCGCTCATATTTTGTAACTCCGTCCGTCATTTTCAGTTGCTAGCCAATAGGAGGCACAGCATTTTTTCTTGCTATGCCTTTGCACGGTTTTCCTGCCACGTTTCTCATTTTTAATCAACTCTCCAAACAAATGTTTTGCACCCCTTCTGAGTGCTGCTGGTTGTTTGCGCCCGTCACTCAGTATTCCAAGGTTGCTAAAGGAATGGAACGCGCTATATACTGACGGAGCTGCGTTATTCAGTAGCTGAGATCGCAAAGTAAAATGGGGTAGAAAGTTTTGTTAGCCGTAATGGTAGAGGGACTGAGTAGGAGGACAGCACACATGCCCCCTTTAGCATACAAAATGGTTTTTATCCTGGGTTTTTATTATTAGGACACCCCAGGGAGCGGTAGATAAAGGAAACTGCAGACGTTCAAGGAAGCCAAACCTAAAGCATGAATCTGGAACTACTCCGGCGGGAGTCCGCTTTGCTGTTTTTTTTGGGAAAACGGGATCCCGGGAGACGCCGGTGTCAGGCGAATTCGCGCCTGTTTCGGGAGAAATTTGTATGCAAGGGTGTATTAAGCGAGCCGCCTTTATGGAAAACAATAAAAACAGTTCCGGGGGGTTTTACGATTAGGCAATAGAAGACAGCTGCACATCCCTTATTTTCTATTTGGGAAGCTTCTGTCCGCCCAAGCTATAAAATTCCAAGCTTTCTTCTACTCGCCTGAGACACACAAGCTCTCGGTGTTTCCCGTTGCTCATTCAAAAGTGGTTTTGCATTCTGGGAAATAATAGGCATGCGTAATTTGCGATAAATTATTCACGCATATTTACGAATGCGTACTGAAAGCCTTCGATGATACGAATGTCTCTATGACAATCACTGCAACTCTGACATTTTTAAGAACAGTGCGAACATGCGCGTAATTATTTGTTCAAGATTGGTGCACTACGCTTCGGTGAGCTCTGCTACGTGTGCAGTACGTGCTTTCTCCGAAGATTAGCTTGTGGCCTAACAGTCGAACGGGGGAACGCAAATCAGGAATGCATGCTGTCGACATTGAGATTACGGTAGAAAACAAAGTAGACGACACATATTTAGAATTCTTCCGGCTTTCCCGCACAAGAGGATATTTATTTTCTTTTATTTATGTAGTTCTCTTCACTCATGTGTGCATTTTTGTGTGCTTTTCTAGCAGCGGCGTAATGGCCTTACTGCAGTGGAAAGACAAACGCAAAATATCGGCTACGATACCAGTACAGAAAGAGGGAAAGAGAAAGAACAAAAGAAATAGGATTAGTCGTTTTTGAAACACTGAGTTTAAAAAAGGACGGCGTGTACGATTGCTTCGCTGAAGATTCTACATGAAGGCGATAGGGAGAGAGAGAGAGAGAGAGAGAGAGAGAGAGAGAGAGAGAGAGAGAGAGAGAGAGAGAGAGAGAGAGAGAGAGAGAGAGAGAGAGAGAGAGAGAGAGAGAGAGAGAGAGAGAGAGAGAAAATTTATTGGAAGGAAATACGCCCAAAGGCCGGTCGGCCTGATGATATCAGCTCGACCGATAGGTGGCCGAAGGATGCCAGCGCTTCTGCTTACCTTGCCTGGTGAGGCTCCTGCTATATGCCTTCCTCTTGCTAGGACCCTCCCCCTTATCCAGGTTCCTGTGACTCGCTGATGACGTACGGGTGACCCGCTGGTCGGTCACCCGTAATTTTTAATTTGAGGATAGCGGGTTTCTCGAGGGCTTTTATCCAACCGAAGGTCATCGCTGGGTTAATACAGCGTCATCACTGCTCACCCGCCATTGAAGGCACCCGCAAGTTATCCACGGATGGGTTTCACATTGATCAATGGGCCTCTTCGATTTTCCACTTCTGGCTCCCCGCGGGCTGCCCGCGGGTAGTCCGAGGATTCCCCGAAGCCATAGGGGATACACGGGAAAATCGAATGTTGGACTGCTTCTCGGGGAGTCCGCGGTGAGCCCGAGACTGTAAATCGAAGAGGCCCAATACTGATGGGTAGTCGGTAACCCATCGATTGCCAGTGATTCAGTGATTCACCAGCTAGCACACAGACAGACAGACAGAGGGACGGACGGACGGACAGACAGAGGGACGGACGGACGAACGGAAACATGTCTAGAAAGTCAGTTTTTATTGTACCTGTTTTTGTTTTCGCTGTGCAAAATCTACATTTTTAATATTGAATAGGCTTAGTCAAGCAGCAACCTGCCGCTTTTTATCGTACCTCCTTTCGTCCTTTGAAAACAATAGCAATGTTTTCAGGCCTTGGCACTTGCTTAATAAATTATAATCGTTCCACTCCGGCAAGAAAAGGGCCTTTTAGGATTTCAATAAAATATAGTATTCAAATATGCTAGCGAGAATTGAAGAATAAACAAATCAGAATAAAAGAGAAGCAGAAATATTTCGCGACCGAAGCGTTTATAACGGCCCCATTTTTGCTTGCTTCCGGGATGAGATGGCGCACCCGAATTTTAAGTCACAGACGTTCTAGTAATCTCTGCTGCTGTTCCGGGATTACTTAGAGGAGATTAAGAAACCTTCCACCTGATTGCGTTCGCAAACTAAAAATGTTTTTGAGCAACCGAAAGCAACTCACTCCAGTTGTGTCTAATCACCTGCTTTAATCTGTTTCGAATGGGTACGCCGCATATTGCCTCCACAGCACACGTGATCTATACTTAATCCTTTCCCAGACGTGCTATCCTTGCTTTCTTTTTAATGTACATTATTCCGTCTGAAATCTCTTAAATACGGGCACAATCACTGCAGGATTTGTTGTTTTTTGTTAGCATTTCAGGTTTTTCTTTGGGCAGTACCATCAAAGAGACAATTTGCCTGCAAAATCAAAAAAAAAACACGATTTTTTATTTTACTTTTGGAGTTGACTTCAAAAATTCAGACCTTATTTTAAAATGTCAGCCTTCCTGTTTCCTCAGAAGCATTACTAGCTTTAAACTTGTTTGTTAAGAAAATATAACTAGCTTGCAGCGTTAAGCTCAATGGAAGTATTCGTGTACAGAAGGCTTAGCTAGATGTAAGCAGTTGGAAGTACCAATATTTATTTTTATTGAGCACTTCCCCTGTTTAACTTTAAAGATAGAGAGTATAAATACGCTTTTTCATTGTTTAGTTAAAGGCAGGTTATCGTTGGCAACCAGGTACTCTGCAGATGACCCGCCGCGGTGGCTCAGTGGCTAAAGTGTTCTGCTGCTGAGCACGAGGTCACGGGTTCGATTCCCGGCCATGGCGGCCGGTTTTCTGATGGAGGCGAAAGCGAAAACACCCGTATGTACGAGATTTCGGGGCACGTTAAACATCCCCAGGTAGTCAAAATCAATCCGGATCCCTCTACAACGGTGCGCCTCATTGCCTGCGTTGCGTCGGCACGTTAAAGGGACACTGAAGTGATATGTAAACATTGCGGGATTACTAGCGCAAATTGTAGTCCGGAGTCCCCAGGCCATGTTTCGACCACTCTAGGCGCGTTTACGCGATTTTATTTAGTAGAAAAACTAATTCGAAAACGCTGTCCTCCTCTCTTTACGCTCGCCCATTTTCTGTGGCGTTTTTGTGTGACGTCAGGAGGGGATGAGCTGGCAATTGGCTGCGCCATGGCTGCGCTACTGCACGGCTCCCCGGCCGACAGAGTCAGTCGGCCCAGCGTTTCGTCCGCCGGCCGCCGGCGGGTCGTCGCAATCAAGGAGGTTAAAAAAAATTGCTTGGTCGCAAATCGGTAGCTTAGTTGAAACGAAGCCAGGACACGTTTGTGAATGGAAGAATGTGCCTTTCTTTACTTGGTTTGTTTGTACACTGTATCTAGCTCCAAGTCAAGGTCGCTTCACACAAGCGCTGCACATGCGACGCTTCGCTGACTGGTACGCCAGTAGGAAAATATAAGGCCTCTTGAAGGCGGGAGAAGAGTCAGCGAAGTCAATATAGGTACTAAGCAAATAAAATCAACTGATATTTTTACCGTACAGCGTAAAACTAGGGCGCGGGAAGCACTTTTTTTCCGCTGGGCGAACAACCACAGCGGTCAGCAGCACGACTACGCATCTGCGAACGCTTTTCCGTCTACGAAATGCAATTGCTAGACGTGAGCTACTGTGGAAACTCGGGCGACGCTTACTGCACGATCGCAGTACAACAAATAGTCACCTAAGCGGCTTGAAATGCCAAAACTAAATAAAAGTGTAAACCGGTTGTACAATATATACCCTATATTAGCAAGGCATTCGCGTCCCGCTCCGTGGCCTAGCAGTCTGGGGCGCTAGGAATTCACCGCAAATGTTTCGCGAGTCACGAGTGCGAATCCCCGCGGGTACGTGCTTTTTTTTTTTTGTAAGTTAACTTTTTTGTTTTCCGCCGATGTTTTCTATATTGAGTTCACGTTTTTTGGGGCCGCAACGTTCATGGCTACACGAACTAGTTCACAAAACGCGCGCAGGCTGGCACTGGCGCGCTAGCGAGTTCTCGTTGGCGTGCTGTTGCCATAAGCACCGACTGCTTGCAGGCAGTGGGCACAGGCCAGAATGAACAGACCCTTGGCCTGGTGCGAACACGCTTTTTACGATACAGGCATGAGGGAGGCAAGCTCCAAATATGGGGGAAAAGCGCATGACATTTGGGCGTCTGCGGGTACGCGGAGGGCGTTCATGCACTGCGTAGGTCTCGGCTAGTGTATGCTACGACTACAAG
Organism: Haemaphysalis longicornis; assembly: GCF_048455015.1. Taxonomy (NCBI): domain Eukaryota; kingdom Metazoa; phylum Arthropoda; class Arachnida; order Ixodida; family Ixodidae; genus Haemaphysalis; species Haemaphysalis longicornis. The sequence continues at coordinate 13,985,781 of NW_027526335.1, read as the reverse complement.
CCGTCCTGGGAGGCTTATCTTGTGCATTTTACAGCCGACAACATGGCAGAAGCGCGGTACGATGATTACTGAGATATTGAGAATGCCCATCCAACAAAGCCATTGGTTATGTTTTACAGAACCGAAACCGAAACCGAAACTTGTTTGGTTGCTAACCTTGGGCATCGTCCAATCACGGCGCCCCTCCTCTCAACGTCACAGCCTTAGTTGGTGCGGCCGCCGCAAACCGCGCATGGTAGTTTTTCTTCTTTCGCGCTTTGTAAAATAATTACCGATTTGTCAACCGGATAAACGATGAAAAGTGTGCTAATTTGAGCCAGTCTACGCAGTGCAAGCAAAAACGGGAGCTTGACAAATTCACTTCAGTGTCCCTTTAAACCCTGCAATCAATCAATAAATCAATCAATAAATCAATCAATAAATCAATAAATACATCAATAAATCAATAAATACATCAATAAATCAATAAATAAATAAATAAATAAATAAATCAATGAATCAATCAATCAATTCTGCAGATGCCACAAGCACGCACCAAGCTAAAAGTGTTATACGGTCCACTTTGGGAGAGATGTGAAAGCCTGCGGACGGGCGATGTGGGCCTGCCGGTCAAGAAGAACTTTCCGCAGCGTGTTCGGAAATCCATGTGTTGTGCAACAGTTCGGTTTCCTTCGAAGGGAGAGGGGCCACGAGCCCTGCTGTTCCCTCCAGCCTTGCACCACTAGTGCAAGCTGCACGATTTTTTTTTCTGAATTTGCTCCACGCAACAGCAAACGTCGTTGTCTATTTTACTTTTTTCACAATTCGGGCGTTCTCAATCTTCATTACTGACAAAGCATCTGATGTTTGCATCTTTGAAGCACCCGAGCTGTTAAGGTATGTTCAGCCACACCACAGGTAATACAAGCACGACTAAGTGAGTCACCGCATATTTCAAACATGCGGCGATTCACTTAGTCCTCTTTGATATATTCGGTTGGAATCCGTGTTCCTGTGCTAATGGTGTAAGCTATACAGCTGTTTTGCAAACAATAATTACATATTTCTTGAAAATTAAACAAATGTGGGCTTATTCCTGCCTGTTCCTTTTCTGAGAACTCGGTGATTGAAAGAATTGGCCTATTTCTGTTTTTTAAATTCGGTACATCATCTGCTTACTCATACGTGTTATTCTTAGAGAAAAGGATGCTTTATAGGTGCTTTGTAGAAATATTTAGTTGAAATATTTAGTTGACCGCGCAATGTGAAGTCATACCAATAAGCTCGTTATAGGCGGGTTCGGGTATATCGAACTATTGGATATATCGAACAAACCGCGGTGCATATTGCAGTTCGCTATAAACGAGTTTGACTGTAATTCTGGTAAAAATTACATGCATTTAAAACTTTTTATGTGGAGCGCGATTTTGCTCAAAATGGATATATCGAACTCTCCCGCGCGGTATTTTTCGCTCCCCTTAGGCATGCGGCAGGCTTTTCCGCAATACATCGGCGCGCAGCGGTGGTGCGGGTGTTGCTTGCGACTCCCGCGCGAGCTCGGGCGCGTCCAAACTGGCCGTGACAGAGTGGACCAGCTCCACGCAAGCATGCCGTTGGAGCCGAAAGCACCACATTGGGCGCTGCGGGCTGCGGGGCCACCGAACTTCAAGTCCGCGCCACTCGCTGCCCGCACTTGCTCGACTCTTTGGGTTCGCCGTTATTGGCTTGTATCCACGCTTCTCTCCGCTCTGTCGAAGACGCCGAGGACTCCGTACCGCTCCGAGCACGAGCGAAGCCGTCGCTGCCGTGGCCCTGCGACGGCGAAAGTGCAGTGCCACTGAGGGCAGCGGTCTTGTGCTTGTCGACTGTTTATATACCGTGGAGCAAGCAGTCACCAGCAACGCGTTGCGCTCCAAAACGCAGGCTACACTCACGCAGTTCTTCCGCCCCAATAAATGAATGTTTTCGTTCCGAGGAAGGGACGCATCAATAGTGAACTGCAGGGTGCTAAGAGCTCAGCGTTAGCTCGTGACTCCGTCAGCAAGATTGCTCTCAAAAATTTTTTAATTTGCTTCACTTTCTTTATCGAATTTTTGCTAAATCGAACTATTTTACAATCCTCGTGCTGTTCGATATAATGGACTTTACTGCATATCAATTCCTTACGGGCTTATTACCTACTGGGCTCATCGGCTGAAGTTTTATTCCCTTTTACATACAACTGATTTCAGTTAGTTTTTCGAAACAAATTGGGTTTCAGAATAAGTGATTATTTGGTTATCTTTGGAACATACATTTAAAAAAACGCTGAACTACCAAGCCTAGGGGATATTCCGGCCCTATTGTGTGATAATCAGCAAAAAAAGTGACTTTTTGCTTCAAGCGGCCATATATATTTGAATCCTGTGCATGTGCTCTGAAGCCTGGCATGGTGTCAATAGAGTTGTGAACGTGATTCTTTGGGAAATCAGGGAACAAAATATTTCTAAAAACCACCTTTAAAGCGTGCTTTTCTGTATGAAAGAGAACGTATGAGTACGGAGCCGGTGTACCGAATTTACAAGTGCACACAGTCGCCCATAGGCTATCTGTTGCTGGAAATAAAGGTTCATCACGACCCGCCGTATCACGCAAAAGAACAAAATGCGGCTTACGTCACACAGAAAACAAATCTGGAACAGATCGTCAAATATTCTTTTGCTTTTCCCTTATCAATCGGGATGGGTGCTCAAAAACGATGCTAGTGTATAGTATCACAGATCCGTGTATATTTTTCGCTTTCTCATCAACTATGTATCAAGTAATTCAGTGAAGAGCCCAATCCAGTAATCAGGAAAACCAACATTAGCTAAATGCTATCAATTTGGCGCGATAAGCTTTTGCCATCTTCTCTCTAAGCACGACCAAGCCGTGGAGCTCAAGGGCCTGGAGCTCCTGTCGCCGCTGCAGAAGCGTCACTGAGCAGATTTGCCTTTCTTTCCACTTTCATAGACGGAGAAATCCTTTTCCTCTAATCTCTCCGAAGTGAGGATGGTGCAGAGCCGGTTGGCTGAATTAAGCCAGCTGCGTTGCGTGCCACCTGCCACACAAAGACACCCACCCGCCACAAAAAAAACCTATCTCGCTTCTCGGCTCAGCCCGCGGCCAGCGCATTCATGACACTCGCAGTCCGAAAGCGTTCTTCTACTTTTGAAGCGCTACACGAGAACGCAATAGGCACTGCTGCCAGGTTTCCTTTGAAACGCTCCAAAGCGTATTAAAAAAAAAAAAAAAAAAAGCAGCTGGTTTGTTATTTTGACAAGCGTTTCTGCTGTGGCATTACACACGCTACAAAACGGTTTTGGCCTGGTTTCGAAGGAAAGAAGCTCAGTGGCGTATGCCTGGAGCGTCTCCTGCATACGATGACAGAGTTCTTTGCTATTTAGTTTACAAAAGCTTACAATAGACCTGTCCAAAGTGCGGCGTCTGGGTCAGACTTGAGCGATATTTTTCTCCATATGAAGACTACACTTTGTTTTGTAGATATTGAGAGGCTCAGGCGAGAGAGCTTGGTTATAGGCGAGAAGGCCCTTTATTCGGCAAGCAGAAGCCCCAACCCGAGAAGGGACTCCGAACTAAGATGATGATCATTGAAGCGTCGGGCGTTCAAACGATGCCGTGCTGATGATGCTGGGCTGATGATAATGCTGTGCTGATGACGAGTGGGCGAGGTAAGACGACGAAGAAGGAACACTGATGGCAAATAAATTGAGGGAAAACCACGAAAAAAGCTCGGCACTTAAAGTTATTCACTGGAGTTTACTATACAGGGCGTCCCAGCTATCATGCACCAAGATTTAAAAAAAGAGCAATGGCGATGATCGAAGAAAACCTAGTGCATAATGACTACAGTACTGTGGAGAAGCGGACAGTAATTTTTTCGTTAATGAGACGTAACTAAGTAATTGTAATTAATTATCTAACTCGAGAAGTACTGTCCTAATCACTAAAGCGTCAATGAGGCACTTGTAGGTACCCACGAGGGGCATCTAACTGCGGTATTTTCAGCGACAAACTAATTGCGTACACATTTATTCTGACTGATAAAGAAAACCCACGAAATATAAAAAATACCACGTGACGGCGCACAGTTACTACATGTATTGCATTTGTTAGCGAATGGGGCGAGGTTTTCGGGCTCTTTTGAAGCAAAGAAATGATCGAGATCTAAATATTACTGGGGGCAACAACGTTACGTTGAGTTTATTCATGCCCATTTTGTTTCCATCCTCCCGTATCTATATCGGTAGTGCGAACTGCTACTCTACAATTCCCTTCTTGGCAATGCCCCTAAATAATGTGCGCACTGTTTATTTTAATTTTTAAATTTTAATTTTTAATGTTTTGTGGGCTGTGTATTGCTGTCCACATATCATTGTGGTAATAATATATTAAAAGAAGTAGGTAAATAGTACAAACGTGGTATCGTAAATGCTGCTTCTTAATGCCCTGTCTTCCTTCCTGGACTCGGTTTGTTTGTTTTGGAGACAGCCGTGTCTGAAGACATGGGGAGGGGTTGGCTCAGTACTTGTAAGTTTGGCAGTGCCAGAGAGAGTTTCAAAGGTTTGCCAAAGACTTGATCTTTACAAAAAATGGCTTTTGGCAATGATTTTTTCAGTTCTAATCAGGCGTTAGTTTTAATCGGCAGGTCGGAATGATGGCGATTTAGAAGCGAGGGCTCTTGCAGATGCAAACAGTATTTCGTACATGCATATGAAGGCTTTCGTGCAGTCATGGCACTCGCCACGAACAGGCTTTGTTTGGCCTGTATCTCAATATTGATAAAACTGAAGTTCACTCATTTGGACAAGCACTTGAACCAAACAACTCTCCGAGAAAAAGAAAGGCCCACGAAGAAGAATGGGAAACAAGAAGCACGGACCCGTTGTGTTCTGCCTAGCCCTCTTTCCCATCTGTTCTTATTCCGTTGTTTTCCCGCGTCTTCGCTTACTTAGGTTGTTTACCCATGTGCTTCTTACGTTACACAGAGGAATGAAACGCCACTCATTCTGAGCATCGTTCGACGCAATGTAGAGCTTCCGGCAATAGTCGTTCTTTAAGCTGGAAGCGTAGCATGATACGGCGCACAAGCGTCATTGTTTGTATCCTTCCTTGTTGGTAACGTCGTTGTTTGTAGCCTTCGAAATGGCATTCTTAAATCCCATCGGTCTAAGATGCTTCGTGAGATTCAAGATACGCCTCTGGGTACTTAAAGGGGTGATTTCGTTCCTCCGAGAATATTTTTGTGTTTTTTTGTCCTATTTGGGGCTTCCCGCATTTCGCTTCTCTACATTTCACCCTTTCTCAATAACTTGTTGTTTCGGTTCTACTAACGCTTTGTTTTTCTCTTGTTCTTGACGTTGACGACCAATTTTCTTTGTGCAGCCGCCAATTATCGGCTCTTCCGTTGTCGAGAGGAGTTGAAGGGGGGCATGACCCATCACACCTGTTTCCGACAGCCCCTCCCCACTTCCGTCGGGTGTAAGTACAAGGCACTGCTGGTCAGACGAAGATCGCTCGAACACGCGCAGCTTATAAGAATGAAGAAAAGAAAGGAAGGAAAGTGGAATCGTTATCCGCATGGAAGATAAACGTTTTTAAACGGATAGGGTGGCATTCGGAGATGAATGACGAAAAACGAAAGCCAGACAAAAATAAAAACAAAATAGAATGACGTTGACTGTTTGGCACATGAGAGGAGAAAATTGTGAGAAAATTAGAAATAAGCTTTTAATGTCCCAGCAAGACATTTCAGTATACACAAATGTATCCACAGTATCCACAGATGCACAACAAACACGCTCTTATGAAAGAAAACAAAAAAAAAGACGCTCGTGCCCGAAATATACAAGCGGTGCATGCATTCGGGGAAAATGCATAGAAGATGAATGGTAAAGTGCAATAGCTACAAGGTTAAATTCCTCACGCAACAAAAACAAAACAGCATGTCTGACTGCCTCGAGGTAGGAGAAGTAACAAACTTTTATGACCGTAATTAAACAGCCAAGACTGGCCTGTTGCTCCGTTATAGAGAGTAGTTAATCCGATGCGGCGTCTCGAAAACGGTGCTTTGCGGGAGGCCAATTTAGGACAAAAAAGAAAACCGCAGGTCAGCTGGGCGGCTCGTTAAGCCTTATGTTCAAGCTTGACGAAGGCTAGGTCAGGTGTGGCAAAGCCCGTTATGGGTCCCCTGGTGCCCACAGATTAGCGGCGAGCGGGCACCAGACTCCGAAACAGCAGCGCCGAGGGAGTAGATCAGCGAAGAGCTCGCGAGGAAAATCCGTGTGTTTGGACGGCTGCGTTACCCGCCAGCTTCAATGCAAACTTCCATATGACGTCTGCCACAAAATAAAAGAAAAAAGGTAAGGGCAGTGAGGCCTGCTCAGATTTAATGGTGGTTCCTGAATCAGAGGTTGGTTAGACTTTCCGCTTTTTTCTATTACCCGAGCAGAGCCATTGAAGAAAACCCCAGTTAAATGCTGCTACAGGACAGCTCGAAATATTGGCTGTGGGACGTACAGCGTTTCCCGATGCCGAGTGTGCAAAAGAAGACCCGGGGAGTTTTCTTCTACAGTAAATCAAGGCCAACCAAATCTTTTTTAGAGGCGAAGCATCTCATGCTCGGGTCTGTGTCCCTCCCTTCCTTGTCGTTGTTGTCCGCCGTCCGCACACCCACTGCGCATGCCTGGCCAGGCACCGCTGATGATGATTGTGACAGGATGCCGCTAGTGATTGGCCAACCAAAGAATCCATCACGAGATAGCTTCGCGTTCAACCACCGCCGTCATCTTCCCGTAGGGGAACCCTGAGTAGTATGCGAGGCATTCCTCCTCTCCTCTCCGAAGATCCTCTCCTCTCCGGGATCGCGCAACGAATGGCAACACCTGCGGCTCCACGCGCGATAATGCGAAGCAGCTTAGGGTTAGAGACAAGACGGTAGCCGCTGCATACTCCGCTGGGGGCGCCACGGTAGCTCCGCGGTATAAATGACGAGCGCGCGCGCTCCGCTCCCCTCATTCTCCTCCCGCAACGCCGCGATCGAACTGACAACTAATCGGAACTTGAGTCGACACCATGGCTGATTCGCATACTACTCAGGGTTCCCCTACGGGAAGATGGTAAAATTTTTTTTGGCCCAAACTATTTTATTTCCATTCAACAAACATGAACTTCATTTGCCTGGTCTGCTGGCTGCTTCGATTTGTTGATATTGATATCGTGCGATAAACTTACCAGCCTGTCGCACGTGACTACTCTGTTAGAAGGGATTGCTTCTTTTCTTGCTTTGCCCAATACAAGTGACTGTGGTGGGTTTTATTGTTGCGAAAATACGAGTTGAATGACTCTTTTTGCCCGGCGGGCGGAGTTACCAATGTAGCAATCCAGTGCTCGTTGGATGTAACGGGAAGGTTAGCTTAGGTACGAAGAATTGACTCACATAAGGTACCACGCATATTAGGAGTACAGCCAATGGTGTCAGCCAGCATCCATTTGATAATGGCTCTGATATTCTGTGCCCTCTGGTTACCTACATCGTACCCAGTCGGTACAGAACCCTTCAGAAATTACCTAAACTTCGCTCTGTATTTGATTTAAAAATTTTTGATAAACTTTGATACACTTCGCTCTGTATTTGATGTAATTTACAGAAATCAAACCACGGCAATTTCCCCTTTGCGGTAATTTGAATGTCTTTCCCAATTAACTAAATTATTTTTACAAAGAGCATATAGACATTTAGGCTGTTAACAATGACAACCCATTCAATATGTTTAAGTAGGTCTTGTATTTATCCTTCATTTTTTTTTCTATCAGTCATGTATAATCATTTTTTCCATGTACACCTTAAATTTCCACCCTGTCATTCCAGCGTCGGTGAACGGTGCCCCGTCAAGATGCCTGGTTGCACCTTTTTCTCCGTCCGCTTTTCTTAGCCAGGTCAAAGCATTCGGGGAAATAAACTTTTTCATTGATTGATTTCCCGGCCAGTTATGTCGCTTTCGGCAGCGGCCTTACGTTCACCGTAATAGATCTGCATCAGTGCCTTCTTGTACACAACGAAAAATTTTCTAGTGGGTGACATGCTCGTGTCTTTGACATGAACTCTGGCGTAACGGAGCGTATAGGGTACAAAACCGCCCCGTACGCATAGACAGATGTGTCTAGATTACCTGAAAGTTTGCATCAGCACTCATTGCGGGTAGTTCTTTAAGTTAAATGTAATAACCTCGCCCCGTTTGTTCCTTGCGACGCGGAACTGAAGGCGATGTGTAGCCTCAGCGCTGCAAGCGGCATGACAGTCGTTGTTCAGCTGTGAATATAAAAGAGATACGGGGCATAAATGTGTGTGCCGGTGTACGTGAAAGACAACCACCTAATTTCAGTTAGTGTTGGAGTTGCGCAGTGGGTAGGCCACGTGTAGTTAGAACTCCTGCCCAGGGAGATGAACATTAGCAGAGTAGTAGAGAACAAAACCGCCTCACCGCATAATGGCGTGATAGCGGGGTCAGCCCAGATCTGGTTAGAGGGAGCCTTACAAAGTGGGTTCTAAATTGTCAGGTAAAACGTAACCGGACCGCATGTTCATGAATCGAAGCGAATTTCGTCGTCATGTGTCATTCCCTCGACGGAGTTTTGTGTGAGTTCATTGGGTTACAAAATACCTGAAGACCGCATTATATGTGGACAGCCCCATAGCAGCAAATTTCATTTAAAATTGCTAACCGTGCCTTTTTAATATTGATGTAACCTGCACATTACTATAGGAGCAGGAATCTAGAAAGGTTTGTATTTAATCATTACGAAACTACGCATAACTGTAATTTAAAAATATAAGATAACATATTTACGTAGTTTATGTGCTAGAAACTATTACCTTGATGCTATGTTTATGAGCTCGCTTAACGCGATTTTCCTACACATTTAACTTTAATTATACAGCTATATAAACAAATATTGATTTTTTTATTCAACAGTTCAGGCCAGTTTTTTTTCCAATATTTGCTCACTTCTACTTTAAGCTCAATCATGGTCTCCTCGTCTCCCTTGCAACGCCTTCAAACTACCGGCTGTTTCCCAAGATAGACACAGCTTCCCTCACTGCTAGACAGTATTACGCAAAACAAAAAGGGTTCGGCCTGGAAGAGAACCAGTGTTTCGGCAAACCTTCTGGGGCCAACGCGTCTCCCACCCCATTTACATGTCTAGTCTTCACCAGCTTTTCATGCTCTGTTCGGCTTCATACACTTTTCTAGTAACACGTTTACTTGTTCAACGTTCGATGCCCTTTAGCTTGGCTATATTTCTGTCTGGATGCAGCGATATGTGAGCTCGTACTGCAAGGGAACCGGGACACTATTTGATTCATAGCAAAGGTAAAGTGCCACGATCTGGCTGACCCAGACAAAAGTGGCATCGCGGCTGGTTCACTAGAGAACTCCATATGCACAAACCCCGCGAATTTCAGTGTTCTCTCTCCAGATATCAATGTGTCCCATTGTTGCTCCTCTGGGAAGTAGGAATCAGCTAGGCGGTCGCCCCTTTGTGTTTGCAGCCGCTACTTCCACAGTTTCCTTTAGCAAACCCACCTTCTTCTAAGAAAGAGAAAGCTGAAAGACCGGGCGAGCAGTCTCAGCTAAATCGACCGCGCACTGTGGTTTGGTCTTCAAATTCAGAACCTCGTCTCTCATTGATTCTGTCGGGCTGAATAGAAGAACAACGACACTTTGGCCGACTGGGAACAAGATGAATGTACGTTCAGAGTAGAAGGCCGGAGATAGTGCGGAGTGCCAGGAAGGCGGTACTACTCATTTTCTTGTTTCTGCTCCTGCTGTAAGATACCAGAGTGTTCTTCTAAGACCAGGTCAAAACACTCTTCACTCAGATGCATTATTTGTATAGTTACACAACATCAGCCTCGCAGATACAACTTAGAAATAATATGCACATCCTGTGAGACCATCAGAACTTCTGATTGATTGATTGGAGTGTTTAACGCGCCGACGCAACGCAGGAGACTAGGCGTTCCGTAGTGGAGGGCTCCGGATTAATCTTGCTAACCTGGGGATCTTTAACGTGCGCCGAAATTTCGTACACACGGGCGTTTTTGCTTTTCGCCTCCATCAGAAAAGCGACCGCCGCGGCCGGAATCGAACCCGCGTCCTCGTGCTCAGCAGCGCAACGCCATAGCCACTGAGCCACCGGGGCGAGTTATCCGAACTTCTGCGTGACCTATTCAAAGCTGCATGCCAATTTCTTCACCTCTCCTCTTTCTTTCTTTCCCTGTCTAGTCCACCCTATTTCCTTTAGGGCCTTTATTCCCTCTTCCGCATCCTCGCAGAAGAGCATGTAGGCGACATACGGCACACATCTCTGCTTTCATTAAACAAACTTCTCTTTCTCTCTAAGTTTAAAGAGCAATTCTGGAAGGATTATCTTGCGGTTAGATCCCATTCATTCCAGCGTACCAGGCATATCAGCCGTGGCTAACGCACGAGTTAATCGTATAAAATTCCCCATAGAAAGGCATTTGGTGAATTACGAAATAAACAAAATACAAGAGCATTAGAAGTTCATACAGAGTCGCAAGGAACGCCGGAAATTTTCTTTTTCTTTTTTTGTCGGGCCAGTGCTCCACCTTTTTTCTCGGACACTAGCTCTTGGAAAATGACGTCCACGAGATTTTTCGAAGAATGCTGCGGTAAAAAATACAGGTTCTGCACAGCTGTCTTTTTCATTACACGTTCGAACGTTCTCAGAATAGTTGACGATTGTTATAACGTTCAAGGAACCCGGAACCATTACGAAATTGGTGACAATCAGCACAATTTACAATTACACAATTCACAGCTTTCCATGTCTACGTAATTTTCGTGCCTGCCCATTATTTGAAACTGTCTTTTCAGGCCAAATTTATTTTTGATGCAACGCCCGCGCGCGACAATATCATAAACGTACTTTGGGCTGCGCTTTCGTATGTGCCCAGCAGAAAGGTCGTCCTTGCCAAAGGCGCTGCTACTATACTGGTTACCGCGATTAAAGTCATCGCCCAGGCGCTCGAAGGGACTGAAGTTGTAACAGCAATCCCGGAATAATCAAAGCGAGTATTAAAGTCGCGTTATTCAGAGAAGAGAAATAGGTCATGCAGCCAGACCAGTCTAACTTGGTACGTCATCTACAGTTTTCAGCCGCGCACAAGGGTAGGGGGTGGGAAGGGTGAGGGGTCAGTGATAGGGTCTCTCTAGGGAAGTCCGTCCGAAGTTTCTGAAATACGTGAGTACGTTGGTCGTACCATGCAGTACAAGTGGAATGCAAGCGACTGCTTATTACGGAGCTATTCAATACGTCTGGAGTTCCTTCCGAAATGGCATCTATTGTTCTCTAAAGCTGGTCCGCATAAAAGTTGAGGGAATTTACATAACTCCATGGGAGAACGCAGCCGCATGGTTCCACCCGAAAAGTGCCGTCACCGCGCCTAAGGTATTGCGAAATGAGGCTTTACGAAAGAGGGATAGATAACTTTAATCGCAGAAAAGCAAAGGCAAATTCAAATGCGCTCTCATCACTGCGATGGCCTGGAGGAAAAGGAGGGTCATTTATGAGACCACTTTTGGTGCTCACGCAGATCACGCATACCGATTTTCTCTCTGGGTTACAAAAAGAAGCCTTTTTCTGAACCGTACCCTGTAACAATTTTTTTCCTCTCTCTATCACACCGACTAAATGCCCTGGACGATAGCCTGCGCGACGTTCCATTTGTTATAAAACAACACAGAAAAGGAGGAAGAACAAAAAGGAATACCAGTTTGGTACTCCCAGTGTGCACCAATTCCTCGCCAGATGCACCATGGCCGTCATCTTAAAACCAAACATAGGCTTGGAACAATCCGCAAGCAAACAATGGATTTTCTGCTGCACACAAATCAGAGTGCGGGGACAAAAACTGTTGAACTCAAAATCGTCCGAAAAATCGCACAGTTGACCCAAGCCAAGAATATCGGCTCGGGCTTCTTCCAGGCCGCATGAATCGCAGCGGGAAAAGCAACGTCAGAACTTGGAACTCTGAGGAGAGAAGATGAGCGGAGAGGAGAGGAGAGGAGAGGAGAGGAGAGGAGAGGAGAGGAGAGGAGAGGAAAGGAGAGAGGGAAGCTCTTTGTCATTTACTAATGAGCTTCGCAGGAGAAATCAAGCCTTAGCCAGCAAGCGCGAGCAAGCTCTCGCCGTTTACCGTCGCGGAGATAGTGCAGTGTTCCACGCCTTTTGAAATGACAGGGCGGGGCGAGCCATAGACACTTTAAGAGCTGCAATTAGGAGGTGGGCTTCTCCGTTGGACAGTCAGCTCCCGAAAAGCGCTTTTGTAAGCCCTCATTTGCGTTCAAAGCATTCTACTTCTGCTAGATTTCCCGGGGCCACGGCGAGAAACGAACCACTGGTTACGCATGGGTGGAAAATATAAACCTGGAAAAGCATTCCCAGATTTATAGACATTTTGACAACCGAAATTTTAGCTCCCTTACACGCCCCGTCATCAAAAAAGAAGGTCCACTGGACCTTCTTTTTTTTTCAAAAGGTGCAGCCCCGCGAAAGCGCAACAGTGATGATGCATATCGCAAGAGGCATCCTGGAAGAACCCTTGCCCTGGAAACTCAGTTTTCGTTTTGCTTTAACGCACTAGGGTATAATTTGTGTGGTCTCGTCAGATCGCGACATCAGGGCCGAAACGGTTAATCAAACGAGAACTCAGCGTTTGCTTTGCAGGTGCCCCTGCAAAGTTACAAATTACATAGGTGAAACGGCGCAAGCCGCTGCGGGGCCTCACGGAATATTGCGGTACCAAGGAGAATAGCAAGGCTGCGAACCCGCGTTTTTTAAGCACCCAAAAAGGCGATGTACACCTCAAGATTTTTAGCACAAACAAAGTTGGCTCCAACCTACGCTGTGGAGGTGGTTCGACTGCCAAGCTGTAAACGACACCCACTACGATTACCCATTTGGCGTCACTTGAATTAACACACGTGTCTCTACAAAGAGAGAAACGAGAGACTCTGGCAGCCGTTACCTGGGTTTCGCAGGAGCGGAGTCCGAACGCAGCAGCGATGGCAGAAAGAAAACGGGAAGGAGCGCCTGCGAAGGGTGAGAAGGAGGGCGGCACACGCTGCTATGGCGTCATCTCTCTCACTGCCTCCCCCGCACTGTTGTCTCATTCGTCGCCCCCAACGCCCTGACAGTTTCCCGGGACGCTGTTCCTTTCACCGCTATCATACATTATGCGGTTTGCACTTCGCACGAGGGCTTTGAATGAGCGCAGGCCGTAGACCCGTCGTTGAGAACACCGTCTGTCTCCCCGTCTCCTCGTGTGGGCGCAGCTTAGTCGGTAGAACGATGGGCTATCACTCCGTTTCTGTATTCTGGTCCAGGGTCGATTTCTGGCAGTGCCAGTAATATCTTTTATTGAGCCAGCGAGTTTTCTGCTGACGCGCACACAAAACTTTCTTTGTCTGGTAGACGTATACTGCTTTGCCGGAAAACATGGAGCCAGTTGATTCCCGATCGGAAGTTTGCGGTAAGCACCAGCTTCAGTGAGGCTCTGCGCGCTCCCTGGATCAGCCAAGTGACGATATCAGCCACCGAAGATAAGCCGGTGTCTACTATAATTCACTGTTCTGGGCATATAGCTGGCAGCCGTTTCTTATATAGGTATTTCTTTTGAGATGCGTGAGCAGTACGAAAGCTACGTCTGGCGTTTATTTCTCGGAGAAGTAAGCATTTTTCTGTGCGCAGAAAGCGACAAGTTGCAGGCGCAAAATGAATGCGAAGCGACAAGATGCACGCGTCCTTGACGTCTAAATATGGACTCGTAAAATATCGCCGTGCGCCTCATACACCGTTGCGTAGGGAACCTTTTATTTCTTTTCTTATGTTTTACAAGGCTCAAGTCATGACAACGTTGTAGAAATAATAACTCAGGCGGTAAATACTTCCAGAACGTTCAAAATAAAAAATAACGAAATAAATTTACGTAGACATGAAAAAGCTAAAGTTTTTCTATTTTATATGTGTCAGCTTTTTCACTTCTTTTCCATTATCGCAGTCTCTAACTTCGCCAAAAACGCATAAATTTACCCTTTCTTGTTCCCTCTAGTTTCTTATTTCGGATCATTCCCACCGATTTTGAGTTTTTTGCGTAAAGCAGAGCTGAAAAAAGTCGTGCTCGTTCTTAAGATCCGGATTTATTCTTTACTCGGCATTTTGTCCCGCGGAACTCGAAATGGCACTCGGAATATTCGCTGGCTGTCTCGCTAATTGCGATAAATTAAGCTCATTCTAAGTCTGTTGGACAAAGTCGGAGTTCCCAGTCGACTAGAGAGCTACCAGCAAGCGAGAAAAAAGATTTTACTAAACTTTCCAGATCATTCGCATAAAATATATTTATTGAATTTGGCGGGTTCTTATTTCTTAGAGGACCTTCTAAAAATAATTTATGAAAGAAGTGCATAAGTATGGTTTTCTGGGAACATCTTAAAGCTCGTATCACGTGTAAAGATTCATCGTCTTCAAAGAAAAATGTTTTTTGAATGATATGGTCGGCAAGGCTAATTTTTCTTGGTGAAAGAACAGTTTTTGTGTCGTAAGCTTGCACACTGAATAATATTGCTAGGTGTGAGGTGGGACTTTGGCCTTGTAAATGTCATTGTGATTTGTGCCTTCTAACTAATGAGCTTCGATCACTGTACCCTGATGCTAGTAACGTTGAGAAAAACCGCAGAGAACAAGGAAATCAGAGCTACTGGTGTACTCGCCTCACAAGGTCGGGCGACCTCGGTTGCCCCCGAGAGATTGCGGTCGCCTGGTTCTGATTACCAAGACCGGTCAGAGAATTCCCGAGGTTCCTGAGATCCAGGTGCTGGGCATGCTGATCAGCGGCAACGGCAGCAAGGATACTCTGATGAAGAAGTTGGCGATCAAGACAGCAATTACCCTGCGGCTGATCCAGCGCGTGTCGTCCAAGCAGGCGGGCATGCGTGAGGAAGGGCTCGCGAGGCTGGTGCAATCCTTCGCTGTCAGTCACATAGCGTACACGGCGGCTTTCCACAAGTGGTCGCAGACGGACAAGAACAAGATTGACACCATGATCAGAAGGTTGTACAAGCGAGCGTTGGGGTTGAAGGAGTTAACGAACACCGAGTGGTTGATGCAGTTGGGTGTTCACAACACTCTGGACGAGCTCATCGAGGCGCAGCTGGCGGCACAGCGAAAGAGACTGGCGGGGACCAAGCCGGGACGGGCCATACTCGAGACCTTGGGGTACGGCTATCAGGTCAAGGGGAGGCAGCTTCGCGAGTTCTGTGATAAAGTTCGAGAAAACGTGCGGGTGAGTCCCATCCCCAAGAACGTACATCCAGAGCACAACCGGGAGCGGAGGCGAGCCAGGGCCAAGTACCTCATCGAGCAGTACAGCGATGACCCGAGAACGAGATACGTGGATGCAGCAGACTACGGAAAGGGCAGATACGCAGCGGTTACCATTAATGCGAGAATGGGGGAAGTGTCCACGTCAGCGAGTATGCGGTGTGTTAATGCAACCGAAGCAGAGGAGATCGCCATCGCCCAAGCAATGGCCGATCCGTGGTGTGACACCGTCCTAAGCGATTCGCTAGAAGCCGTCCGAAGTCTAGCGAACGGCCTGATCGGTGAGAAGGCAGCCACGATAATCGAACGAGTGGTTGCGCAGGAAGAAAGAAGAGGGGAAGTTAGGTGGATCTTTGCGCACGCGGGTGAATGCTATTCTAATACACCCAACCACAACGAGACGGCCCACAGGGAGGCGCGCGCTATTACCGTGCTCCCAATGTGGAGAGTCGTCCCGAGTGCGAATGGTGGTCGGAGACCAAGGACCGAGCGAGAGGATATGGCGAAACACTCGAGAACATGCGGCTTTCGAGATGGGCGTACCCGCCGCAACATCGGTCGCTGGGTCGCGAGGAAGCGCTGTGGCTAAGAAGACTCCAGACAGCTTCGGTCACATCACCGGCAGCGTTACATCGGATGTTCATGGACGAATACCCCGAGGCCCTGCGCAGTGTGTGCAAGAAGGGACCGGCCAACCGGTGGCACGTTATGTGAGACTGTCCCACCGAACCGGACAGTGCCAGTTTCGAGGTGTATCCAGCGAAACTTCAAGGAGCCATCAAGTCAGCCAGCAAGGTGGATGAAGAATGGGCCATCCAGCAGATTTTCACCACGCTTGAAATTCCCGGGCTCCGAAAAGGAGCTAGTGCTCAGTAGGGCTGCTTAATAAGGAGATGCAACGCTAGGCCGCGTTGAGGCGGAGCCGTAAATCGGCCCCCGCCTACCTTTGTTATTAAAGTATTTTCCAATCCAATCCCCACGCTCTAAGACACCTCTAATCCCCACGCTCTAAGATGCCTGGCATTGCCCCTCGAGCTGCGCGTACAAAGCCGGCCGTATCTTACGCTGCAATTTCGCAGCGGCGTAGCCAAATAGGTTGAGTAGGAGCAGTAACCTTTTGAGTCATCCCAGGTCTATTGCTGCCAATTACCCAGGAGTTTTTTGCGTTATAGAAAGTATTTTGGCACAGTTAGGGTTTAAAGTAAAGACGGCATTGCTTGCAATTCCCTGTTGAGTGGTGGTTAACTACTATGTTCCATAGAATGGATTATTTAGCCTAACTCTGTGGATACCAACTTTGATCAAAACTTTCACGGAAATTATAATGCGTTTACTAGGGTATTTGTGCAGTGTTCGTGTGAAAGGTAACTCTACGTGTACAAAATATCAAGTTTTTTTTTAAATGTTCGGTCAATCATTTCGGAAATGTTGGCGCATCAGCTTGCTTTTCCGCAAGTCTCGTCGAAAGATTAGTCTCCTGTGCCGCCCCTGCCACACTCCTTCCTCCCCTCACGCAGTTATTCTCCCGGTACCTTCCTACTGTAGTGAATGCAATTGAAGTTTGTGTCACACTTCTCCCACACCCTCTATAGGAACCTTTACTTACTTTGCCGTTTGAACAGCTCCAGGAGGCACTATTGTTGTATTTACTTTCTTTCGCCCGTCCTCAACACCGTTTCTTACCACGTTTTTACTAGGACCAATCTCATGTCTATTTTTCACGTAAAATAACGCTGCTACTGTTAGTTGTGCACTTATGTTTGGCTTCAAGTATGCGGGATGTCTTATGTTTGGTGAATAATGTTTTGTTTGATGTAAGCCCCCAGTTTAAGTAGTTTAGAACGGTAACGTCTTGTTCAAGCATTCTTTCAACTTTTGGCCTGGTGGCTGTGCCGGGGGATATCTATACAGTGAGACATTCAGCGAGACCAAAATATTTGCGTTAGGTAGCTCAAGAATGGCTATCGTCTTTAAAATTGTTCCGCATGAAACCGAGCAAGGCTTGCTTACCAAGACGCGCGATTGCGGGCTTTGTACGGGCGGGGGTTATGGCGTGCACCATAGGGAGTCATCTCTTGATTAAATTGTCGTCTCAGCTGCAGCGCGGCATCATCCGACTGTCTTCGTTTCTCCCAAAACGCAGACACTGTGGCAAAACGCCGGGCTTCTCTGGCGAGTTTCAGCTTTTATAAGCGGCCGGCGTTATTCCGATCCAGCGTTCCTGTTGATATCGTTTATACAAACACGCCGCTATCCTTGACAGGGTAGCTCGTAGGTCGTAAAGCGCTCATCCTCAAGGGGGTTGTAAAACCGGGCGCCTCATCAACCATTGCCGGTGAGAAAAACCGAAACTATAGACTGTACGAACCAACGGGGTGGCCGTGCAGGGGTTTCCAGTGCCAGCCGCAATTAGTCTTCGGCTTTCTCTGCTGGGATAGCTAGCGCTTCAGGGCTTTTCAGTCAACCGCGAGTGTGTAACGCCAACAAATACTTCCCACTGTTGAAATGACTGTGCACGCGCTTCGCGGCACCACAGCCACTGCGCCTGCGCAGTGATTGCGACCCTGATGCTGGAATAATTGCGTATACACGATCAGGCTAAATGACGTGGTGATGCCACAAGACATACTATATTGCACCCAAATAAAAACGTTAAAATTACTGATGATATTGCCGGTACATTGGTGACGAGCTGAAACGTTCCATGGCTGTTTTTTCTTTTTTTTTTTTGCTTTGAGTAGTGCAGACGTCTGTGTGACTTGATGGCAATCTAGCTAGGGTTAACAATGATTCACTGCATTATATGAACTAACTAAATACGTTCGACCTCTCAGAACCTTGTCAGTTTCAAATAAGCTTGTTAGCGCGAGCAATTAAACAAATCGTATTTATTAACAAGTTGTGAAAACAAAGTAGTTTTTACGGTGTGTATTATATGTGATGTGTGCAAATTCGGATAAAAAAACTTCACTGAATATAGTATCGCTCTTATTTCATCATTTATTTATGAAAGTGCTGCTTTTATGGAAAACTAAAACACGAGAAAAGAATGCGTGAAACTTAGGTAAAAGAACGAAAAGAATCAATAATTAAAGCTTCATATTCAGGCCACGCAAATTCCGCCCTTCGTGCACATAGGGACAAGCTCTGAGGCACCAGCAGTGGCAGAACCCTTCAGCTCCAAGGGCACTAAGGATTTATCTAACTTAACAGCACTGCAACATTTACAGTTTGTTAATCCGTTAAAGGTATTTTGCAGGCAACGCCTTTAGCCGAGGGCTCTCCCGCAAGAAAAAGCAAGAAACGCAATTTTCAACAGGGGACAATCCTTTTAATCCAACCCGTTACCGCTTACAACGCTTCCGGATAATCCAGTTGCTACCGAAAAAAAAATCGCCCATACACCCTGAGAAGGTAGTTGGAAGGCGAAGCTCTAGACGACACCCACATCGACTACCCATACGACATGACTCGAATTCACACACGTCCTCTACAAAGAGTAAAACCAGAGACAAGTGAAATGCACTGAACATAACCCTTTAATACTTCAAACAGATAATTTTTGCTAAAGCTGAATCTGTGCATGGTTCATGAACTGTGGCTTGTTGAGTTGTATTAGTGAAGCACATGAGTGGAGTTTTTTTTATAAAATTAAATGAAGCTGAAACCAGGTGTTAGACGATCTCACTTCTCCTCCGTCTCTGCCACAGCCAACGGAGGGGATGAAATCGGCGGCAGGGACGGCGGAGAAGTGAGATGACATGTGTTAGTGTGAGCTTCCTTAATTTTTTTAACTCCTAGCACATGCGCAATACGCGCACACGGCCGCTACAGGTGCCGTGGGTGGAGCGCACAGCGGAGCGAGAGGGCGCGTGAAGCTATCACGTGTCATTCAGTGAGAACGCAAGGGGCAAACCCGCAGATGTGCTCGGTGAGTGCACCGTCTGTCTCCCCCGTCACCGTGTGAGCTCGTGCTCAATCGGTAAGACAACGGGCTCTCACTCCGTTTCTCATTCGTTCCAGGTTCGATTCCTGGCGGTACCAGTAACTTCTTTTATTTGTTCGCGGGAGTTTTCTGTTGACACCGACGATCGTGACAGAAAATTTGAAGGGTTGAGGTATAAAGCTTCGCTTTTAAAAAGAAAAGCTCCGCCCATCAGCACTCAGCTCCCTGCCGAAGGATGGATGGCACTGGATCATTTCCAAGGTGAGACCTTGTAGTTTACCAAAATCTTTCGCAGAATGATTGCCTCCATGTCAACGGCTTCAACACCAAATTAGTTGGAACGAAGTTTCTGTTTCAACCTCTGTCAGTAACCAGACTGAAGCATTACCCTACTGCCTTTTTTATGCGTGGTGCTCTTTGACCTGCTAACTTGTGGTTTAGGATATTGGGGTTGCCCAAAATTTAGGCCCCGTTTTTTCTTGTGTGTGTGTGCCAACGAATCCACTTGAGTAAAACAAAAACCTTTCCCGTGGCGAGTGTCAAAGGGAAGATTTCCCGCTTTAACATTTATTAGCTAGCATTCAGTGTGCATCTTTCTTCGCTATCGTCATCGTGTGATTGTTGGCGTTTGAGAAAATCAAACTTCGGGCACTGCTATTGTCGATAAACATCGAAGCGTAAGGTTAGACCTAACGTGCGACCCTTAGCTAACACACCACTTCTCTTTCAGTTATGACTCGTAAAATGGCTTCAGTTTTGGTATGACGATGGCACCAAAACCTTGGCCAACTACACAGGCTAATAGCATCACTCTCAAAACGCAAACTGAGACAATTGATATCAAAGATACAGGCATTCTATACAAACAGATCGCAAATGTTCCACTGGAAGCGGCCGCTTTGTGCATCAAAAGAACGAGCACCCAAATCAAGTAGATAAAGCAATGGCTTGCGTGTCTAATCAAAACAAATCGATTCAACTAACATAAAAAGAAATTCAAATGCAACCTTTATCTTCCTTTTGGCTACATTTTCCAATTTTACTTCAGAACTGCTTATTTCAAGTACTAACGAAAAGAGGGAGTCCTCATGTCACAGCGCTAGGATGTCCGCGTACGACAGTGTGAAAAGTTTTTGTGCCGTACAATGACCATATAACAACACTCCTCCAGAGATTTTGACCATCGATGATACTGCTGTGGCACCTGTGTTTTTTTTTCCTGCACAGGTCGTTGCTGTAATGCATGATCTCTTCTTCCCTCTTAGTGCGAATAACCCCGTAAATAACAGGGGTGAAGAAATGAAAGTGAAATAAGTAAGAGCTGGGGTTTCTCTACAGTCCATTCTTTTTCGCTTTTTTCCTCGCGTTGTGTTCGCTAACGAGCGCACAGGGTGCTGTCAGTCATTCTCTAATGAGCCGCTCGGTACCAACTCCGTCTGAATATAATAGCGGGGAATACCTTCCTGTCTTTACGCCGTCGCCATGTTATAACAGCGCAGTAAGTGTGCAGGTGATGGGGAAACGAGTGGGCAGTGATTCCATAATAGCCACCTCCGGATTTCAGCTGCATTGCCGGTCCCCATTAGAGCCATTATAACCTCCCTGGTCTCAAACGAAGCCAGGCTTATCTGGGGAGTCTGAACTGTTCCCTTGGTGCAGCAAATTCTCGGGGATCCGACAAGGCAGGTACGGAAAGTGGATAGGTGAGTGACGCAGGATTGGTCCGGCTCGGGAGCTGGAAGGAAGGCTGCCTAGGTTGAACGCGCTCCATGACGAGATATTATTACAGCTCGTGGTCAAGCTTCGCAAGACAAGCCTGTTAGCTGTATGTTTTACTCGAAGTAGCGTTTACTTTTAACTTCTGTTCAGTTTTCCAACGAAACGTGATTTGGCAGGCGTAATTGATGAGAAGAAATGGAAGCTTGCAGGATGGCTGTCTTTCTGTTAGAACTAATTGTTGCCGCACGCTTATTTTCCTATTGTGGACATTTAGGAACTTCGAAGCTGGCAATAAACACAGGGTTCAAATGCACACAAGTGAGCTGTCACTTGCAATTAACTTTATCTTACTCTAATTTATAATATAAATTGCGCCCCGGTTCATCACTGCAAAACAACAAGAACACTATTACACGGCAGAAAGGTAACCAATGAAAGAACACGGTGAAATTCAAACATATATCAATTACATTGAGCCCCCCGAAAGGGTTTGGCTTAGTTAATGTTTTGGATCCAGAAAATAGCAAAGTTCGCTCGGTGGTCGGCCGTACAATTATGTAGACATTGAAGTACTTGTTTATCTAAGGAATTATTAAGATCTACAGTATAATTGCCACCCTTTGACACTGTCGCTAATTGCCCTGGCATGCATCAACTAAACAACTGTTCAATTCCCAACCGCGGCGGCCGCTTTTCTGATGGAGGCCAAAAGGAAAAAGACCCGAATGTAAGAGATTTCGGCACACGTTAAAGATTCCCAGGTGGTCAAAATATATCCTGAGCCCTTCACTACGGCGCGCCTCATCGCCTGCGTCGCGTCGGTACGTTAAACCGTACAATAAAACCAACGAACTTAGCAAGGGTACGGCACGGCAGCAGCGTCAAGATGCCGCCTAACAATCCTCTCCAATTTATTATAAAGATATAAAATTTACAGAAATTGGCATACCGTATAAAGTCCTGCCTTTCCGCATAACGCAGATTTTGCGGTAGTTCCATTTCTAATGGTTATTTTAGTGTAAATAGAAATAATTGGTTGAACGAAAGTTTGAAAAGATATTTATACAAAAATACGGACAATGGCAAACAGTATAACGCCCCGCATTTCCACAATAATGCACATTTCAAGAACGTGCTGTCGGTAATCGTAATAATTTTTAAATCTTTGATTCACACACGGAGTCGGATTGGGCTTCAATAAAAGTTTTATCCTCCTCCTCCTTCGATTTTTAGATCTTAGATTTCTAGATCCATTTTTGGATCTTTGTAAAGCATTTGATAAAGTTCTACACGGAAGTTGTTATAGAAATTACAGTGTTTAGGATTACCCACCAAAATTGTTCAGTGTATCCAGGCTTACCTTCAAGATAGACGTCAGTATGTAATGTTTAACAATTTTTCATCAACTGTTCGTGTTTCGTTTGGAGTCCCATAGGGAAGTGTGTTAGGGCCACTTTTGTTTTTAATTTATGTCAATGATTTAGCTTCTGTCATTCCTGAAAATGTGTCTTTACGTTTTTTCGCAGATGATTGTTTAATTTTTAAACAAATTTTTTGACCTCGTGATCACGTGGAATTACAAGCAGCACTTATCACTATCGACAACTGGTGTCACAATTTGGGCATGCAGTTAAACACTAAAAAACTGTGCTACTACGTATCACCAGGAAACTAAGTCCTAGTCAATTTCACTGTACTCTAAGAGGCCGTAACATAAATAATTTAGACAAATATGCCTACTTGGGGGTCATTCTCACAAGCAAGCTAACTTGGTCAAACCACATATCTGATATTACCACTTCCGCATTACGTAAGCTATCGTTTCTAAAAAAATCTAGCATCTGCCCCCTCGCGCACTGAAATTCTTGCCTATAATGCCCGTGTTCGTTCAAAGCCTGAGTCTGCTTCCATTATTTGGCATCCACATACCAAGAAAGATATTATAAATCTGGAACGTATTAACAGAAAATCAATCAGGTTTATTTTTGGCAAATATAGCCGGCCTGATTCTCCGACCAGCCTAATGCAATTAAACGGCATTTCTACTTTAGAAGCTCGGAGAAAGTTCAGTTGTCTCCTCTTTCTTTACAATTGTTTGTGTAGTAATGTAATAATTGATCTCCCTGACAGTGTTAAACCGTTATGAGCACGATGTACTCCTCATGGTCATGAACACGCTCTAACTTCAATTTTTGCCCAATCAAATGAATTTAAAGATAGTTTTTTCGCGAGAACTGTGGAAGATTGGAATTCTTTGCCTAGTGACGTCTTTCATTCTAACAGGTTTCTTGGTGACCTGGAGCGTCACCTTCTTTCTTAACTTTTGTTGCTTCTGTATTGTTGTCTGTTGTTCTTTACAATTATGTTTCAATGTACCAACTCCTGCTTGGGCCAACACGTTGGCCTGCAGTATTGTGAAAAAAAAAATATTAGCGTAAATGGAGGTAATTGGTCGGACAGGAATTGAAAGATCCAAAAAATGTGGCTGTTAAGAACTCACACTCAATACAAGCGGCATATGAAGGGTACGCATTAGTAGACAATTCTCTGAATTTCTGCACAGTTTTTTTAAGTAAATCCATATCAAAGCGTTGTTCACGTTATTTTGTTATTTTGTTCGCACTAACTCACATTTGATGAGCGTTGCTGTGAAACAGACCGACGCAAGTCTTTAGTAATGTATGTAGATTCCTAGGAGACTCGATATTGTAAAGTTAGAATTCGAAGGTTGTCTTTTTCCTGTATCCCTTCCCCCGAAGTTTCTCTTTAGAATGTAGTAGAAGAGAAGGCCTACTTCAGAACTGGCCTGATAGAAAGTGCTGCTCATTTATCTGAATTTTATACCGAATTTTATTAACGCTGTTCCGAGCCCGATTGCGAACAGTTTTTAGCTTCTCATTTCACTCGATTTCCTGCGGGGTGCCAAGCCGTCCAAACTTCTTGTTAATTCCGATGTTCTCAAAAATTACGCGTTAGACTCGGCCCTCAAAAAACAATTTTTTAAAGCGAAGCTTTCTGTGCCTTCCTGATGGCGTTCAATGTCGCTACCTAATGCACTGCACAAAAGGCAACTTTACGCAATGGATCTCCCAAAATGATGTTATGATAAGCGAAGGCACATCAAGCGCCTCAAGAAATAAAGGCGCATCCTGTGGTCGGAATTTAGGCATCGATCTCTCGCGTTATGAAGCGTACGTCTAGCCGATTGAGCCATACCGACCTGCTAGAAGCAGCTTTGGGTTTTAGCCCTCTTTCTGTTTTAAGGAAGTGGCTTTGGTTTTGCTCTGCGGGATAGCAGGGTTCTTGCTGTGTGCACCATGTCACATTTATAAAGGACCAGAAAAGCAGCTGGGCACACTGAGAGCTGTCAAAGCTTGTGTGGTCGATTATCTGAATGGGAGCGTCCACATCAGGAAGATAGCACGTGCAGATTTATGGTAACTGGAAGAAAGAAATCACCAGTATAAAGCGTAAGAACAAATCTTACGAATAAGCGGAAATTCAATTATCTAGTTCCATAGTGTTTTTCTCCTTTATCGAAATATAGGAATAAAAATAGAACAAAATGCCTCACTCGGTAAAAAGCAAAAGTTTAAAGTTGGAAGATGGTGGATTAGTAAATACAACCGTAGTATTTGAGCAGCCGCAATTGTTCCAAGCATCGAGTGTAAAGATAAGGTTGAAGCGTCTTTCGCAGGGACGGTTAGGGTCCTGAATAAATGGAGGCATTCGCTCAGCACATCGGTGTAAATTGAATTCTGTCCGCCTCCGCCTGCCGGGCTCCAGATTTTCGAGCTACGTACAACCTTGAACGTTTCGTTTTTTTTTTTTTGCTTCTTTTTGCTTTTTAAAATTTTATTTCTCCCAAAATCACCATTGAAAGTTAGATCGGGGAAGTGAGCTAAAATAAAACCTTTCGGGACCTTAATAAAACACTTGCAGTCCCAACCCAGCAAGTGTGAGTTCTATTTTAGCTATACCGTGAACAGGGCAAGAAAAAATCTACGAACTTTGCGCATTTTAAAACCTACAATTTTCAATTCTAGCTATAGT
Source organism: Haemaphysalis longicornis (assembly GCF_048455015.1). Lineage (NCBI taxonomy): Eukaryota > Metazoa > Arthropoda > Arachnida > Ixodida > Ixodidae > Haemaphysalis > Haemaphysalis longicornis. Next base: position 13,960,637 of record NW_027526335.1, on the reverse strand, counting down.
ATAATGTTAAAGCAGTAAGTTTCGAGGTGCAGCACGTGACTTATGAAGAGTTTAGAAATAAAAACAGTCTTTAGAAGTATTAAAAATTTTGCAACATACGCTCTGAAATTTTTGTGATCCCTCCCGTTCAGTGATTGATAACGTTAGCTGCCTCTTCGTTATTTAATGCCATGTCGGATCCCTGTACGGGTGCTTTTTGGTTGTAGTTTCTGACAGGTAGGAGACCCGTAACGCCACTCTAAGGAATCACCGCAGCTGGTCTTCAACACAACGGCCAAAAACGGCCAAAAAGCTTGACGAAATTTGCGATTTTGGCGAATGACAAGGGAAAGCATGCGATTAAGGTAAAAATACAACCTGCGTTTGGACAACAGCGCAGACGGCAGGCCAAAGTCCCCGTTTGATCTCCTTTTTATTGCTTCCTATGCGATAATCAATTTAATTAGACAATTTCTGCACGTCCTCCGTTGTTTTGTATTTTTCACGCTGTTTATTTCTCTGCAATAATTTGCTTGCTTACGCGATATTTCTTTATAGAACTGGTAGTCAAATATTTCACTGGTACTGCCTATAACGTATATTCCGACAATTTTCTTCAACTGCATGCACTTATCCTCGTAAAGCACTTATCATTGTATTTGTGTAGATGTAGGGCCGCTGACTAACGCAGCGCCATTACTGGAAGGCGGTGATGTAAAACTATTCCTCCTGGTTAACCCATATTTCCCTCACGTCCCTTCTTTATTACATCCCTACACTTTTTTTTTCGTCTAACTCGCCCCTTCCCCCCAACATTAACCTACCATCTGAAGTAGCAAGGCCAGTATTGTGAACGGCTGAATTCGTATGTCTCAGTAGAGAATCGTAGGCTCTTTTCCTCGAATTAGGAAAATTTTCCCGCCCGGGTACAGTGGCTGAAGATTTAGGAACGGCGCCAGCGAACCCTATACAGCGCAACCTGATGAGAGCGAAACCGGTTCCTGCGGAACGTCTCGAACATGGGCGTTGGCGGAGGGCTCAGAAGTGAATTCAGAGTGGCCTTTCGGTAAACGAATGCAAAGTGTATTTCTAATAAGTGCCATCTGCTCACCTATGTTACTCCCATGGGTATTGCCTCAGTCCATGGAAAGTTTTCTTTGCGTTTGGCGTGCTGTAAGTTATAAACCTCCTCAACGATGGAAGCAACCTTCGAATTTGGTACCCCTATTTTTGTATATCTCTCGTTCAGTCGCTGTTTTGTTTCGGAAGTTTTTTCTTTCTAGTTTGTGGTCATTATGAGCTATAATAGGCTTCCTTAAAAAAAACTTGGAATCTGCTCGCGTCTCTGCTCATCTTGTCGAAAGGCGATCGTCTTCGGCTGCGCCTGCCCCCTAACCGCCGTTCATGACTCATCCACCCATCTCTCACGCGGTTCTCGTCAGTTTCGGTCCACCCATTTTAGGTTTGCGGGGTTAAATTTTGCAGTATCCGCACTGCTGGCGCGCCATCTGTTCGGACTGTTGGAACATTCAGCTTGATCCACGAGTGCGCAGCTGGGACGTCAGCTTTGTATTTTGTGGTTACACCTTTGTTTTCAACGTTTCTTTTTGTTCGGTCTCGCAGAAATTGAGCCCACACCTAATTTTAAATAAGAGAATACTGCAACTACTAGTTATCCATTGACGTTGTGCATGTTGACAAATATGGAGCATATTTGGAAGTTTTTTAGGTTGACAACAATTCGCCTATATAATTGTCTCGCTCAAGAATTCTTTCAACTTTACCAGGGTGGCTTAAATAAGGGGGCACACAGACCGGTAGGCAGGCCAAAATTTTCGCATTTGAGTAGCCTCAGAAAGAGTATCATTTTTTAAAACGCGGTCATAAAAAGCACGTAGATTTTCCCGAACCCGCTTCGGAAGACTTAACATGCTAGACGCCTGATAAATAATTGTGATGGGAATAATATTCGTGGCTTTGCCAGCCATACAGATATGGCCTGAGGAAGAAATAGCGGAGAAAATTGGATAAATTCAATTTCTTCCCGCGCTACGTGACAAGGCAACCAGTGCAAGGATGCGGCTGAATGCGGCAGCGTTGTATACCGTTCCCCGAAGAGGATGAAAGGGGTGCACGAAGGCCTCCCGTCTGTTGCTCCTATCAAGACAAATGGCGACGGTGCCGCTAGAGCCCCGGCGAAGGGATTCCAGTCGGTTCAACATCTCTCATCGGTCTTGTTTCTGCCTTCATGGCAAGCAGTGCGTGCGTTACTCGGCGGCACCAGCCTCTCGGGCGAACGCTTCCCCGGTAGTAGCTTGGCTTCAGCCATCCCATTTTCATGGTACCCGCAAAAGCGTCTGTGTGTTCCCAGCCGTGACTGTAATGTAGCTCTCAGGCCTGAAAAAGCATTGGTCTAGCGTCTTGGCCGAGGCAAGCCTACCGCCTAGGTGGTATTTCATTCTTGCCGTAGGGAATTACTTTTGCTGTAGTTATTTGTTGAGGCGCATTTCATCTCTTCAATTATTTTGGTGCGCTTTTCTAGATGTGTGGCATCATACTTGCATTTTCGTCTGTAGATTAAATGCAAATGCTCTATTCTGCTAATATGTGTTGTGCGAGTTGCACCAATCAACGGACGCTTATACGAAAAAAAATCAGGGCACTCAAACGAACGCGTAAGACTTGAAGGTATACTGAAGCTGTACGAAACCTTCACGACCATCATGATGGATTAAGTCCACGATTGCAGCCGATTTGCGCGCACAACTTAGACAGATGCACAAGGCCACGTTCTAACACACATGTTAAAAATATTAGAGGAAGAAGAGGTAGCTTGGCAGCTGAATCCTGCAATCACCATCATTATACCATTCCATCCACCATTAAAACGAATCACCACGTCCCGCGGTCCTCGCCTCGGTTCTTTAACAACATGGTGCCGTGACCAGGATAGGAAGATCTACACAGCTGAAGAACGGAGTGTGCGGACCGCCATCAACGATGACGTGAGTTACACGGCCACGATGGGACTAGACTGTGATCACTGACCACGGACAGCAGGCGTACATGACTACCGTAGGATCAACTGAGGGCTTGCCAAGCGACTAACGATCAGGCGCCCTCACCACCGCTACCGACTTAACGGACGCCTGCCGGGACCAACGAAAGGAACGGCATCGACATGGAGGCCCTTTGCGAACGAAGAAGCCTAATCCGCAACACCACCACCACACTGATCAACGACATAAAATCACGGATGAATGACGACATACCATCAATGGGTGAGCTAATTTCCCTCAAGAAAAGCCTAATGAAAAAACATGAAATACTAAAGAAACTGGACAGTGAAATTGAAGAGTATGTCGAACTGGATGATTTAGAAAAAGAATATGAAGCCGCCTATGAATTCGAAGATCTCATCCTGTTGACAAAATTTAGAATGGACCGGTTGTTCCCGGAATCGGAAAAGTATTCTACAGATGACATTGTTGCAATAGCCCTAAAAAAGCAGGATGATATCGTAAACATTAACGAAACGACTTTGGAAAACAGTCACCTCCTAAACAAAAACAGTGACTTTACGACGCCTCTGAAAGAACCTCATCATGAACCGGAACACAGTCAAGAAGTTGTTTCATTCAAAAAAGAGATTAATTCATGGAATAAGGAAATGGAGTCACCTGATTCTGTTGCTCGCTCAGACGACTGCAACCCCAACGATGAAATTTCCCCATTACCGACAACAAAAAGGACGAAGAACCCGATCACCGAGAACGCTGTACAGGAACCTGCAGAGCCGTCTTGCGTGCAAGGTTCTAGCTGCAAGAAAAGAATATCAAGGCACACGGAAGGACCTAATGAAGGACCAGCAAAACCACAGGTTAACGCAGAAGCACAGCAGAGTTATCGACACCACAAAAGAAACTCTGGCTTACCCATGGAGACGCCTAATAGATGCCATCACAGCAGCACGGCTTCAGAGGGCATTTCGCTTACCAAGGTAGAAAGTAACAAAGATCTGAAAACCCCTACGTCCAAACGAAGGCCGCGCAGACGGCATAACCGAAATGCCCTACGATGTGCTGGCGAAAATTCTCCAAACGCGGCTTCACCAAAGCACGTGACGAAAGGCCGACTGATCGGTAAAACGAAAAAGGAAAGAGAAGCATCACGAAGAAGAATCGTACACATGGAAAGAGTCAGGCAGCGCGTCAATTCCTCGAAACGACAAACGATCCTACGCTCATGCCACATGAAGCACGCACGAACACTGCCAGCTCATCCAGGAAAGACGACGGTCAAGACAAGCCGCGTGCCCTGGCCCAACTCCACAAAACGCAGGTGCCACAGAAGGTGGAAACATAGGTGGAAGCAGAAGATTGAACTTTCAGTGGGCGGCTAACACGGACCTGACGTCTTTTCTGATTAACACGGACCGGTTAGGGAAATTGGGCAAGAGTGTTTTTGATGTTGGCTACAGATAAGGCAGGAGAGCTGGATAACCACTGAAAAGTGACTCCCGACATTAAGTAACCGTTCCTTTATTTATCGGCCGGCCGGGAGGATGTTAAAAATATTAGAGGAAGAGGAGGTAGCTTGGCAGCTGCCTCCTGCAATCACCATCATTATACCATTCCATCCACCATTAAAACGAATCACCACGTCCCGTGGTCCTCGCCTCGGTTCTTTAACAACAACACATGAAGACCGAAAATATATGGGCAGTGTTTATGTGTGTGTAATATTTACCCATTTAGCCGTTGTGGCGATGAAACATCATGCTTACGTTCCTTTTTTCATCGCTTGTCCGTGTTTCGGCGCTTCATGTGTGCTTCAAGGCCGGTGACAATTCACCCACAGCACCCCATCCCCGGAATAATCCGTGGCTTGCATGTACCTGTTCTACTCTCGTGCCGCCACGTTCACCTTGCACGCAATACGACCTCAGATCCGTTCGCACTAGGATACTTTTTGTTCCACCGCTGGCAACGGGTAGCGTGTGGTGGTAACGCCCTGTGCTCCTACTCTCAATACCGTGGTTCGATGCCATTTGAACCCCAATGTAGACTATTTTCTTTTGCAACTAATGAATTTTATAGAAATAATTCATGTACGCACTTTGGCACAAATTTCGATATTTCTGTAGGTGTTTTTACTATCTACTGCGTCGGTCATTCTTTTTGTGGGATGACAATACTTCGGTTTTCTCACGATGGGATTATCTAGGCCTTTTATGCTCATATACTTATATACTTATATATATTTATATGCTCACCGCAGCATCCCTATGGTATCCTTTGCGATGAACCTAATACCACATCCCACACAATCAGCGGGATAAGAATGTAAAAATTCCACTTCAATACTTTCTCTAGAACAGCTCCACGTGCGTACTGAGCCCAAGCGATTAAGCGCACCCTCTTCATACCAACACTGAAAATCTGACATAAGTTTGCGCCAATTGCTTGGGCATAACCGAGAGCGGTGCTTAAAGCAAACATTCCCTTTTTTAGTTTCCTTTCGGCCAGCGCCCAGGAGAAGCCAGCCTAAGTGCCAATAACTCAAATCTTCGGGGGTGGCATCCTCGCCTTCTGTCACGAACCATTTTTACCAAAAAGAATCGCATCACGTTCTTGACTTCGAATACTTTTTCGTGTAACTAAAGATGAAGGGGTGGTTTCAGGCCTGGAAGAAAGAAAGAAAGAGAAGAGGCCAAGAAGCCCGTATATTTCGTCGAAGGGCAGGACGGTCTTGCGGTGCACGTCGAAGCCACGCGCATTTCAGCCCCATATATCCGATGCTCACTGGAACGGCAGTGGCCCGAAATTCGACGGCGGCAATGGGGCATGCCCCGCCCCCACGGCACAGACGGCAGCGAAGTGTCCTCCGGAAATGATAGAATTTGAGGCGTCTCCGCCAAAAGCCGCCCTTCTCATTTCGACCTTCAGCGAAATATCTACCACATGTGAAAAGACCCCAGCTTCGCTGTGCGAATAAGCCACCCGCAGCCAGGAGGCGAAGAGGGCGGAATAACTGCGAAGAAATGCCAATGTTTCCAAGAAAATGGCTTCTTTGTGGTCAGCGTTCACCATTACGGAAGCAGACCTAGAAGAACTCAAAACGTTTATGCTCGCAAATAATGGAAGTCTCGAGCAGAGGATATATTAGGCCCTGGCAGATTGAAAACGTTCACTTCCCGCAACTGCGATCGATCGCTGAACACCGGTTTCCTCCCTTTATTTGGCACTGTAATGCAAAACAAAAAACTAAAATTCCTTAGCTTGCCTTTGAACCATAGGGTTACATTGAACTGGATCCTAGGCGCAGCCCACGAAAGGGGGGGAACCGCAAGCGTCCCGTTTCGGTTATTATAACGCCCTGATATCGAAAATCTGCCGAACTACACGGATTCCCTAAACTTCCCCGATGAATTGGTCCATTAAGGTTTAGTGTTACTGGAACATGAGAAGTTACGGTATGCGTCATCTTTTCGCGATGTAAATTCGAAGTCAACTGGTGAGGGTGCGCCCCGCTTCCTGCATAATGATAAAAGACTAAGGAAAAAAAATACTCCATAGATATACTTAGCGCTAGCATTATATCTGAGTGCGCCAGCTGAAAGCACCTGCCGCAGGAAAATGCCTTTAGTACACACGATCTAATAACCGACACTGCCAACGCAAATGTCAGAAACGCGGTTCCCAATTGGACACGCCATGGTGATTGATGTCGCGCTGCCGCACATCGCCGTGCAGCGACGTGGGCCCGGAAATGCTCGCAACGAATCATTTGTCTGCGCGATGTTTGTAGCTGTGCTTGAGGATATCATCTGAATAAGTGGTTTCCCCCTCTCTCCCAATGCCTTATTGAAGCCTGTATAGGCAGTGCACTCGGCTCGATGCCATATATACCCCTCCTGCGATTGGTGTCTGTAGACAGGCTCTCTATTTTCGAAAAGCACTGATAGCTTCTTATACGCCTCTGGAAGCTTCTTATCCTTATAAGATTGACATGTTAGGCCTTTCTTCCGGCTGACTCAATACGCGAATTTACTGAGAATTGTTTATGTTCAACTTTGAGTATGCATACGCGCAATTTCCACGTTACGTGCGTTCGCACAAGAACAAGAGTTCGGACAAAATGCTCATGAAGAGAACATAACTTTGCAAGAACGTTCCGGCATGAAGCTTCGGGCATGAACCTTCGGACAACAATTAAGCCGCACGAAGCCCACACTGCATACAGGGGAGGCAGTTTCCCGAATGAGCGCGCAACACAAGGATCGCGCGACCTGACTTCAATGTTCTGGTCCAAGAACAAAGTTCTGCTTGCTTTAGGCCGTCCAAGAACCTTCAGAAAACCACTTATGTGGCAACACCGTGTAATCAGTCTGTTGTCTTTTCTTTTCTTTTACTCCCTTTTACTCTTTATTGATTCTTTGTATCACTGCACGTTTCTCTTGCATAATAACCATGACCGAGGTGTGGCCTTCTTGACGCCGAAATCATCTTTCTCCGTCCTCTTTTTACAACCATGGAATTCTGCCGAGGATCGAACCATCCCTCTTCTCACCAGGCTACCATAACTGCAGCTTCCCCCTTACGACGTACCGACTCGCGTTCTCCAGCCCACATACCCTCAACCCATCGCTTGAACAGTGGATGTCGGCGCTGACCAGCTTGGCACCGAAGCTTTAAGTATCTACTGTTGCAAGTAGCCCTTCATTCGACGCAGGCTCGGGGCCTCCTGTACTTAGGAGGCTCACCATTTCCCCGTCCCAATACTCTCTGCCTCAAATAAAAGTTTATTCCTCTTTTCCTCCTCTCCGTCCTCTTGATTCGTGGTCATCTTTTTCCTCGCCCAATACTTGCAACCATGCTTCTACAGCTATCACTGAATTCGCGAAGAATATTGAGGGACACACGTTCTAATGAAGGATCAAAATGTGACGCCAAAGAACCGAGGTGTGACAATTTTGTGGAAAAGGTTACCACTTCTGCAAGCGTGTCAAAAATAAGATGTACACATGAAAGTAAAAGAAAATTAATGGACCCCTTCCCCCGGGAAACAGGGGTGCAGGCGAAGCTTCACCTGTGTTGTAACGAAAACGACCAAATTATATTCAATACGCAATGACTTCAAAACGAAAATGGAAACACTTCCGAATCAAAATGAAAAAAAAAAAACACAATGACCGAAATAAAAACGCAAAGCCATCGATCGGCCGCCACGAAACCCTTTCATTTCGCTGAGCTTTATCCGAACGCAAATGTTGGATATACGTTATTGTAAATCATGCGTTTGAAATTATCGGTAACGTTTACGTTGTTCAATGACTGCCCATCTTCCGCGGTGCTTTACGGTAACTTTTGCGCACTCGACACGGGGACACAGAAAAAGGTGACACGAACACAAGCGCAGTGACAACACGGCTGCGCTTGTGTTCGTGTCACCTTTTTCTGTGTCCCCGTGTCGAGTGCGCAAAAGGTACCGTTAAGATGTCAAACCAACTAGCCCGCGCCTATCCGTGTTATTCCGCGGTGCGAACCACGCGCAGCCTACCGATGCCGCGCTAGTAGGTGAGCTGCCCGACGACAGAGAGTTACAGGAGCAACGATGCAGCGATGCGAGCGAGATGATGGGTTTCCATTGTGAACGAGATATAGCGCGACACTTGTGCTTGATCGCCCGCGCCAGCTGCGAACGGCGAGCGAGAGATGCGCCCGAGACGGTGAATCTCCGGGAGTGTTTCGATTTATTGTTCGGTCTTGATAATCACCAACAGGGGCCCGTCAGCAAAGTTAACAATGACCCGCCACGGTGGCGCAGTGGCTAAGGCGTGGCGCTCCAGAGCACGAGGTCGATTCCCGGCCGCAGCGGCCGCTTTTCTGATGGAGTCGAAAAGCAAAAACGCCCGTGTGTACGAGATTTCGGCGCACGGTAAAGATTCCCAGGTGGTCAAAATTATTCCGGAGCCCTCCACTACGGCGCGCCTCATCACCTGCGTGATGAGGCGCGCCATCATCAACTCTACCATCACAAAATCACACACAGTTATAATGGGCTGAGGACCACGTACTCAGTCAGACAAATGCTTCTTGACACGCTGGTGACTATATTTAACAGGATGAAGGACGAGCACAGGACGTGAACACAATTGACCACAGAACCATTCGGACACTACGGTTTCGGCTTATGCGGAAATCACAGCTAATGGTTTAAAAGGTGACAACGAATTCCGGCAGTTCGGAAAATCTGAGAACGGCTCGCACCAGCGGCAAACGAGAAATTCAACTGACATTCCACTGGGACGGGAAGACTGCTCAAGCAGGGACGTAGCTGGGAGTGGTGAGACCGCCTAGAACACTGTCACGGGCGACCAGGAACGCCAGCATCCGGCAGTAGAAAGGGAGGCTCAGTAGTCGGCGCACAAGCAACACGATGAGGACACCCAACGAGCTATCGAGCCTTGGCGGCGGGTCGCGACGGCCTTGCCTCATGGTGGCCTGTGGACCAGGCGCCCCACGGGGTAGTGTGCACGGTACCGTGCTCTATTCCACCGCTTGGCTTGTGCCCGTCTTCGCTCGCGCCCTTCCGATCACTCAACGCGCGGCCCCTCGTCCCTGTCGTTGTTTCCTCTGGATCAATTGCGGGGCCATTTCCTTGAGTGGCCATTCGTCACAAGCACAGTGGATACGTGCCAAAGACATCAAGGGCTTCTTCATAATCATCATCGGCATCATCACCGTGAAACCAGGTGGATAAAGTTAAATTTGCCGCAAGGCGTTTTGGTGTACGCCACCACCGACTACGCAAGTGAGCCACTGCAAGTTCTTTTTTTTTTTTTGAAAAAAGGTAAGAATAAGGGAAGGAAGAGATGAAAGGAAACAAGAATGTCGCCATTCATTCTGCAGACCCGGCACCACAGTCTTATTCAAGCGAAGAGACTACATGAGTCGTTGCAACAAAACTTGTTGATGAGCTAATTGGTTCATGAGTTAAGGTAAAAACAATAGAGCAGTAAGCTGACGTGGACCAAGAGAGAAGCAAACCACACATACAGTCGCCATCTCGACGTTGTGCGGTTGCCCACACAGAAAAGAGTTCAATGTAGGGGAGGTGCGATGTAACAAACCTTGTCGAGCTAGTTGGTCCATGACTTAAGGGGGAAAACCGAAAGGGCGTCTGTATATGCCTTTTGTTTCTCTTTTCGCACATGTCAGCGTAGCGCCCATGGTATGGGGTGCGACATCGATCAGTCAGAAAAGAGGACAAAATAATAGCGCTGCGCTCTTTCCTGGTCGCCTATTCTCGGCCATGGACGTGCCACGTACAGGATCTAGGCGGCGCGTGCAGAAATCACCTCAAGGTACTGCCCGGAAAGAATTTGCATGCCGCCAATGCCCTGTTACGATCGATAGTGACACGTGCGGCACTCTCCTCATTCCCTCTCCTCTCGCCAGACGCGCACAAGCAGCCTAATATGCGGTGCAGCGACATCGAGGTGACAGTGCGTTGGTGTTCACGCCCCAATTTTATTCACGCTTTCTTTTTCATGTATTTCAGCAGAGAGGCCGTCTCCGTTCTTTGGAATGATGTACGATGTGCTTTGCCGCCCATGCTTTGTTTGGTAAGGGAAGAGAAATGGTAAGGATACAGCTGCCGTTTGCCATTGAAAAGTTGTTATCGGCTACTCACGACCAACTATGGATACGAAAACCCCGCAGTGCAGACAGGCTGCTTAAGATAGCTAAGGAATGAATAGACAATTCTCTAAATTTCTGGCCATTTTCTGGTCGGCGCTCCTCGGCTTGCGCTCAAGCTCACATGTGTAACATTTGAGCAGAGAGCTCTCACCTCAATTAAAACCATGGGCGGACCCGGTCCATCAGGAATTCGTCCCACGACAGAACACCATTCTAAAATAGCAGAGCACCTGTGGAAACCGAGGCAAAAGCAACGTGGATCTACCAATACCACTATTGCAGGAAACCGGGTAGTAGATAAACCCGCCGCTATCTTGCTTAGGCTTTCCATGGCCTTGATCGATCCTACTAAATAGGAACAAATCACGGGTACATTTGCCTCTTTAAGTATCATTGCATTCATCGGTTATTCTGTTCTCAAAGCGTTTGCAGTGAAAATGCTGTCGTTGATTCCTATACGCTAAACCACGTTTAAAACTGCAACGGCGCCAAATCAAGAATAACCAGGAATCACAAAGGGTTAGCAACGCGCTTTCGCGCTGATCTTGAAATACGCCGGTGGAACGGAGCTCATTTATTATGCCTAGCCTACATTTTCTGATAATTCTTGTGGGGCTTACCCGGCGGACTAGCTGTATTTTTGGGAGAAGCTTCAGAAGCACGTTCACAAGGTCCCGGAGAATTCCAGGGTCACGTCATAGTACGCGGCCATGCAAATTGGGGAGGGGGGTGGGGGACCTCCGAACAGGTCATGCAAAAAAATGACGTGATTGCAGACACTTTCGTCTGTTGATTACGGCAGGTTATCTGAGGTTCTCTTCTCCATCCTCTCCAGCGTGAACTTCTAACGATTGTGCGCTATCCCGAAAAGTGTAGCCCGCATTGCAATTACTGTGCGAGCTGGCAAGAATTCGACTAAACACACCCTGCTGTTTGTTAAGAGGTGCATGGAGATAGAAGGCCATTTCATCACGACACCGGTCAGCCTTTATTGCAGCAAAACTGTGCTAGCACTCCTCTGGAAAATTTTCTTCACTCGCAGCTCCCTGCACACGGTGTGCTGTACAAGGTCAGCATCTGTGTTACAAGAAAATTGGCTGCGTATCTGCTCCTTTCGTTGGAAATGCCGTCAAAAGACGATAGTCTTTATTGGCTTTTGCGAAGTAAATGCCTCCCCTCGCTTTCCCGCTCACCTCTCATGTTGTTCCTCTTGCGTCGCGCTCCTCCCAAGATAAAGACGCCAACGGTTTGCTTAAATCATTTTAAATTTCCAGCGTTCCACTGCTCCAAACCGGGTGTCTCGATGCGAACGCTGCCGTACGGCGAAGATGCGCGTTAATCGAGGCGCCCTACTTCAACGTTTATAGAACCGCGTTTCCTTACTCCACGTGCGTTGCAAGCAGAACGTGGAACCTATCTAGTAGAACCTTGCGTAACGGTTGTTGGTTGATTTCTTATAATGGCGCCAGAAGCTATAGTGGCGCGGGCGACAGCAGGCAACGGCGGAGTGAATTCTTTTTTTGCAGTTGATGAAGTATTTACTTTCGCAAAAGTCAAGCATGTTTGATTTTTTTATGAAGTAACACTGCAAATATCACTTCTGTATTGATTTGTTGGCTAATATTTGCGTAATGTCTTATTCTTCTTCAACAATGTTGACAAGTGTGAACATTACACCGGACATAGACGGGTAGATTTAGCTGTGACTATATAAAACTATTGCGCAAGCATTGTCTTGCTTTGGCCGGGTGGTTGAATCGAGTCACAGACAGACAGACGGACAGACAGACATAAAGACATACAGACAGACCAAAATTTCTGGGTTTAAGTAGCCCAAGAAAGACTATGGTCTTTAAAATCCTTTTATTCTTTTCGAAGATGCGGACTCAAGAAACAGGCCTGTGGCTCCAAATCTTGTATGGTTGTTGTTGTTGTTGTTGGAAAACGTTTGTTCAGAGAAAGGGAGAGAGGAGGGGGAGAGGAAGAGTTAGGAGCGGTAGGAGGCCATCCTATTCCGGTAGGCCACGCAGGGACGCCGCCGCCTTCGCCCGAGAGATCAGGGCTTCCTTACATAAAATAATATGGTAGTACACAACGTGACTGAACCCCATACGCTGACGTCGCTTGCGGAAGACGTTTGCTTCTATCGATTGCATTTTAATTCTCAAGCGTCCCTGACGTCAGTTGTAAAAAAGGGTTCGCCGTACAAAAGTAGAATCGCGGAGATTAAGTTGTAACTTCTTTGCAAATTACTTGCGTTTGAGCTAAAAGTTACGGTATTTTTTTTTGTTAAAGTCCTACCTTGGCCAATCTATTGCGCCGATGATGATGACGTCACCACAGATGGTGTATAGAGGGGGCATGAAGTCTTTTAAGTTGTTATAAGGCAAAGTTCCACCGCTAGGCTGTAACAGGATTCACTTCGGAGCATTCATATGCAAAAAAATACAAATGCAGTATGTATATAGGTGAGAAAAAACCCAAACAAGCGCTCCACACATCCTTGTTGGGAACTCAAGCCGTGGCGGCAAGACTTGGCTTAGCTCCTACCTCTTACCAGCCCAATATAAAGCTGTGGCGGGTCTTTTTTTAGTTTGATAAAAAAAAGTCGTAGTTGGTCCTGTCATTTGCTCACAGCCGCAGCTATGACAAGGCAATGCGGAAGAAATTGTGTTTGGTAAGGTTTTTGTCAGCTCTATATTTTTTCGCATTATGCGTGATTGGAACTTTTATCCCGTGCCTATTTTTTTCAAAATTGAGTCCGCTCAGCCACCTGTGCGTGTTGCAAGGCAGATACGCGAGTATAACGTTCCCCCGGAACCCTCTTACTCGCAGTTTTGCGCCCTGCTACTGGGTCAGCCACTGTAAAAGGACGTTTCAGCAGACTCATTCTTCCCCCATATGCACATTTTCTTCAGTGCTTCTTATTTTATTCGTTTTGTGACAGCTTTGTGATTTTGAACTCCGAGCTTTGCGACCTCAATAAATTATGGAACGGCAGTAGTAGCTCTAATAAAACGCGCACCAGAATTCCGCCAAAAAAAATATTTCATATTTATTTTCCTTTACTTTTTTGCTTTGAATTATTGTCGCCTTATGCTTCTCTCTTGCGACATTTGTCGCGTTTTTGAGCTCAGTAGTTCGTTAAACTGCAATTCTGAACTTCCGTTAACACCGCTTCACTCGTGCATAAACAATGCTCGCAGTTATAGTATCACGACATCTCGCCCCTTGGGGGAATTTTTCCCCATTTGCCACCTTGTCTAGTCTTACCTCACCTCGCACACCGCCAAATGTGGCGCCTTCCACCCGACTTCATCTTACCGCTCGTAATTTTTCATTCTTAGAAATCACTTACATCAAATTTTACTTGTTCTCTTTTCGCCTTGAGCACCACCGAGTGGGTTTTGAAACTCCTGGAGCATGACACTGCCTCGGCGCGGTCTCCTGAAATATGCAAGATTGAGTAGGAGGAATGTGCTGCGATGAACGATGCCACATTTTCGGGGCAATATTTTATATGTGTCTTCCCTGGAGATTACTGTCTCTGCACAGAATTTGAGGGGCACTTGCCAGGATAGCTTTGCAGCCGCGAGCCGTCTCCCCAACTCTACTTTTCGTTCTCGCCTTCTGCTCCAAGTTATCCGACTTGCGTGGAATAATGCAGCGAACACTTCTAGTAGAATGAATGCGTTGTTTCGTAAGAAGAGACAGCGCTGATAAAATGGATGAAAAATGAAAGGATGGAAGCTTGGCGGCGGTGCGCCGTTACCTCCCTGTCGCGCTCCGGCGTCAAAGCGAACATCGTCGCACAAATACCGAGTGACACTAACATTCCTTCTCATTGGTGTGCCGTCTAGCCTCGGCTCTTCCACGGCCACGCCATTTCTCAAACCGGGCATGCACTGAGCCACCTCTTCCTCCCCTTGCCATAAAAATGTACTTCGTTTTTGTAACGCCATTGGCATCATGAAGAAGTAAAGGCAAGAAATAAACCACCTACAAACTACGCTTTCGTATGGTTTACTAAACAGGGCTGAAAGAATACAACGTGCGAATACGGGTGGGATTTCAAGTTTTATTTCATGTATTGAAAATAAATGCAGATAGCGCCGCGTAGACAAGCTGAGTAACGAGTGCATCGATGCGAGTAAAACCCGACTACCCATAACGAGAATTCAAAGCAAAAGTGCGCCCCAGACGTCGTTCTCACTGCGATGTGGACTAGACGGTATTTGTAGGTAAAATAATAGGCGGCGCGATTCATTCAGGTTGTGTAAGCACCATCGCACGTCTCGTGCGGCACCAAGATTGAGGGAAAATTGCTTTGACGTATGCGCCGAAAGCGCTACCAGTGGCTGCTGCGGCCGCGATGTTTCGCTTGGTAGGTTTTAGTTTTTCAACTACACTATACCGGTGACTCACTCACTTTCAACCTCCGTTTACGTTACGCGAAAGGTCATGAAGTGGAGAGAGGGGTGAAGTGCGTTTTTAACACCAGAGCTGTTTAGGCCAAAACAAATTCTTCCGATGGAGACACAAAACCGCGAGAGAACGTGAGCGCATGCCTCGCGGCGGCCGCCCGGCTTCCCCGATGTGAGGCGCCGGGCAGGACCTTTGCGCCTCACAAGAAAAAAAAAAAGCGAGCGCACGTGCACGTGCGCCTCGCGGTAACCGCCGGCGTCGTCCAGGCTTGCGCGTGGGCTCTCACCACACGAGGAGCTCTCACCTCAGTTGTCGTCGCCGTGCAAAGACTGGGAAGTGAAGGGTCTGCCCAGCCAAAGACAATGACGACGAATCTGCCAAACCATCTGACCACAATCCACACGCGGAGGCGACCACCGGACCTGCTGACGAAGTGGAGGAATTGAGATAGTGTTTGTTCTCACACGTGTGCTCGCCGGCTTCACCGCTTTAAAAAGGACGGGGTACACTCAATGAGACTCCTGAGTGCGCCCATTGTTTCCTTCTGGACAAACACACGGAAGCATCGGCGCAAGGGAAAGCGAATTACGAGTACAAGAGCGGGGAACTGCTCTTGGTGCAAATACAACGTGTAGCGCTGCTTGGTCAGGCGGGTACAATACCCCTTTCGCTGCTTCAAGGATACCAAAAAGTTAGTAGCGTAAATGAAGCGGGGGGATACGCAGACTGAACGAAGGCAGAACTTGCGACCCCGTTTACTCCCACGGGGTAAGCAAACTGCACATGCGCAAAGAAAAACTCCCCGACTTGCTGGTTGCCTCCGTTGGAGGTGTAACTGTTTCCCGAGAAAATAAACGTGCGTTTTCCTTGGCCTACAATGGGACGCGGAATGTTTCATGGAGCAGAAGGGCAAGGTAAAAACATAGAGGCTGAAAAGGGCCAGTTGAATATTCGCCAGGCTGTACCGTTAAGACAACATTGCTCACTGAGCTTTTTGCAAAGTACAAGAGCTGTGTGGGGGGAAAGAAGGCGGTCAACAAGGTTAGGCGCGTCGAAAATTCGGCCTAGAGCTATCGAGTGGGGAGTTGGAGCTCGGAGCGCACCATCAGAACAATGCGATTCGTACCGTAGATACTGCGTGTGCCGTATATCGCCCTTCACGGCTCTTACATTGAGAGAGGAGATGACTTTTCTACAGTGTGCAGCCGTCAGTGAAGGCCGTTATGGGGTTTTCGGGCACAAATGCTCATTTCCGGCAAGGATGCTGCCACCATCACTGTGTTGGCCGTGCCTTTGGTGCACGATTTGACTGCATCATACGGGATCGATTCCGCCCGTAACGGCAGCAGAGAACGGCGACTGCGAGCGTGTAACAATGATTATCACTCCTCGACAAGCCCTGGCTCATTTGTGGTTAATTACCCACTTAGATTAGCCCTGTAAGCGCTCGTCCCCTGATCTATTCGGGGCTAATTGCTAGCAGACTAGACGACTACAGTCAGATGTGGTACTACTCCTAATCGCGCTAGCTGTATGTATTACACGGTATGTATTCGGTGTTGATATCACGGCTCCCAGCCTGTGAAGCTACGGCGTTGCCAAAGAAGAGTTACGGCCGTAAATGAGCAGCAGGCCGAACTTATCCTAATTATCAAGTGAAATACCGCGTGTAAAACTAAGCAGTAATAGATTACTTCCATTACCTTGACGTTTCTTATTTCTGTGTGCTTTTTCGCTCACTTCCTAGGCCCATATCGGTAATTAGAAATTTCTGTTTGCACACAGAAAATATGTGGCCCGAAACAAATAGCGTTATTAAGGGAAGCTTACCTGGCTGGGGTTCGCACAGAAAGGCGAACAAACGAAAGCGACGAAAAGGGCGGAAATAAAATAAAGCACTAAAAATATTTGCTAAGTATCACCAGGCTTTCGCCTTCAAAACGTAAGCAGATTTAAGTAGTCCGAGGTTTTTTATTTACATTGTTGTAGCCTTCCTCCATGCATGCTTTTTTTAACGTTGACATATTGGCCTTCGTTTTCACCTGAACGTACTGTGCAGTGTGTCGTATTCCCCTCGTCTGTTCTCTCCTCCCTCATTGCACAAGTGTAAGGCAAGAAATTCTGTTCGGGCTCATAAAGCAGCTTGCGCCACTTCTCAATCAATGGGCGCACCAGTGCTCACAATGAGCCTGGCCCACTCTATCTTGAAAGCCATGCTTCAATGTCAGTGACAGACGATGCGCTGTATTTGGGCGGGGAGCCGGGCGCTTAATGTACGCCACCTTTCACGGAGTCCGTGCTTCCTTGCGAAAGAGCGCCTCCATTGGGTTCATCGCTCTATCGTCAAGTGACAGATAAATACCTAAGCATAATCGTCCCAACAATACAAACGCCCAATCCTGATTTCATTGTACTTTGCTGGAATCATTTTGCGCTCTGTTAGCAACAAGTGCTACTTCACGCCGATGAACAGCTCTTCTCTCCGGGAACACTTCTCCCTAGAAGAAGGTTGTTGCGAAATGAGCGGGGAAAGCAAAAAAAAAAAAAAAAACGCGTAGGCCATTTCCCCATGCCAGCATTGCGTAAGCTCATCATTAGGAGGCCTACAGATCGCAATAAAGGTAAGAATCCGATAGGGTTCGACACGAGCACTTATAAATACAGAAAGAGTATGTCTGAGAAGGAAAGCAGCCAATCAGCGCAGAAATACAACTACACCACGTGCATACAAAAAACATCCGCGGATACAGATTGACTTTCTTGGGAGTGAAGGCACGGAATTGGGGTTCACGCAATGTAGGAGGTGCAGAAGAATCTTTCATGAAGCCTTTCTAAAGGGAGGCTATCGCGCCTGGCCTAACCCGGCGCTAGAGGTGCAACGTGGCATTGCTCCACCACTACACTTAGAAAGAGATGGTAACGCATATCTTCTGCGCCAGGTCGGCCGCGCTGGGAAAAGTGAAAATTTCTGCGCTAAACTAAACCCCGTAAAGTGTACCTGCTAATTCCCGCGTGATGTTCAGATCAGACGCTCGGCAATACAGGTTTTGTTTTTCTGGCAGTCGCAGCCAATGTTTGGCGTCCGTCCAGCCAATTCAGTCCAAGTAGCCGAAAGGACCGAGGGCCACGCCAGTCTCTCCCATTGTGCGCATGGGAGCTGCGCTTTCGCGCGGTTATTCGTAGTGTGGGGAGTTTGCAAGCGCGATGTATGAGAGAAAAGAGGCACACTACATCGGCAGACAATGGGGCACAAATAGAACAGGTTTCTCCGATGCCACTCATGGGACACGAAGGATATAATTACTCAATACCGTAAAAACAAGTGCCGAGAGATATTGTTAGCCTCGAGATGATATGATTAGCTCGAGGTAATTTCCACGTGCTTCATCTTAAGTCTAAGCGCCCTTGCAGGGGTGCTAGTGTACTGTGGGCAGTGTTGTACACGTTCCTATCAAACAGGAACGAAAGCTCGTTCCTCGTTCATTCCCAATTTTGAAATGAGTTCCCGTTACAAGTTCCTTTATTGCGAAACGAATGCGTTCCAGTTCTGCTTCGAACATTAGGACGTGTCGTTACATGAACGTTAGATCTCATTTTTTAAATTAAAATATGGTGTCGGATAATCCTGAGGCTAAATAAAGTGAGAAATTTAAAAGTCACATCGAACTACGTATATTACACGAATAAGAACACCGCCGGCACCATATTATCTGGAGATAAAAAGAATCCAAAGAAACTCTTCTTTTTCTTTTTTCATGGAGCACTGAACAAACTCCAGACATGTTTAACTGCGATTTTGGTGCTCGTCCGTTATAGCTTCAACACATATGTCACTTTGCACTTCGGCCTTATAAATGCGCAGTCAGTTTACTGCGCTTCAAATGTGCAAATAAAAAGTTACTCACATACCTTACAGGCCCCTCACATACTTTCACATACCTCACATACTTTACAGGCCCCTTTGTAGGGAATTGAGTAAGCGGGTTACAAAAGTTACAAAAACAATAACGTGATCCACACTATCACTCTCACTGAAACTCCCAGATATTCATCAAAGCACAAGTATAACACAGATTGAAACCGACCAACTAAAGCCAGTCTGAACGCTGGCCGTCGACCATCGGGCGGCCTCTCTCAGGCATTGTCCAAACTGCGCGCGACGAAATTATGCCAAAAAATGGCGACATTCTTGTCCTTTGTCAGCACGACGCGTGCAATACAAAAGGACCTGCCACTCCCGCCGACCCATCCCCACCAGACCGGCGACAGACCACGCCGTGACGAACTGCGCGCGTACTGTGTAACTTCGAGCAGTACATCGCGAGACACTCCCGCGAGCCCGTGACCCTTCGAATGACCTCACATCAAGCGCAACTCCCCCGACAACAACGTACCCGCGCCTCGCGTGCACTAATGCGGTAATTACCCTTAAAAATATATTAGATACAGTGGTTCCACAAGGGACCTGCAGCGCCGCTCGGACTTCGACAACCTTTCCCCGACAGGGAAATATTCTATCGGCCAGACGCGCATCCTGCCCTCCCCAGACAAACGATGAAAGGTAAAAAGCATTCTCGCGGCTGCGCTGTTCACCAGCCGAACGCCGCGTAAGCTCAACCGGCATGAAAGCAAGCACAAACTGCGGCCTGCTGCGTGGTTATTCTTCTGCCTTTGACCTTCACGGAAGGGCGGGCAAATTGGCCAGCTTATAGGAAGAGAAACACAGTAGCGACTTGTGGATTTTCGTACTGGAGCCTTGGCATCAAAAAGAGCCAAATCCTAGCGATGTAACGTTTAGAGAAGGAACGCCGTTCCTGCCGTTCCTTTATAAACCTAACGAGTTACCGTTACAGTTCCACCGACCCTTAAGGGAACGGTGGCGTTCCTCCGTTCTTCCAAAAAGGAAATTGTTCCAGGAACGGCGTTCCTTGGAACGCCGTTCGGTACAACACTGATTGTGGGGCCTGTATAACACGAAGGCTATGTAACCCTGCCTATGTTACCTTGTGCCTTTGCTGCCACCTCAAATGGGGGACTTTATTTCCCCTCTATTTTGGCAAAAAACAATAGTTGTAACTCGTGAACGGGGAGAATCGCTTTGAGAACCCGAGAGAGCCACCTGCACGTTCTCATACTTGCTGAGCCGCTGCGAGAAGAAACGAACGTCGCACACCTTTTAATTTATTTGCCACGTAAAATCAGTCTTGCTTTCTTTTCCTATGTTTTTTTTTTCTTCATTTTGCCTTCAGGTCACTTCTGAGTTGCTACTGCATTTTAACAAAACTTTAGTTTGTTTTTGTTCCCCTAAATATCAGTATCAAATGTGCGTGCCTATTGTCCTTCCAATTAAAAACGCAGGAAGGAACGAAGCAGAAGCATCGGCGCTGCAGAGTGAACGAACCAATATGCGTGCAGTACTGTTTCTACTTTAGCCATATTTATTTCCTGCTTTACCACCCCCAATCAGTAGAAATATACTCTACCTCCCGGTTCCACTTTTCTTCTGCAATTTCTCTCATATTCAGTGAAAACGAATTCATATGAAAAATATTCAGCGTCTATTGGAACAATGAAGAAATCGATATCACAGCTCGTCGTTCTGCGAGACCGGCTGGATCGCTGCTCCCTTCAAGCGGCCGGATGGCCCCACCTTGTGTAACGAGTCCCACTCTTGATGCACCCAAGCAGGCACGAACTGGGTGTGGCTGTCTTGTTTACACTAACAATTCCCGATTGGAAACAAAGAATGTTGGTTCATTACGTTATCGTTTCCTTTGCATCATTTACAGAGCATCCTATGCAAAGTACACGATGTCTCCGGCATCGTTTATTTTGTATATGATGCCAATAAACCCCATTGTTCATTGTTTATATATATAAGAGATGAAGGAATGCATGGGAATGTAACAACAATAGTCACCCTGATAGCAGTCTGCCGCATTATTTGTTCGACATGGCCATATTTTCAGCGTAATTATGGTTGGCCTCCGATCCACCAGTGCACTGCCGCCTTTAGAGCAAGTGAGATATAGTGAATGATATAGGATACCTGCTTTTTCTGTATAATGTTTCCTACTCTGCCTACCCTCTAATTCTGTTCATTGCAGCGAATACATAACTTTTATAGCCTTTTTATGGCGAGGGTGAGATATTCTAAACACACACTGAGCCGCAGAGGCCTGTGTAACGCAGTGCTGTTACTGATGGTAATTAGACCGCCATTTTCTAAAGCTTGTATGGCATGAATTTTGTATAAACCAGCAATGATTTGCAGAGTGAGATGTTGTATATAATATTGGTTTTCATGAAGCTAGATGAGTCTACAATAAATATGCTTTACTTTGATTTGATGTGATTTTATATTATTGGCTGGGGGAGCGCACGTGCCCGAACGCCAGCCAACGTGTCTCGCATCGGCTCCCGGTTCACTTCGTCCAACCGTGAGTTCTGCTCAAAGGACCCGCCTTTACGAGTGACCAAGCGATTCTTCAAGTTACCGGCTGCCCGTACATACCAGTTTCGACCACCCTCGATTAGAGACTGGACAATTATAATGGTTTTTGTGCACCGCTGCCGCTAAGCCTACGTGCATCGGCGTGGCGCCAGCGCTCGAGCCAGCTACTCCGCGGGGCTCGCGGGAGAACTTGCTCGTGGCGTTCCTTTCGCGCCAGGGCTCATGTCGCACACCGGCAACATTCTCCGGCCTCCATTTCTTCAAATCGGCACCCAACCGCCCGCGATGATTGAGCCACCAGTGGGAACCCAGACCAGTAATGAATACGTCGAAGAAGAAGGCTGTTCTACCCAAATGGACCACGAAGAAGCCGACGACGATCCAACCGGCGGCTGGAAAACCTGGACACGTGTCAAGCCAAACAAGAAAACGGCCATCACGAGACTGGATCGGGTAAGTAGGCCCCGCTCCTTGCTCTTGCTAAGACCGCTCTCGAAAATAAGTGTTAAAGATATTCCCAAAAACGCACTAGCAATGCTTATCGGCGCATCAGCTCCCTCATCGGAACTAGCTGAGCTCGCAGCTCATCGATATGATGTAGCAGGTAACAGCATCCAACTGACTGTGTACGATCCTGCACATGCCTCCAAGCTAACGGCTACCACTCATGTCCGCTTTATGCATCACTCCCAAGAGATCATCGTCCCTGTTGAAATCAAGGCATCTCCAAATCGTCCCAATACATCCCGCGGGGTTATCACAGTTGAAGCAGGTGATTCTAATGAAACAATCCTTCAGTGGCTTCGCTGCGAGCAGGCGGACATTTTGGCTGTTCAACGCATTGGAAAGACCAATCGAGCAGTCCTCACCTTCGATTCACCTACACTTCCTCGAGTGGTCAAATATTACATGGCCATCGTACGGGTTAGTCCATACGCCCCTAAGCGAATGGTCTGCTTCAACTGCCATAACATCGGACACATGGCTAAATACTGCCCCAAGCAACCAGTCTGTAGAAACTGCGGCCGCACCCACAATCAGGAAGAGCCTTGTGAACGTACGCTCTTCTGTGTGGCCTGTAAAGAAGATGGCCACCTGGCCCTAGACCCGAAGTGTGCCAGCAGAAAAGCAATCCCACGACAGCACTCTCAGCGCGTTCAGGACGGGGTTTCTTGGGCGGACTGCGTACGTGGACAATCGAAATCTGCTCCAGAAAGCGGGATGCAATCCCAAACTGTGAAGTCAGATGCGACCTCAGCCGCGACCTCTATTAATGAGGCTATTTTGGCACAGCTGGACAGCCTGCGCTCTGAACTCCGTCAGCTGCGAGAGGAGAACGCGCAACTCAAGGAGGAGATTGCCACGCTCCGTCAGGGTACTCCTCACCAGTCGCAGCTACAACGAAAGACTGATTCATCCAAGCTTCCCCCGAAATCAGCGCAACGTATGCGCCCGAACATTTCGACGACCCAGCGCCGTAGTCGCAGTGCTAGCAATAAACGAACCCCGACATCTAAACAGCATCCAAAGGAGAGTACGGATTTTATACAAATCCTTAAGTTCATTCGCGCGGATCTCCAACAGGAACGGCGTGAACGCCAAACGGATATAGAAAGGCTCCGTACTCTTTCCGACAGTTACGCCTCGGAAACAAAGTCCATGCTGCAATTAATTACCAGTAAACTCCCGGGACTGCCCAACGAGGTTGAACCGCCCCCTAGAAAGGTTGCACCAAGAAACGCGCTGACTCAATGAAGCACTCCCTTAAGATACTACAGTGGAACTGCCGTAGTTTTACTCAAACCAGCTCCATACTTTCAAACCGCACCCCTCACATTTCACCCTTCTTAATTCTACTTCAGGAAACGCGGGTCACTCCTCAAGTCTATGGCTTTACGACTTTTACAGAACCTTCAATTACGAGAAGGGGCCTAGGCCGTAGCCCACAATGCACGCCCTCAATTATTGAACAAACGGCGGTCCTGGTCAGATCAGACCTGGGTTGTTACAAAATTTCTGTCCCTGGCCAAAATTCAGAACATCATGAGGCTGTCATCGTCCACCTTCGCCTCCCGGACGGCAAGCCACTGATTGCAGCCTCGGTTTATTACAGACCAGCAACTGGCTCTCAAAAATCTATTGCGTACAACTGGCTTCGGCACTTGGTATCTAAATATCCCAGAACACCGATCATTATCGGCGGGGATTTTAATGCCAAAAGTACGACCTGGGGTTACACTCAAACAGATGGCCGTGGTGCCCGCCTCGAGGAAACCTCGGAAGACTGTAACCTCATTATCATCAATGATCCCATGCAACACACGCGGATTGGCCTACATCCCAAGCAACAGAACTCCTCCCCAGACCTTACTTTAGCTTCGCCTGGCATTGTCAGGGACTGGAGCCCCTTTACAACAACGTGGGACAGCGATCATTGTCCTATTCTCATCACTCTTAACGGAAAACGCTTCCGAACACGCCAGCGCCTATCCCGAATCAATTGGACAACCTACCGGCACATGTCCTCTTTGTCCACGCCTCAATCACTCGAACAGATCATTACTACTTTCCAGGAAGCCAAAGATCTGTCTTGTGAATACATTGACTGTGACGACAAAACCCCGGCTATGGACGCCCACATGGCGAACCTGTGGAAGAGAGCTCAAACTCTTACCACCCGGTACCTTGCTAGCGGGAAACGTCGCCGTGATCTCCTCAAGATGAGAAAACAATACAAGCTAATTAGGGAATACCAACGCTCGCTCGCCAACGAACAATGGCACAGCCTCTGCGCAAGACTCGGCAAGGAACGCGGCCTCTCCAAGTTATGGCAGGTGTACCGTGGGATGTCCGGCAAGCGCAAGCATAAGTCTACGCTGTTCTCCACACTCACTCTAAAGGACACCCCAGAAGCTGTGGAACAGCAGCTCATAACTACGTTTTTTCCCCACGCTTCCCTCACTCCTCATCCCCCTCTACCCAACATACCAGTATCGGAGCCTGTTGAGGAGCTAGATCTCCCCTTCACGTTTGCGGAGCTCCAGGCTGCCCTCCACCAAGGCAAACCACGTTCGGCGCCGGGCCATGATGGGCTCACTTGGCAGCACCTTTGCAACCTGGATGAAGCTACCCACCTAGTGCTTCTGGACGTTATCAATGACCTTTGGGCTACAGGGACCGTTCCGGACAACCTCAAGCTCACGCTCGTCCATCCCATTCCAAAGCCTAACAAAGACCCCTCCAACATGACTAACCTTCGGCCCATTTCCTTGACACCAACAATCTGCAAACTCATAGAGCGTCTCATAAATAATCGCATGAAACACTACATGGAATACGTCCGGCCATGGCTCCACCCATCACAAACTGGCTTCCGACCACACCTGGGTACCCACGACTGTTTATGGTTGCTGCGACGAGTGATCAATCGCACTTCCACAGCAGGCAACCCCGACTATGTCCTTGCCATTGACATGCGTAAAGCGTTTGATCGCGTGAGCCAAACGGCAATCCTTACAGAATTGGCACAAGCATTCCCAAGCCAGCGAGCCCAAAACTGGATCCGGTCCTTTCTAGACAACCGCCCCATACGTTTGAGCGCCACGCACCCGGGATGGAGCCCCAAGACCTATTACCTGGACAGGGGCGTGCCTCAAGGCTCTATCCTTGGACCTGCGCTTTTCAATTTGGCAATGGCCCGTGTAGCACGGCAACTAGAAAAGGATTCTGCTGCACGCTTCGCGATCTATGCTGATGATCTTACTGTATGGACCGAAGCTGCAGACTACACATCAACTGAAGACATGATCACTGAGTTGCAGGCCGCAGCTCACAGCCTCACGTCGAACCTTCCAACGTTAGGGCTAGACTTGGCTCCTGAAAAAACAGAGTTTTTGGTGGTGCACGGACGGCATAACATACCTCCTGATATGCACCACACCATCTATCTGTCTGACACACCAATTAGGTCTGTGTGCGGCAAAATTAGACTGTTGGGTATCCCATTGGCCAGTCACAACAGCGCACAGTGCTGGATAAAGCAACTTCGATGTACCTGGAAGCCAATGCTTCATATAATCTCTAGAATGTCAAATAAGTACGGAGGGGCCCAACAAGCGGCTTGCATTACTCTAGCACGAGCAGTGGCTCTAGGCCGCCTTCTCTACGGCGCCCCTGTATATACCCTCTCAAACAGTCACAAGAAGCAATTAGCAGTACTACACAGGGCCACGCTCCGAACAATAACTGGTTTGCCGCGACATACCCGTATAGATGCCCTCGAAAAGGCCGCTCCTCTGCCTCCTGTGGAAGCTCTGCTTTCTGAAGCTGCCCTCCAACACGAACAACGTCGATCTCTTACGGGTCAGGGAGCGGCGCTCGCAGCGTGGGATGCTCGAACCATGTTGCCACCACCGCTGAGTCCGGCACCGCCTGCCCCCTGGGAAAGGCCACTTCTGACATCGCCACATCAGCGACCTGGCATTCCCAAAGCAAGGAGGTGCCCTCGACAAAAAGCCCTTTGTCGCATCCTGGGGGCGAAGCTCCCAGATGAAACTGACATCTTTACTGATGCCAGCCTGGACCACCACCGAATTGGCCTCGCGTGGCATTGTCCAGCACGACCCGAATTTGATGGTTCCATTACGAAGCATATACTTTATCCGTCTCCCACTGAAGCCGAACTGCGTGCCATTCTCCATTCCCTGGACCATCTTGCCTACAACGTCTCTGCTCCACTACCCGCCCGCATTCGTATTCTCAGTGACTCCAAAAATGCTATTGACGAGTTCAACAAGGCTTTCTCTGACCATCCTACTGTCCACCAGATTCAAGCTATGGTCAACATACTCGCTCAGAATGGCACTAAAACTCACCTGGCATGGATACCGGGACACATGATGCAGGGACATGGCAACCAGACCGCGCACTCTGCGGCTAGGGAGAGCCTTCTCGTAACCCCTCCGCTGGATGACCAATCCCCTGCTGCTGTCTCGCCCACCTCCTTTCGCCTGCAGCTGGACCACGCTCGCCACGTGCGCCGATGCCGCCTAGCATCAAGCACTCCGCTTGGCTACCTACACGGCGTCCCTTCCCTACCACGCCCAGCCGAAATTTTCATTAATAAGACTCTTGCGAACGCTGCTGTCACTCCTCACATAATATACAAATGGATTCACCCTGGGACGTCACTACCCTCACGTTGTCCGCACTGTTCAGCGACTTCTATCGCGGACCTGAACCATTTAATCTGGCACTGCACTGAATTTTCAGACCATCGATATATTATCGAAAATGCACTTCCAAATGGTTCTTCACCAGCTAATCCCCCATACCATGACCCCCAATTCCTTGCCGCGCTAGGCACTTTTTCCCTTGAGAGCGGTCTGGCTCGAGTAGTGTGAGCCGGGGCCTACAACCCATTTGGTCCCTGAAACTGGACAATTAGATCCTCAATGGACAATTAGATACTCTACGGCCCTTGAAGATTCAAGTAGTGTTAATCCTCCCTCCCTGCTATTCCCATTTCCCCCCTCTGGCCAACCGGCCGTCCCATCCCAATAAAGGACTTTACTACTACTACTTATATTATTGGTGAAAGCGAGGGGAGTCAGAGGCTATAAGCACAAATGGCCTCCGAGAGGCCTCAGAACCCGATTCCCAGTGTCAGAAACAAATGTGATTTTTACAATTTCCAACACAATAAAAATACCGCCGTCGTAATATACTGCTACACATTGTTCAAGACGTTGATCTTCAAATGCAAATAAACATCAAAGTACACACGCAGACATATTAACCTCTCCTTTTTTTCCCATCTCGTCTGCCGTACTTTTAGGGCCTTTAATTCCTTCTCCCCATCCCCTCAGAGTGGCATGTAGGCGGGAACATGCCGGCAAACCTCCCTGCTTTCATCTAATAAAGAGCTGTCTCCCTCTCTCTCCCTCTCTCATATCAATTCACACACTTCAAGCCCACGCTATCAGATCTCTACATCCCAATTATGTGATAATGTATTTATTTTCTATGTTCTTAACTTCTTGTAAATCAGAGGAACATTAGCAATTTACTTGGAAAACCTAATTATACATATTATGAAGGTTGCAACATCTGTGGTAGGCGGCATTTCTGGCTCGTGTGTTGTTGCAACGACGTGCTGATTTTAGAAGAAACCGGAAACACGGTTAGAAAGTGTTACTTGTTATGTGCCAGGGAAAATTCATTGCTTTGTGGGGAAATATGCAGCCTAGATGGGGGGAGTATTTTGAATTTATTCGATTATTTTATGCCTTTGCGCTTCATAGCGCAGACATTCGATTTATTAGATAGCTTCACTATGCACCGGAGAGAATACGAACAGGTCGGTTGAGACGGTGCTAATCCGCATACAGGAGCACTCATGTGTGCCGCAGGCCGATCCGCCAATTTTTGCGAAGATGTTTAAGTGAACCTTCAGGTTTGGATCAACCACTGTATCTTCCAATACTTTTTTTTGGCCCGCTACCTGAAGAACGGACCGGCCACCACTTACCGGGAGCACAAGGTGAGAACGGTGCCTTGCCTTATGCGTCCCTCCTGCATGGACCTCCAGATCTTAAAAGAGAATCCACAGCCTTTGCCTTTGCACTGCCCTAGCCGTTGTTAGCCGGGAATAAAAGTTGTGTCGCAGACTGTTGCTTCAGCACGTGTTTTGCCACGGGCAGCACAAAGGCAGAACTTTTACAAGGGCTGTCAATTCATTATAACGCCTTGGCATATTCCACGTTCGCCGTAGCCGAACACCCCTGCCCCCATTCACTGCTTTAAAGAGACCCCGCAACACATTGTTGAACGCTTTTTGAAATCTTAAATGCTTTTTTTTAATTGCGAAAGTTTGCTCTGCAGCATAAAACGGTGGAGGCGAGTGTGTTTAAATGTACGTAAACAAATCTTAAATGCTTGAAGAGCGTAGTCACCCAACACACCCAGTACTTAGATTAGGGGGTCGCAAAGTACCTCAGCCGAAAATTACTGCTCTATGCCCATCAGATAACTTGAAAACTCTCCCAAAAGATTGTTCTATGTTTCCCGGTCTTCACGTTCTTTGACGGTTTGAATTACGCACTAAGGCCATGTAACCGCTGTTGGCCGGATGTCCTTCAGTTGCAGCAATGAACGCTTTTCGATTGGAACTTAAAAAAAAAGCCACAAAAACCAAGCAGAAACGGAAGGCGTATCTGGTGCGACGAACAAATCACGCAGTGCCGCTCCGTACTGACGATAACTTTAGCTTTCGCAGTGATTCCAGACGCGAAGGAAAGAGTGAAAGCGCTTATAAAAAGTTTTGCAGGGTTCCATTAACACTTTTTGGCAACTGCAGCCAAGCTATAGTCACCATAAGGTGAACCATATTTCACTGCTGATATTTTGCCACGGGTTTCAAAACAATAAGAATATAACAAATTTTGTATCTGGGATTTTTGACGCCATCCAAACTCTGGAAACCTAGCGTGCCAGAATTCAGCAGCGACCTTTACCGCCTTCTCTCTCTCAACGCATCGACAGTCCGTCATATCACCTTCGATCCGCACATCAGAACACGGGTCAATACCTTCAGCGCTTCCCATTACGCACTCACCGCAACAATGCCGGTGAACCGTTCACGCACAATCTCCCATCTTTCGGTAGAATGAAGAAGTGAGCAAGATTGGAGAAGAGGGGCGCTCTTCTTCCGCCAGCATTTTATTGACTAGCCGCTTTGACGGAAAGCAAAAGCACAAGGGCCAAAAAAGTTCCCCAAACATGAAGGAAGAGGAATTCCGATATACGTAAAACTTAGCCCAGTTTCCGATACCTCTACTCTGAGATCTCCGTGGAAGCAGATCCAGGGGACGCCTGCCGCCTCTTGCCGATATAAACGCGCTGCAGTGCCCTGGAAACGGGCGATACGCCGACACCGTACCTGCGTGTCGCGCTGCTCCCGCTATTTATCTTGATACTACTTTTTTCCACTGAGAGTTTCCGTCTGTGCAGGAGAACAAAAGAGCAGAAAGCACAATCGATAGAGCCCCATTCCTCGACTCACAGCGACCGCTGTTCAAACTCGAAAGCTTCCCACTCAGAGTCTGCACCACGCTCGATACTGGAATATTGTGATGGGGACACTCACTCAAGAGAGCTTGCGAACAGCACTCGCTACCACTGTTATTTTCTCTCTTGCCAGCCTTCGTAATGAAGAGCATGTAAAATGGGGAGGTGTGGCGCTACAATATTTGCGTGACGATCTGACCCGCTATCTGACCCAAACAAAATAAAATTGTTTCTTTGAGGTTTTGAATATATCGCGCTTTAGGAAATAAATTCTCCCTCTTCAACAACTTTCCGTCCTCCCATAATCCCCCAGTGCGGGTATGTGCCATCTGGGGTATGCACAGATGGCGCATCTGTGTATACCCCGCCCCCTCTTTATACAGCGCGTGAACCTTTGCGCAAGCAAGTTTTAAACTAGTAAATACCTGAGGCTTCAGATGCGGTCACGTGGGTTTCACAGATGTGCCACACGCGGCGCCTAAAATCCGAAACAGAGAGTGTGGTGCTCCTACGAATTGATGCACGAGTGCGTTAATTAATCACGTGCACGGCTGCATATATATATATATATATATATATATATATATATATATATCGCTGCTTTTACACAATCGCCAGCTAAATCGCCACCCAGAAAGGAGCCTAGAACGAGCGTAGCCGGGTGTTCCGAAAATATCCCTAGAGAGAGAGAGAGAGAGAGAGAGAGAGATTCCAAAAACTAAGCAGAAAACGGGCTAGAGCATGTCAGCGGGGTGTTGTCGTCTCGACTGCCTGGTGCTGCGTAAAGCCATTTTCGAGGCCGCCAATAATTAATCAGCTTCCAAGTAGAGCAGCCCCGCATGTTCGCCCAAGGCTTCCAAGACGCTCAAATGGCTGGAGTCGATCAGAAGGCGCTCTTCGCCTCCCACTCCTTCGTTCACGCTACCAGCGGTGGGCAAACTGCAGCACAACCGGGTTTGGTGGAATTCATCGGCTGTCATCTGCGCACACACCCCTCCTTCCCACCCTTCAGCTCATCTCTCCTCTCCTATCGAGTTTCGGATTTCGGGTTTCGGGTCTCGGGTCTCCTCTCCTCTCGTTATGATCCTCTCGGGTTTCGAGGTAAGCCCCGCGGACCTTAGTAGGGCCTCTCTCACACTATCCTTTGAAATTTCCTTTGGCATAAAGTGGGCTAGGAGGCGCTGCCTTCTTTTCCGCCAACGGGGTCCCGAAAATGTTCACACAGTCGCTTTCCAAGGGCTTTCCTCTAAAGGAAGCCGTTAATTAAGGGCACCCTTGAAAGTCCCCGCTGGTGGCTTGTCACGGCGCCTTAGCACGTAACAATGAATAACCGTAATTAATTTTCCGTAGCAGATGCCAGAGTTCTTTAAAGCGAAATCTTAGTTATTTTCGCAAGTGAGAGATAGAGAGAGGGAGAAAAAAAACTGTGATCTTTCCTGGGCGTAACCACCTGAGAAAGAGGTTCCAGGTGGGCGCTTTGTCAGATGTCGGCCAGGAGCCCGTGGTCCTTGGCGGCGCCTTCCGCCAGCTGGGCGACTGAAAGTTGTTGTTCGGGGGTACAGCTGAGCCGCGCGGCCTTCCCTTGATGATAATTTCTGATTGGAAACCCCGGGTGTGCGGGCCGGGGTTTGAGGCGACAGACCAAACCATGTGTGTCAGGGAAGAAGCTGATATTCCCCACGACTTGAATGTGTCCTGGTATCTTTCTGGCTATTGTCGATGGCATAGGGCGGGGTGGGGAAAAGTGCATGTCTGCAGCCTACGCCACGCTACTGATCGTCCTCTTGCAAGGCATCTGTGAGCCGCCGGAAGTTTCAGATGACTCAGCCGATAGTTCTGTGTAATTTCCTGGAAGAGTTTAACCTGGATGTAACAAACCTGTATTTAACCAATTTCTAGATTTAACGAAGTTTTTTCGTTTCCCATTGCCACCCCATTAAAACACGTGTTTGCGGCCTCTGTGTTTTCACGTTGTACTGAAAGTTTGATACTGGGAACAAAGATCTAGGTAATATTACCAGCGTATTTATCTGACACATCTCCTTAGTTTCGAAATATGGCGTCTCCTTCTTGCCTTGGCCACCGCCTCATCGGAAACGACAAAGCAAACTCTAAAGGGGCCCTGATAATCCAAACCTTCGTTGTTTGATCGAAACGTTTACTCCCCGTCGTTCTTGGATAACGCCTTGCGGTGGAGACAGTAGCGTCGCTAGGGGGGGGGGGGGGGGGGGGTGCCACTCGTGCCCTTTCAGTGTCTGTAGTGGACGTCGAAAACTGGAAGACGACTGCCACTAAACTGCGGCTGCCTATTCAAATTCTCCTCCATTTTCAGTATAATGGGGAAGGCAAGGTAACCACCGCGGGCTGGTTCGGCGTCTGCTGCTACTTGACATCCGTGTGGGAGCACACGCAAAACCGATGACAAAAACACAAGAAGATAAACAGTCAAGCCGAATTCATTTTTTACGGTCCGCACAAAAAGGGCAGCCATTCGCTTTGTAGAGCACTCAAAAATCCATAGGCAATATATGCGTAAATATTGTAGTCCCCGCTGTACGTTGTGGGAACGAGCGCTTGAGACCACGTAACCTAACATATCGCTCCGCGCCGTACGGTTAAAGACTGCGCTCAAGCCCTCGTGACGTCAGTCGGCCACGTGGTCTACGCATCTCTCTAGAGCTGGTCTCCTGTTCTCGTGTTCCGCATCCAGTGATGGACTCCTGTTGAATAAAAAAGAAAGATGGAGAGCAGTAACTGAATAATCCGCACAGGCAGGCATCGCTAGCTTCGCTATAAAGTTGGCTTTGCCGCAAACGGCTCTCGCCCATGACAACATAGCGACTGAAATTCCCCGTTGCTTTAGATCTCCTCAAGAAATAAAAAAGGGTATAGCAGCCGCATGGGTACAACTCCAAGATGTTTTAGATGATTAAGACGAAGTAAACAGTGACAAGAAGCAAAATAGTACACTCTCAAGACAAGGCAGTGTATGAACTTACAAACATTAGATGGAGGATACTGGAAGGAGAGAGCTGATGCCTCGCCCAGATAGAGATGTTCAAATTGCCGGGAAGCAAGTATCGGAAATATTAAAGCAAAAAAACCAGTGAAAAAACATTACGTCCATAAAAAACCAGCAGCCGCCCTGACTATTGACTATCATATGGAGCTCCATTATTGCCCACAAATGAACGAATGGTTCCAAAGTCACTGTTCCAGAATAATGGTAACAGCGCCTAGCCCAATGGTGCCCTCAGTGCAAATGGAGGTGCTTTAAGGACGGGAAGAATGAACAAGTAAAA
Organism: Haemaphysalis longicornis; assembly: GCF_048455015.1. Taxonomy (NCBI): domain Eukaryota; kingdom Metazoa; phylum Arthropoda; class Arachnida; order Ixodida; family Ixodidae; genus Haemaphysalis; species Haemaphysalis longicornis. The sequence continues at coordinate 13,927,704 of NW_027526335.1, read as the reverse complement.
ACGATCTATCCGCGTCTCAAATCAAGAACACCACCATCCTGGCGAGTAGGAGCCAAGAAAACGAGGTGAGAACAGCGGCATGGCGTAAAAGTTCATGTCTCCGTTTAAGCCCTTTCTTTTTTGTCTTTAGCCGTGTTTATTGCTCACAAAACACACGCTTGAAACAACCAAACAAAATCTCGCATTGCATACATGCACTTTCACACCTTTTGTATGTGCAGGTGTGCATCGTTCGATACGGCTTTTTCCCCCAATTCCCGAGATAATGCGGAACTCATTAGCACTAGGCCATTCTGTTACCAAGGGCTCGGTTGATCATCCACTTTTGCAAGAGTTCTCTTGCTCTTTTCTCCTTCACTTTCCTCCGATATCGACTGCGAAATTGCCCTTACCGTTCCGCGCCGGGAATCGATTGCAAATTGGCCATCCTCCCAAGAGCTACTAATTCCGGCTCCCAACTCCGCATTCAGCGGTTTCCGAGATGCCTACAGAAACGGTACTTTCCTCAGAAAGCTGACTGAATTTTCGCAGCACTTCCTAGTTTTTACTAATCTTAAGGGTTCAATTAGACACCTAAATTTTAATCTCAGTACCAGGGTGTAGCTGTATACCGAGACTAAATTTCCACCAAAGGAAAAAACATTGGCTCAACGAGAAAATGCTATTTTTTGTAGGTTCCATATCGCTCCTGTCATCTTAACGCCGAACTCTTTCCGCATTGCAATGGACGAACGTAATCGTGAAGCAAATGTGATAACCTATGATACACGGTAAATATGACTGAGGAAAAAGAAGAATTTACGTCATCTTATTTTTTTCGTGGTCGGAACTAGTTGGTAAAATGTATGCATTGTCGTTTATTTTTGTACAATATTGAGAATATATAGGTTTATTCGAGGTTTATAAAATCACTACTGCGATCTAAATAAGGTATAATGGTCCTACTTACAACTCAGCGGAGGGAAAAAAACTGTGTGGAAGGTGGGGTGGAGGGGCTAAGTTCTAGTCCTAAGGCAACATATAATTTCAGATGGGTATATAACCCGCATATTATATTTTTACGCCCTAAGTAACTGCGTAGTTAGCTAGAATAAGTTGCCTGGTAGAAGAATGCTGCGGATATTTCCTCCTTCCATTTTGCGTACATCCATAGTAGGAAGCGCGAAATCTAGCGGTTTTGAAGGAAGCTCTACTTGCCGAAACAATTACATTAACCTAATTGAAACACGTGGAATTCAGATCACAAACCAATATAATCACAGAACTTAAACTATGTCAGAAAAAGAAACGTACTTTTTACGCATCCGTCCGAAACAATAAGATTTAACTTCATTTTTAATATTGTTACGTGGCGACAAGGTAAAGATGAAACGAATATTTGATAATGGAGCAGCGATGTATTTACATGGATGAACTATGTATAAACGGCCATGACAGCTCAAGCTGAGCCCGTGCCACGCAGTGCTTCATCGTCGTCGGCGGAGTCCCCTCGAGATATGTGCCATGCCCTTTTTCTGATTACCGTCACATTTCCCCCTCGTCAAAGGCGACCGTCCCGGTCGAGGTCACAGTATATGCACGGGTGCAACAGTGACGAGATAAGGTGGGAATATACAGTGAAATCCTTGCCGCCACGGATGATGCTGAGCTTGATGAACATCGGCCCCGGAACAGCTGTGCCCGCCGACTCAATGAAGGAACGTCCGAAGCCTCTGGAGACACGCCGGTAAACGGGGCAGGGGAGCGGCGTCTTCGGCTTCGCAGTTCACGGGTGATCTGGTCTCGGCAGGTCATTGGCTGGGGACACGGGGCTGGGGAATGGGCGCGTCCATTAGGTCACCGGGGCTGAGGCGGCCGACGGGATCCGAGAGCTTCGAGGCGATTCCTTCAGGAGCCGAGACGGGGTGAAGCTTGGGAACCGGTAGGGGAATGGAGACCGCACCCTCCACCAAAGTATTACGTGGCGACAAGGTGTAAAGATGAAACGAATAAAGATAAAAAGATGAAGATGAAACGAAAACTAATATTAACATTTTTCGAAGATTTAACACAAGTAGAAACAAAGATTACCTCGCGAAAACCAAGTTACATGTAGGAATTTGAAACGAAGAGAGAGAGAGAGAGAGAGAGAAAGAGAGAGCGAGAGAGAGGCTTCCAATCTAAAAAATGGGCATTTCCACACTGTGTAGATGGAAGCCAGCGACGCAGTAACTATGATGGGTTTTCGCTATGGTGAATTTTTATGTTATGATTATTGGCTCATTTCGGCGTTCCAAGAGAGTAAGTTGCTCTTCATCCGGGAGGGATTTGCAGCTACTCAACGTGGGGGGGAACTTCAGGCGGCAACGGTGACGGCTGCACGTTATTTTCCCGCCCATTCGGCTTCTGCGCGCGTCGACGCTCTCTGGATTCTCGTTGTTCTTCCTACGAACGAACGACACGCGTCCATCTCAAAACGAGCTAAAAATGCAACTGCTGACAACGGCGCAAGCACCGTTATCAGCCGATTGCACAACTCGTGAAAAAGGTATCGGTGTTTTGGAGGGGCATAAAACTTTTGAAAAAGGAGTCGGCGGTGGCGAGGAGGAGTGGAGAAGCAGTGCCGAGTAAAGCGGCTTCACCAGAGGGGGGGGGGGGGGGGGGGGTTAGGCATTGTGTATACAGCTTCGCTGTGAAAAGAAACTGAGAGTTTTGCCGTCGTTTATAACAGGCTACTTACTTCTTTACAGGGGTTGTGGAAGCCGTACGAAAGAACCTTGAAAGAGGTTCTTACAAACAGGTCAACTGGACGAATAATGAAGAAGGACGACAAAAACGCATCATCGCGTTTTGTGTCTTTCTTGTGTATTTGTCTAGTTGCTCACCCGCCGCGGTGGCTCAGTGGCGTAGGCGTTGTGCTGCCTAGAACGAGGGCGCGGGTTCGATTACCGGCTACGGCGGCCGCTTTTCTGGTGGAGGCGAATAGCAAAAACGCCCGTGTCTACGAGATTCCAGCGCACGTTGAAGATACCCAGGTGGTCAAAATTAACCCGGAGCCCTCCACTACGGCGCGCCTCATCGCCTGTGTTGCGTCGGCGCGTTAAACCCCACAATGAATCAAATCAATCAAATCGTCTAGTTTCTCTGTTTTCAAGTTGTCCGGGGAGAGGGATAGAATGTTCTGTCAATAAAGAAGTTGTCTTTTATTTTCTAACCCACATAATACAATTCATTTTCATTGCCTTCATTTTATTTATTTTTATTGTCTTTATATTTATTTTTTAAATTTATTTTATTGCCCAAAATCAGAACCGGTCGACGAAAAAAATCGATTGCATTTTTTCAATAGTATTTTCCTATTGGAACACCTTAATCCCAGCCCTTCAGGCATGAATTGTTCTTGTTTGGTAAAAAGATATTACGGATTTACGTTAGGGAAGTGAGGATTTAAGCTACTTACTAATACTGTTCATGTCACTGCGAGTGTTTTCCGGACACGTGTTTTTTTTTTTCGATTTATGTATGCGTATTATTGGTTTTTGTAACTAAATATTTGACCGCAGAGCACACTAATAACAAATGTATGACACTTTATTATTGTTTTCTTGCTTTTTTATAATTCTTCTTTATCATTGTTTTCTTGAATAACGTTATTTCGCCTAAATTTGTAACCGCGTATGGGGCTTCATGTCACATTTGCGCCAGATTACGCTATTTTTGGCTGGGTTGGTGGCATTGTTCTCTAATAGTTTTTTTTTTTTTTGGTTATCTACGTCCTTCTGCGTTTGTTTTAGGAAGTCATACTGGTGACCCATGCATCCTTCTGTTTTGTTAGAATTAATATAACAGTGGAAACGCGTTTATATGAACCCTGTGAACCAACTGAAGAAACGAAACACGTTCGCAGAAAGTGCACGGTTCTCTCGGATCACTCGCAGTGTCAAAGCAACGCCTACAGGCCACTTCATTGAGACTGTAACGTAAAAAGTAAAACAAGGAAAAAACGGCGAACACAAAGCGAATATGAGACGAACATTACTCGGTGGTTCCTGTCTGGTGGTCACCGTCGTGAATTTCTAGGGGACTACCCGTCTATAAAACAATAAATGATGCTACTAATATATATTAATAATTACATAAAAACAACGGCGTCTTTATTACGCTCATTGTTCAAACCATGGCAGAGAATGTTTTCCGCTGCCGTGAAAGTGATTTGCGCGAAATGAAGTTCGTTCTTCGCTCGCGCATGGCCGCTGAGTCCGTCATAGAACAGTCGAAAAGAGGTGGGAATGCGAATTCGATTAACGCCCTCATTTTCTGAGTTCGGAATCACAACTGAATCTGCCCCTTCGGCTTTTAAGTTACGCTTAATCTCGTTCACACTCGAAGGCTTCAGTAACCGTCACTTTTAATCGCTTGAAGTGTGGAAAAAAAAGCTCGAACACAAACTAAGAACCCTGCGGAAAGATGGAGTAAGCAATAAAAAAAAAACAGAAACGATTGTACTTCTTATTAGGAAGCAGCAAGGGGTAGCAGCCCTATTTTCGCTTAGATTTTTACCTGTGACTATTGTCTAATGAGAGAGAGCTCTTTCCCGCTCTTTCCTCTATTTCTGCTTTATGTGTAAGCCGGCACACCTCACACAATTTGTCTTCTTTTTTACCAATTTATTCCTCCGGGCAAGACGAAAGGCTTGCCGCAGAAGGAGAGAGAAGGAGAGGAAGAAGGAAAAGTAGAAGGAGAGAAGGATAGAGAGAGAGAAGAGAAACATCCGTGAAATTGCGTTGAAATCGATATCATGGCTCGTCCGGGGATTCCTTCGAGCGATCGGCTTGACCGGGGCTCCACCCACGCGATGTTACGACCCCACCTTGTCTGAAAGGCCCCCACCGGAATGTCCGCACGCACGATAATGGGAACGCAGGAAGGGGTCACGGTGAATTTGAAGAAACGTGGAGGAAAGGGTGGAAAGAATGGAAACGATTTTTTTTTCATATTTCTTTTTTCTAAATAAACGCAGGGCCTGCTCGCATGAACGAGAATACATGACGACGAAGGATCGGCGAGACCAGGCTTTCAATTTATTTCTTACCGTTGATATGATTTGCCAGCGAATTTTTGGCGCAGTGGGCCTACGTCGCAGGTGTATTCAGGCGTGGGAATTGCTGATGCACAATTCTAGCACACACGTGTTTATTTCGGTTAGGCCGGTTCTGGATTCATTCAAATCTTTTTCTTGTTCAGCAGCATACCTTCTCCGTGGTCGCGGAAGCAGAAAATCCCGAACTCGGTGAAGCCTCACGTATTTTTCAGTTTATAACTCGCTTTCTCAAAGGCGTATGCGCAGTATAGAGAAGCAGCGACGCGGGTTTGCGACAGCGCGATGTTTAGCCTAACGTCAAGCTGTGAGGCCTCGCCGTCATCCGCTACCCGAAGCTCGGCGTACATTGATTGTGACGTTGCGTGTAACGTCGCAAAGGTCTACTACAAGAACGTCTAAAGTTAGAAGCATATAACGTTAGGCTTCACGTCATGCTTTGATTTTAACGCCGTTAACAGGTACCCGCCGGAATATATAGTACAGTCCAACCCAATTATAACGAACCCAGGTAGAGCGAATAATGCTATATATCGAACACAGAAAGATCAGTTACGAAAATACACGTGAAACATATTCCGTATAACGAAGTTCACATCAGATATATCGAGCTCGGTGCTACTAGAATTGCCGCCAAAATGCATGTTCTCGGAGCGGCGATCGAGATGTTGATTGGCTGCGATGGAGATGTTGAGCCTCCCATAAAGCGACGTGACTCCCGGCACTTTCCGCAACTGTTTCCGACGCGCCTGACTCACGATTGAACTATCCAAGTCAGCGAATCCGGACCAAGATGGAAGCAACGATGAACTGTGAGAAAAGCTCGTCAACGTCCCCGATGTTGTGCTTAAAGGAGTGCCCTTCGAGGATTGCCTGAGTGTCGACGACGACGTTTCCTTCACTGTGAGCCCCTCGGACACTGACACCGTCACAGATGTCATGGCTGCTGGCGCTGCTGGAGGCACCGAAGAGGCGGAGGATGTCGCCTGTGAAAGTCGTCCGATGCTTAATGAACCGCTTTCGGCTGTCAATGTGCTCCACCAATATTCCTTCGATATTGAAGGACACGGACTGCAACTTATGCAAATGATGTCTCATGAAGAGAACGCGGTGCTATTTGACCCCGCCAAAAGGAGGAGGAGAAGGAATAAACTTTATTTATGCGAGCCTTAGGTGCTGCTGTCTGGGCACCCGCCTGGTGGGGGGTTTCCTCTAGTCCGGGATACCCTGGCCTGCACTGGCCACCCGGGCCCTCTCTACCAGGCTACGCTGGGAGGAGAGGTCGGAGCTGGTCAGTTGTGCCACCCACTGCTCGTAAGTAGGCTGGGGATTGGGAGTAAGGGACGGGGTTTGTTGACACCCCCATACCAGATGGTATAGGGTTCCAGGATGGGGGCAGTTATTGCAAGATGAGGGGTAGAGGGTGGGGTACATTGCATGGAGTAGGGTATTGTGGGGGTAAGAGTTTGTTTGTAGTCGCCGGAGTATTGCACCTTCGGTTCTAGATAGGTGTGGGGGGGGGGGGGGGGTGCTGGGTATTGTTGGCGCCCGCGCCGGTAGTGGGCGAGTGTATCGGCATATTTTCTCAGGGGCGTGGGCTTGAGGATGTCGCCATCTTGAAGTTTGTCACCCTCTCGGGAAACGGCCCGGTGTGTATGCGCGCGGGTGGCGGCGTGTGCCGACTCATTTCCTTTGAGGGTTTCGTGGCCAGGTGACCAGACAATCTGTAATTCAGGACGTCGCTTAATTTGTTTTAGTATAGCCAATGCTGGTAGGGATATTCGTCCGATCAAGAAATTGCGGCATGCAGCTTGAGAGTCTGTCAGTATTACTGTGTAGTTTTCGCAAGTGGTGGCAGCTAGGGCGATAAAGTGAAAAGAAGAATCACCGCTTTTTGGGAAAGTAGGTAGTTACATCGAGTAAATGGAGCTTTCAATAGCCCCCCGGTACCACCGTAGTACAACGGGTATACCCAATCGCAACAGTACAAAAACGGGCCAACCGGCAAAGAGAATTTATCCACCCGAAGGTGGAGAGAAATTAACGGGAAAAGCTATCTTGCGACCCACCGCCAGGGGGACGGGCCCGGGGGGACCCCCCTTGTCCTTCCTAGGAAGAAGCCGGATGGGGTGGGTTGCTGGGAACGGGAACTTGAGCATCGGGATGGGTTATGGGAAAAGGGATGGGAATGGGGGGAGCAATTTTGCTCCGATCCAGTTGTCTGACTCTTTTTCAAGACTGATTGCTCAGCGAGGGCATCAGACAGTGCCAATTGCCAAATATGCGGTCCCTGCCACGGGTAATCGCTCACTCATAGCGTCCGATAACTGGGCCCCAACCGTCGGAGGCAGGAAGTACCCTATTTGGATGATTGATCCCTATTGGTTTCTCCTTTGAAGCGGGGTGATGACATGTCATCTTACCAAAAAGGACTAATATAACCATGTTTTACACTCTTGGTTTAATACTAGCGCTGATTAGGACAGGCACTAAAGTTCATTAGGCCCGAAATACTTTCTTTTCCCTGTTACAGGTGGTAACTGTCCTAGGCAATATTCCCATCTCTGCTTTTCGTCCACCAGCATTCTATTCTTTTCGTCCCCTCGACAGCCTTGAAGTTAACTTCCTCTCTGATACCCTTAAATCCTAGGGCTTCTGAAAGCCCAATATCCCCTTCATGTAGATTTGGATGGATACCCTCACATTCTAACACTATGTGCCGCATAGTTTCTGTTTCTTTTCCGCAGACCACACATACCCCATCACTTCCCCACAAAACTCTTAGTTCGCAGGCAACCTGCTCTAGCCTCAAAAAGCAAAGCACTGCTCTGGGAATTATCGTAGAAATTTTCCTTTCTGATGTTCATCTTCTCAGCCCTGTACATCTCTAACGACGTTTTAGCTTCCATTTTTTCTCTCCATTTACTCGTTTGAATCTGCCTTGCCTCTTTTTTGGTTACCTTGGCTGTTTTGGATTCTCCACTGTTCTTTCCGTATTTCATCGTTAGCCTTCTTGTCTTTCTTAACCCCTGCGTGTCCACGCTTTTCAAGTATAGGTACCTAAAAACCTTAGCTACCCACCTTCGTTGATCCATTGCCCTCAACCTCATCTCAAAGCATATTTTACTGTGAGCTTCTCTAACTTCAAACGACGCCCAGCCCATATCTCCCTGAACTGCTTCGTTAGTTGTTTTTCCATGCGCGCCTAAGGCCAAACGTCCTACCGTTCTCTGGTTTACTTCAAGGCCTGATAGAACGGTCGGCTGCACAGCGGAAAGTAGCTTTACTGCTTGCAATAAATATATAGCTTTGTGTATGGTAATGGCATACTTTATTGTGTTCGTTTCTTCATGCGCGGATGGCAGAAGGATGGTGGGGATGGTGGAGGTGTAGGGGCCCCGCGTACTGGGAACTCGTAACAAAAAAGTCCTTATAGGTGGGTTCGGCTATTTCGAACTATTGGATATATCGAATTATTCACGGCGCATGTCCCAGTTCACTATAACCGAGTTTGACTGTAGTCGTACGCCAAGCTGCCCGACCTTAATCAGAAACGTTTGGACAAAACCCGGGTACATACTCCTCAGTTACGGGTTTTTTAAAGCAAATCTGAGTACTCTCGTCGAGCTGTTTCGCCATCGCGGACGATACCTACATTTGATCGCAGCTGCACCGTACCCTTGACAAAGCATCACGTGACACGACGGGCGGAGCCCCGCCGTCAGCAGCGTTGGCTATGCGCCCGGCGCTGCTACCAGTGCACGCATGGCGCATGCGCTCTCCGCAACTGGTTCGCTGCCAGATTGGCCGTGGAAGAAAGCGGTGCCGGGCAGTCTTCCCTCCCCGGAGCATGACGCGGGGGCTGCAGGCTATGAACCGTCGTCGGCCAGCGGTGTCTGACCTATACGAATACCGCCCGGCGAGCTGCTTCACAGGAGGAATGCTAAACGCGCGGAGCTGGCGCTCGAGCTTGCGGAAGAGCGAGCCGTTCGTCTCGGAAAACGCCGGATGCGGGACCACAACCACAGACAAAGACAGGCTTTCAACGAATAGATAATAATTACAGCTAAATCAAAGGGGAAAAAAGTTAATCCAATACAGAGCCAGGCTACGCCAAGCTTCCGCTTTGTATATTCAGGGTTAGCTGAGTTAAGCCACAGCCATTTTCTTTCTTTTTTTTTGCGAAATAATACGTACCCACAGAGAAGAACACACCTTCATTGGATTGTTATTATACAACGCTTTCTAAGCAGGAACGTATATACAGCAGCTCGCATTCGTATAGACGCTGCCTTATGCGCGGCGCTTACTGGGGCGCGCATGGACCAAGCAATCAACGAATCATTTTCTGAAAGCACAAGTACGGCGACGAACGACCGCAAGTTATTTGAGCCCGTACTGGGAATGCTTAAAGCGTACTCTGAAGACTACCAAAGTGTTGCATGCCCACAGAGTAGAACAGTCTTTGTCAAATTTTGTGGGCCAAGACGGAAACGCACAGGCTGAGAAAAATTCAATGTACAAGCTTACGTGCCGAGTGAGGCTGCAACTTTTTATGCGGGAAAGATAGAGAAAACACTTTTCTTTCTTACTGCCTTAAAATATTTTTTTTTTCAAATTTAACAACAAAGCCGATTCCTTGAATTCTTTGCGGTCGAGAAGGCTTAGGATTGGCCCACAAAATTTTGACAAAAGGTGTACATACCCAACTCTTTATAAACAGAAATGTATACTGCTCTCGCACAATATATTGAAGTCGGCCCAGACAAACCATGTGTACTTATTCTTGTTTCCAGTGGCAAGAATGTTTGTCCTCTCTAGGTAGAAACCCAGGATACTGAGCAGAACCATCATGTAAAGAGGGAGGAGAGCACTGAACAACTAACATGGACGGGCTATCACATATATTCTTGAGTACTACTGAGCCCCGAAAAGCCCCGCTGCCGCTGTTAAAAATGGGCAAGTGCTGTGACCACAGAAGTTTTTCTTAAGACGAAATCCTTAGCACGTGTGGAGGTACAGATAGCCGGCGGAACAAAAAAATTGCGGTGGATGTTTACAACATCCTAGGAATGTTAAGGTAAAGCCTAGTCGGACCTTCTGTTGATCTGCTTTCAACTTTCTGTTGAACTTTGCGGTCAGCCCCGACAGCACTGAACCAGACCACTGCAGAACTCCGACGCTTGTTCCGCTCACTGGCCATCACCAGGAGCATCCTGTTCGCCCCCGTCGGAATCTGCCCTCTCAAGGCGGCGAATGTTGCGTTCTCAGAGCGTTCTGCGTCGCCCTTTCTCAGTCTACCTCCGACCTTCCTCTCGTAGCACTGTTTCCCTTTCCCGGCACGCGATCCCCGGCTCGCGCTCACTCCAACCACAACTTCAACAAAATATAAGTGTATGCTCGTATTCACGTGTCTTTCTTAGGGATGCTCAAGAGAAAATAAATTTCTTCGTGCCTTTCACCCGAATTCGCTGTCTCCTCTACGGCATCTGCTGAAAAGGTCCGCTGGTCATCCACTTTTGCAGAGCCAGAATGGCGAGGCAATTGTTTTTTTTTTAATTTTCACTCTGCTTATATGTAAAATGGTGTGTAATGATAACTAATCCACGACAAATGCGTATCCAGGTGACCAGACGTAATAATCTTAAGGTCCAAGTAAATTTCTAAGGCCATGCGAGTTTAGTGGTGACCTCGTGTTAGGAGTACACACTCCGGGGTGTTTATTTTTCCAACGCCGCGATCTTGGTCGTTGTATGAGGCGCACACTACGTCACGAATTGCGTCATTCATTCAATGACACACAGCTCCGACATGAGCGGCGATATGCCTTTGCTTTGTAGATATGCGCTTGATTTAGTTCGCGGTTACTCCCATGTAGCTCTTTGGCTATCACTTTTTATTGGAGATATTCCGCTCGAACGCGGGCAGGGATATGCATTTGTTTAGGCGATGTGCGTTTACACTTGCACTTAACACTCTCGCGTTTTAGGAAAGTGTTTCGGCTCTGACGCCTGCGTTTGCTTTGACGTTATGCGTTTGATTTTGTTGTTGGCTCTTCCACTCGCAGTTCCTGCTTCGACGCGAGCGGCGATATGTGTTTGCTTTGAAGATAAGCTTGAACTTTGTAAGCTGGCTTTCTGCTATTGTATTTCCCTCCGCGCGCGGAAGCCTTAAAATCGTGGAACCTAGCCCAATAAGCTTAGCTTAAACATCAAGTTCGAAATTAAATCCCTAGCCCTCTACTGTGTCGAACCTAACAGCCGAGGTGTAGCTTCAGCGCACAAAACTCCATTTGATCTAAATAACTAGGCGCAATGATTTTCCATGCACTGCGTAACAGTGACAAAGCAGCGTTGACGGACCTCAACCTTGCTTAAGCACTCGCAACACATTCTACGTCCTCCTTTCTGCAAGGGCTGCCTGTACTCGACGCCTGCGCTGGGCCGCAGACTCGCTGTTGACGGCCAAGCACGGATCGGATGCAAGAGCACTCATGCTCAAGTGCTTTTGCACTTTTCCACCGCAATTGCAAAGGCAGAAAAGAGACTACAAAAGAGAACAGATCAAACCCCTTCCCCCAACACCCATTTTATTGGCGGGCATCTCCCGGCTCGATGGCGGGGCACGTTCGGACGGTATCCTCAACTCCCGCATTCTGACCGAAGGTATTTGCGCGATGAAGCCTGCAGTTCTCCGGGGAGTTACCTTGCACCACGACCCAAGTTGGCTGATAACGCGGTGCACTGTTTCGGCGTGGTGCGATCGAATGGCCTGTTTCCGTATTTGCTGCCAGTGGCGCCGCTGCTGTTCGTGGTAGTAGTACGCCGCATGCAGTGAGTCTCAATGCACGCTGAGTGCAGAAGGGAAGAGGAAGGGAGAAAATGCACAGCCCGAGAAGTTTCAAGGAGCAAGTGTGGTTTTATCGGCTCGTGTCCGGTGGCCTATAAAGTTTTCCTGCCCACTACTGCATCGCACTCGATACCCGAACGACAGTACTCCGCCTGCTGAAATGGGGAGCTTTGCTTTTTGTTTTGTGGTACAAAGGTCTTCAAGTATTTCTTGAGGAGAGAAAGATGAGAGCTTTGGAAGTGAAGAGCGACTTCATAACTCGACTTAAAATTTTATTCGTCGGTCAAGTTAAGCATTCTAATTTTGTATTGACCTTTAGTGTCCGTGCCAGTTTGCTGCGCACACATCGACCAAAATGGCTGCAGAACCTCCTTGAACAATAGCAGCGACACTACGTATAATATAAAAAATCAACGCCGCAATGGCTGGTAGGCGGCAAATTCGCTGAAGTTAATTAAATGCAAATAAATTTGTCCGGGGATTGCTCAGAAGATGGAATTTATTCATCGGCCAAAAGATGGCGTGAGTGAGTTTCTCTCTTTCGTAGAACGGGTCTCTGTGGCTCTTCAAGTGCCATCTCATATCGCGCATTTTACTTTAGGTCAAGAGATCCATTGAAAGAATTGAATGAGAATGCAGGGGAAAGTAGAAAAGAGACAAATAAAAAAAAAATCACCGCCCAAAACTCCCAGAGTTGGCCAAGATATGCGCCGCACTTATCAAAATTCCTGCTAAACTGTAGGCCACTGTGAGTTTCCTAGAGTTGGCCGTTGCCATTGACTTGAAGCTCTGCTGTGACTTCTTAGCCAACCTTCTTCCCTTTTTCCGCCTTCGGGAGCTTTACCTTGAGGCAAGGCAGGCTGCGCACAGAGGATGACGTCGCCAACACGATAAGCCTTGGCGTACAACTGACATGGCTTCCATAATATCAGTTCTGGGATTTACACATCCAGACCGAGTGATCTGGCTCCACCATTTATGCTTGGCCGATGAAAGTTCAGATCGGTGTATCACGTCAACCAATTTTCCAATCAGAGTCCACTTGCGTTTGTGGCGTGAAGGTATAATTTAAGCGGTTTTGTGGTTTGATTGACTAATTCGTGTAAGGCAAAAACATGCCGCATAATTTGTGGTCTCCCGAGAATCCTTCAGTCCCCCGCTTTCAGTGGAGTCGTTTATTGTTAAGCTGTAGGCTACACATGTGGAATTGGATGATGGTCACAGAATAAGGCTTGCATTTCTATATTACATTACTACTACTATGAGAACTTTTCCCTTTAAAAGCTTGCTTTTATTCATGAAGATATATTCCGTAATAAAAAGTGAGAGGTGTGGTAGCACAGCAGTTTGGCAACATGTGCGGCGGCTTATGCATCGCACTCAAAAAATCACTCGGCCCAAAGTACTTGTTTCTAATAAAGGTCGCCTCAATTCATGCAATTGCGCATCGTGCATATTGTCTCTTAAACTTCAGCTTTACTTCACATGTGTTCTTTTTACACAAACAGCGAAGAAAAAAAAACGTTTGCACAGGAAGAAACCGCTACAGCAAAGTAGCTTGAAGAGGTTCTACAATAAGAAGAGCCCAAGGTCAAATAACAACGAATGAGCTCTCTGAAGTACCAATAAAATTTCTTTGCCACCAACATTCAACAGCGAAACAGTTGTAGTTATAATGAGGTGCTGAATTTTCCGTTTTAGAAAACCGTAATAGGACTTTGACACTAAACACGCAGATTTGAGTGCTCTTTTGTTTCGGGTTTTGTCTGTACGCGAGGGCTCGCATCATCCGCTACCCTCAAAGTAATTTTCCAGCATAACGTCTGCCGTTAATATTGGCTGATACTATTTGAAATTTGTGGAACACTGTGGCCGAAGTGGCGTCACGTGAGGCCCACGTTTTACCATAGCTGCTGCACTTTTTGGCTGGTGTATACGGTAAAGCCCCTTCATAGCGTCCACGGTCGGCGACGGATGGAAGAGCTTTAGTATAGTTCAGAGGCATCATATGACAGGATAGCTTCACACAACAGGCAAAGACATTGTTAACGTGAAGCAGCCCACTATTTACCTTTTTGTAGCTATTGATATTCGCGCTCCGAAGCTCCTGAGGTAACCTTCGGACGGTGAATGAGCACGTTCGCTCCTGGCTGGTCTTCGCGTCCAGCGTTTCCGTGGAGTAGATGCAGCCAGTTTGTAGCCCTGCTCTCCACATGTAGGGGAAGCTCTATTGGCCATTCAGCCAAATCAGAAGCCCCGCACCGGCTCCTGCAAACCACAAGTCTTGATCCCCTGACGTCACGGGCTTTGTCATTCGGTCGGCCGAGCGAGTTTTCTATTTAAAGCGATGCGTCACTCCCCCGAGCAGCAATCATGTTTTGAAGAAAAGGGCGACGAAACTTGAAGAAGTAAGAAATGTGCAAAGCTGGATCCGTGGTTCTTTACCTAATTTAAGTTATTATTATTTTGACGTCATTGCCACTGTGAATACCAAGCTGGTTACTGTTTCGAAAAGCGTGAACTTCAAAGCACGTGCGAAGTTTGACGAATGAGTTTTTCCGTTGAAAGATTCTTTCCAGATTCACCTAGAACCAAATTCCTTCTAAAATAGCTGTTGACAGTTTCACAAGTACCACAACTGTGCTCCAACCACAGTTTTTTGTATGACGCCTCGCTGTATTGGCTGTAGTTTGGCACAACTGAGTCATATGGTAAAGTGATTATTATCCTTTCACTGGTCTTAAAAGCTCGACCAGCCAGTAACGCAACTGCTGGGCTGAAATTAACTTCGTCTGTTTGCTTTCTTGACAGTAGTTTGGCATCGAACTTAAACCATAATGTCAACATTCTGCGCTCACTTTTTTTGTGTGCTCGCCTAGTCCTTGAAATATACACACAGCCTTTCTCATCTATTTGGTGCCCTCAAAGAACTGTAAGGAGGTCTTGCTCGCACTTGTGTTATATTTACGTAAGCCAGAGCGCCTGCTATTCACATTTAGGAGTTTTAATTTCATTGTGCGGCAGCAAAGTAATACAGTTCTTCATGTCTGTTTTCTGCGTAAGACGCAAAATAATTTAATTTATAGCTACTCTGTGCTGAGTGCCGTGTGTCTTTATGTGCCAACAAGGTTTCGTAAATCCCATAAAATTTGCGCAACTTTGAGATAGTCGTTCAGCCCTGTGTAGGTGTTTGAAAAGCTGAACGGCACAAATGTACATTCTAACATTTGAACTTTTTCGATCCTTACAACTTTTAATTCTGCTGTGCGTAATCTTTGTTTTTGCCGTTAGCCAAACATGATTTTCATATCATTCATTCATTTGGTGTATTTACTGATAGCGATTTACACAGCATCACTTGTATCAGTAGGTCGTGAATAAAATTGCTTCCGTTTTGTTTCACAAGTTTGTTTGCCACATCGTGTGCAACGGAAAAAAAGACCTCACGCTGCTTATGGGTACTAAAGCGAACAAAACAAAATGAAGTAAATCACCCTTTTGAAGAATGACAGACTGAGCTCCCCTGGGGCCCAACGCGGCACCGAGTTTTTACTTCATCCCAGAAATACGTGATGAAGCGTGCAATATGCCGCGCTCCCGACGCTGGCCTCGAAGCTGCTCACACAAAAAAAGAACTGGGGAGGCGCAGTCACACGTAGTAGAGACATGAAACAAAATCGTATGAAGGGCGTGTCAGAAACACGCAGCCGTGGACAGGGGCCGCCTCATCATAGAATGTCCCGGAAAATGACACCGATGGCGAAGGCGTAGGCCGCGCGGTGGACTTAGCGTCCGGAACGGGAAAGTCCATCACCGCAGGCACGGACGCGAACAAAACAAGGAAGTCGCCCTCACAGGGCGGTGCTATAGCGGCCTCCCGCGGCGAGGCAATTCCAGGCCAGCGCGGGACGGCACTGCATTGGGCCTCGCCGATCGTCTGCGCGTGTCCTTCTTTTCGCGCTGCTTCCCCCGGGGCGACGCGCGTTGCGGTACTTCAAGAGGACTTGTGGATAAGAGACGCCTGCTGAACGGGGATCCGACCCGCTCTCTCATGGCTTGGCGAATACGGCGGTTGTGAAGAATATGCGCGATGCGAGCAGGAGCAGGGAGCAGAATAGCCGTAGACGGTGCGGGCTATTCTATAACGGTCGTATAAAGCTTTAGAAAAGGAACGCAGGTCTGAAATTTCCAAAGAATGCTCAGAGCGCTCAGAGAGCGGTAAGCCTGCGCAATCATCTATCTGCTACAGAAAGTGAAGTACTCCAAGGTCCCTAACCCTGAACTCTTTAGGAAGCGATAATTATTAATAGCGTAAGTAAATTAGAAGGGCTGTGTTTTCTAACTATAGGGTGATGAGCTGTATTTTGATGGGTTTAGAATTAAGCCCTGCTTAAATTTCTGTACCGAAGGATGGTGCCCTCCTCTGTGCAAGGAATCACTTTACACACCTTTATGTCGTAAGCATAAAGAACAAAGGATGAGTTCTTATAGCGGTGGAGATGTCGCTCCCATAACGAAGATTAAAAGGGCGCCCAAGACTAACCCCTGGGGAACGCCACTCGATGGACTGAAATGGACAGACGTTTGACCATTCACACACGCGTAACAAGGTGTAATCAGGATACAGCTGCTTGATAAGACAACTACATGAGCACTTACGCCATAGAGCAAGAGTTTTTGAGCATAGGAATGCGAGTGGCTAGGCGGAAGGCCTTACTGGGACGACAAACAGCGCCAATTTGGCCTGTGTGCGTAACTGCTATGGAAGCCTGCAGCATAAAACAAACATGGCGAGTATTTGATATGCCAGTCATGAACATAAGCTGTATAGGCAACAACGCATTTTTCAAACACACGCGGTCTCTAATGTTGGCGTAGTGTTCGGGTCAGTAAAGAAACGCGCGAAGAAATGGCAAACTGAAACCCTATTTTTGGTGGCCATTTATCTACGGACCCAGATGAGCAAATAAATGAATGCTTGGCCCAAGGGTTGATGCAAAGCCGATTAGACGTAATCATTTTACAAATGAACACTTCAGCTTACGAAGTAAACAAAGAAAAACATTTAAAGAATAATTTCATTCAGCAGCCACTCAAAAGGCTGATACACAACCAATGCTTTCCTAAAGTGCTGACTTACGAGCAGAAACTCGGTACCCCTTGGAAAAACTTAGATTATCGGAGCCTAGGAAACGAAGACGACAGTAACGCTTCGGAGAGGAGGAGGGCGTCGTGGACCAGGGAATAATTTCCGATGTATAAATAATCCTAGCTCAAATTTCCAAACAAACAACAACAACACCAAAAAAAACAAAAAACGGCCGCCCCCATCCTGCGCAAGTGGATGTCCAGCGAAGCTGTTGTAAACAACTACACTTGGGGATGGGGGAGGGCATGAAATGTTTTATTTGTTTAGAATAATGTTTAGGATGATCGCTTTGTGGTCGCTGCGGTGGACCGTGGTTGGTTCCGCGACCCTTTTCGCTACATTGTTGGCCAAGACCAAACCCAAACACGATCTGTTCGGCATGGGGGGTTGATTGGAGTCATTGTAGCTTTTCAGTCCAAAGTTATCCCTGAAAAACGACAGGATCTAGTCTTTGCTTTACATTTTCTACTCATAGCAGTGTAGGAATGGACTGAAATGAGTTGCTGGTTGCTCTTCCCACGAGCGCTTCAAATGACGTCGGCCCCTTTTTCGAGGGCAGCTACAAACCTATTTACCAGGAACACGTGCGGATTCCAATTGTTTACAGGCGCCTTATCTTCCATCATGCTGTTTGGGACCTTGTTTTGTGTTTTTAAAATGAATGCTGAGATCTATGCGGTATTCCCGATTGCAAAGAAGCATACGCCGTTTTGTCTTCATTGTTAGCCTGGGTTTTTTGCCTACAACGACACGAAATTATCCGACCAACAAGAGGCTAACAGCTTCGCTGTAAAAGCGAAGTTGACTTCGCCCTATCATGCAGGAGACCGACCAGGCGTGGAATGTTCAAAGAACGAAACAGCTAGCCAGGCAATAGGGGAAGAGAGAACTTGAAGCAGCGGTGACATAAAGAATTGGAAGCACTCGCATAATTGGAATCGCTTATAAAGAATTAGGATTGAGCGAAGCTTTGCTAAAAGAGCTGCCCTTTTCAAAACAACTCCTAAACCAATAATCACGTCCAGCGTACAGCCTCACCGCGGCGAAGCGAAATTTGATCAATGTCTTTTTACCCCGTATATCTGTTATAGCGGACACCACTGTGAATGCCTATGTTATCGGCTAAAGTTTCGGGATTAAAAAAAAAAAAACACTTGCTTTGAATCAACTGATTCTTTTCTTTCGTGTTCTGTAGTATCCATTGAGAATGACATACATCCAGACAAGGCCACCAAATAACTTTCAATAAACTAACAAAAGTAATTCACTAATCCTGCGCAATTGCTCAAAGTACCGCTTTGTCATTTACTTTTGCTCTCATTTAAAGCTCCTAGAGTTTGAATAGAGAATATTTAAGCCTCATGGTACCGCGTGAGCAAAGAACTCGGATCTCGCGGAGACTCGAGTTGCGTTCTTATTGTTTTATCATTCTGCGCTTTGCCGAGATTGGGAATGTTAAACTGAGTGGCACGGCGAGAGGCAATTTCCGAGAGAACATCGAGGACGGAGCACGCAGTCGCGAATCGGAACTCGTTAGCGGCAACCGTCGATGTTTGTTGTTTGGCCCCACGAGGATGCCCCGAAATGGCACAGAGCGGAAGGCTTTCATGCTGTTTCCCTCCTTCGACTTGAAACAGGTAAAACTCGTCGCTGAAGATTCGTGTAATGCATGCGTGCCGCTGTTTGAGCAGCCCTCATGCCATCGTGCCCTTTCATCTTTGACCACCCCGTCGGAGAGCTTCCATTGTAATTAACGGTTGGTACTCAGAGATTGCAAGTATCGACCGTAATTATTAAAGCAGAGGCGCGCTTCATTGCGAATATTAATGAATGACCGTACTTTAGCGGCGCGCATTAAAATGAACCTTAAGAGTTTGTCTTTACGTTGGGCTGCGTATTTCTTCGAGGATACCTCGAGTTGTACTTTAAAAGACGGATTTTTTCGCGTGAAGTACGCCCATCACTGCGCAATAGCACTATTATAACGAGAAAGCTGTGCATAAAACTTTAATTTTTTGTTTTCTGCAGAAGCGTGTTTTAAGCCGTTGCCGATGTAGCAACACAAGCCATATTCCTTTCAATTAACAAAGGCCCTCGTAAAGTTGCTTAGTGTGCAGCACCCCTTTTCATCGCACAATAAGAGCCAGCGTCATATTTTCAATCAATCAATCAATCAATCAATCAATCAATCAATCAATCAATCAATCAATCAATCAATCAATCAATCAATCAATCAACTAAACTTTGATTTGAAACTAAACATTGGTTGGGAAGAGAGGGCTGGGTTGAACTGTGTAGACGGGAACCCCAGCACTGCATACCGTGAAAGCAATGTTATTCATTTACGTGTCCGTTGCACGTCCTCGGTCGTTTACACTCGTACCATTCCTTTCGCTATTTTATTGATGGATCCGTACCTACTTGCCCGAATTCGTAAGCTTGTTCAGTATATTTGGACTGGTGTGGGCTCTTCTCGTCACTTTACCTTCGAATTTGCTGTTCTTGCACCAGTTAGCTGATGACGGCCGCTGTAGGGCTCCATTGTAGCCTCCGTGGCTGCACCGCTACCGCTGTTCCTGGACAGGGCAACAAACTTCGAGCAGATACTCGTACCAACGCTCCCTTGAAATTTCTATGGAATTAAAAATCTACAAAAAAGAAGACTCGTGTGTGAGCGGGCCTCAATCGCTGTACACACAAAAGAGGTAAACTATATAGGCGCCGTAACTGTTGTGGGTGACACCACGGCTTCACACTCATAATCCTGCCATATTGTTTGTTTTCTCTCTTTTTTTACAACTTGTTTGGGCTCTCGTACTTCCCTTATATACGTTCCGTATTTTGTAATGCTATTTAAGCTTTGGTACGTATGTAGCAAGTGTCCTTGTCCGTTTATTCTTGTCCCGTTCCTTGTGTTGTATTCTTCCCGGATCTGTACTGACTCTCCAAGAAGGGTGCTGGAGAGCCTCCTGCAGCCTCCGTAGGAAGGTAGGAATGCCACTGCTTCGTGCACTTCACGTTCGAAGTCACCTATCTCGGCTTGCCTTCCTATAGGGATGCAGGGGAGATTCCTCGAGACGCATCAGCAGCCTTCCCTCCATATACAAGGCGTGACAGTTGACCGAGTGGCCGGCGCCCCCCGCACACGTAGGTTCACGAAGCGGGCACCTCTGGGCGCCAAATGAGGGGCGTGTGCCCCAACCACCAAGTAATGGACTCAGAGCTTTATTGCCTTTGGCACGTGCATGGGAAGCATCGGTCGTTTGCTAATGAGCTGCTCGTCTGGGATCACCGCTCTCCCAGGAAGCGCGAAAAAGCTCTCGCAGTTTCCAGCGACGCTCCCTGAGGAGTAGAAAGGAGACACTACATCGCCGCATTGGTTCCTTAAAAGGTGCAATTAGGAGCCCGTACACTTGACCCTGGACCAAATTTTGGGATAAGAAAAATCCTGACAGTACTTTCCAGAATCTTGCGAGTACACTGTGGCATCTCCTGGTGCGTCTTCTCTACATCGCAAGGAAGGCACAGAAGACGTCAGCAAGAAGTCGATTCAGGATGGGTACTTGCATTTTCTTTTTACCGGGTTACGTCTGAGGTATGCTCAAGGTTTCAGATGGGCGAATGTTTGCACGCAGCAGCCTTAACGTTGGCAATGGAAGATAAATTATGGTCTTACAAAGGGAACTTATTACTCTCTTTGTCATCGTAGCGCGAAAATGTTCGCTTGAGCGATTTGCTAACGCACTTTTTGAAGTCTACGTTGATTCGAGGATTTCAGTTCCATCTTATTTAAGTGAATACTTCTTTTATCCTTACATTCACTGTAGTGACAGCTCAGGTATGAGAAAAAAAGTGGCAAGTTTCACGGACAGCTATGCAGCATGTCTTTGCAGGATTTTCTTTATCCCTCGTTTCCACTTCAGCTGGACATGTTCGTGAGTGGTTGATAATTTATATGGCTCTACAACCTCACAGCCATTCTAGTTCATAGGTCACATGAAAAAAGCATTGTATTGGAGAAAACAACTCTTTCTAGAGCATTTCGTCTTGTCTTTACGTTATCCTTGTATCGCAGGTATATCTTCCTAACTTTTGATTTCAGAGATTCTATTTCCCTCTCACGGCGGGTTAATTAAGCACCTCTCGACTGGAAGTGACATCACAACACTTTTTTTTTTATTACAGAAGTTGTTAGGGGTACGGAAATGACCCAGTATGGTGGTCCGGACAGTTTATCGAACGCCGTTTTATCGAACTTCAATTCATCGAAGCGGTTTTATCGAACGCCTTTTTATCGAACGGCGTTTTATCGACGGACGTTTTATCGGAGCCGTTTTATGGAAAATGGTTTCTCAATATTTCGTTTTAAAAAACATTTACCGTACATTTTTTTTAGTTTTGTTCGTGCCATGTAATAAAAACTTTGTCTCCAGAGCCGGTGTTTAGTATTTACCGAAATTTGTATTATTTAGAATAGCCGCCTTTTATTCCCTGCGTGCGTGTTAAGTTTTTGTGATGCTAAAAGTTTCTTCCCGCAAATTTTTGTTCTGTTAATTTTGCAGGTGGAACTGCTATAACGAATCTCCGTCTCCCTCTGTAGTACGCAATGTGATCCGCAGAATACCATTTAATTATAGCGTATAGCCTAGAATGCGATGATATGCTTCTTAGTTTTTCATACTCCGCTTGTGTATCGGCACATAAATAGTCATTTTTGCACGTCTGTTCATGTAACTCAAGAACTTCTTACTGCTTGTGCGCACCCCGTTGTTGTGGCGCAAGGGCTAAGGCGCTGCTAGTGGCTGTACACTGTTCCGCTGAGCCCAAGGTCGCGGGTTTGATACCAGCCGCGGAGGCCACTTTTCAGATGAAGGCGAAAAGCGAAAACCCCCTGTCTCGAGATTTCGGCGTGCGTCAAAGATCCCCAGGTGCTCAAAATTATCCTGGAGCCCTAGCTACGGCGCACCTCATAGACCATGTGTAGCTTCGACATGTTCGCTTTGCCGCGAACTCCACTACTGAGAAGGAGTGCCTCGCCGTCATTTGGGCTATCACTACGTTCCACCCTTATCTCTATGGGCGCCCATTCCGCGTGGTCACTGACCACCATTCCCTATGCTGGCTGGCCAACCTGAAGGAACCGTCTGGCCGTCTAGCACGGTGGAGCCTGAGGCTAGAAGAATTCGACGTCGCTATACCGTACAATTCTAGGCGCAGGCACAGTGACGTCGACTGCCTCTCTCGGGCTCCCATGGAGTGTGGACAGTCTGTTACCGATGATGATGACGGCGCCTTCTTGGGAGCAGTCAGAATTGAGGGCATGGTGACACGCCAGCGGAGCGACCCTGAGCTCCGGCAGGTGATCGCCTACTTGGACGAACAATCAAGTGCTGTCCCTAGAGCCTTCAAACGTGTTGTGCATGCGCTCATTCTTCGGGACAATGTCCTCTACAAAGAGACCTTTGCGGCTTGCGGCTGTTCATGGCTCCTGGTTGTGTCGGACAATCTACGCAAGGAGATTGTTGAGAGTTGTCACGATGATCCGGCTTCGGGACACCTTGGTTACATCTGTACGCTAGCGCGACTAAGGGAAAAGTATTATTGGCCTCATCTTCCCAAAGCTGTACGTCATTACACCAGAACATGCCGAGAATGCCAGCGGCGAAAGATGCCCCCAACAAGCCCTGCCCGACTTCTTCAACCGATTAAACCGCCTAGCAAGTCGGGATCGATCTGCTAGGTCCTTTTCCTTTGTCGAACGCACGTAATCGCTGGATAGTTGTGGCAACGGATTATCTGAACAGATACGCCGAAACCAAAGCCCTTCCATTCGCAACCACATCGGAATTAGCTGCTTATTTTACCCAGCACCACTACCAAATTTTACGTGGTGACAGGACGAATGACAGGAACAATGGTTGAAGGCGATGCGATATGTTTACATGATGTCGTCCATCACAGCACCAAGCAAAGCCACGCACCACGCACACAACTTCGTCCTCTTCGTCTTCTCTTCGTGGCAATATATACTGATTCCTTGAGCGTTTTGCGCGAAATGGCATCACACAAGCTGTGCAAAAACAGAATTGTCAATAAGGGTCTCAACAATATGATGTCTATATATGCCCAAAAACTCTTTCTGGCCTTGTGCTCGGTTCCAGGCCACGCTGGGATCACTGGCAATGAGGTTGCTGATGAGAGGGCCGCTGCCGCCCCACTCAGGAACACAGTAGACATAACAAAACTACCACACAGTGACCTTAAGGAACAAATTCGACAACAGCTTGGTAATAAATGGCAAGCACAATGGAATGAACAGATAGACAACAAACTACATGTAATAAGGCCACACTTGGGACGCTACACAACTGACTCACAAAGCAGACACACCGAAGTGACCTAGCAAGGTTGCGGATAGGCCACACACATGCAACACACTCGCACCTGCTTACTGGATCTCCAAGACCCTTGTGCGTCGGGTGTGGAGAGGGCCTATCCGTAATCCATATACTCATACAATGCAAGAACACGACACAAACACTTTGCACAACTATACAAACAACACATTCCACTACACCCATCGCACTTTTGAGGGGACGACCCCATAACCACCGACAAGCGAACTTTTAAGTTTCTTAGCGATGTCAAGTTTTTACATCTTATTACTTACCATGCATGTTGAAACCCTGGCCTTTTATACAAGTTATCTTCGTTCCCCTTTATGTCATTTCACGTATATTTGGAGTTAAATGTCTTACAGTTACTTTCACTTTGTCGTCATAAAACAACTTTTCCTTGGCGCTCTTTGCCCTTAGTCGGCCGTGCGCCATAAAAATCCAACCATCATCATAATCATCATTAGGCCCTATCACTATTTCAAGGGGTTTTTGTTTCTCGAGGAGCGAACTGGCATGGTTCCACATGTACCGCACAATAGCGCCGGCCGAATAATGAGTTCTGCCAAAGGGTAGAGTTGGTGACGCGGTATTCATCTCGGGCGATTCAGTACAGAGGGGGCGGCGGCTACGGCAAACAATCGGTGCTTTTGGTTTCCCACCTTTGGCGCAGCCCTTTGGTGACCAGTACCTGGGTTTCGCGGCGGCGGTGGCGAGGCGGCATCCGTAGCCGTCCGCGTAACCGAATGAGCGAACGAAGAACCGGAGGCAGAAATAAAACGGACAGGAGCGGCTGGCGAAAAGGTGAAGGGGAGGGCGGCACGAGTGGCAATGGTGTCATCTCTCTCACTGCCTCTCCCTGACACTTTCGCCATGCGTCACCGCCAAGGAGCGCCCTCGTTTGCGCGTTTTCCCCAGACGCTGGTCTGTCCGCAGCTCATCCAAACAACGTGACATATGCACGGGAGGTTCACACACGATCTGCAACATCATTATCGCGGGCGACGGCATGCGCTGCGACATAACAGCAGAGTAGCGCGCGCCGCCGTGCGTCCGCTGATCACGCTGTCACTTCCTCAGAGGCAGCAGATGTGCGCCGTGACCGAGAAGACTAACGTTTGCGCTGTGCACAAATTTCGCATTAGGGAGTATAGTTATCGTATTCATCAGTTCATTTTTTGTGGTCTTACTTTCCTCGTCTAACAACCGCCTCTCCGGCCATATTCCTCTTCCTGCCCGTTCATATAGCACTAAGCGTTTCAGAGTTCTTGGCGCGACATTTATCCGAGATGCGACATTTATCCGAGATGGTCACAGTATGAATCGCGGGCAGACCACCTGACTACAAAAACTGGGGGAGCACAAGACTGGATCACGTGAAGATGAACGTTGGCGCAAGGTGTATTTTTCGCAATAGCAATTTTTAATAAACTGAACACAACTTGGGGATATTGCACGCGGGGTTAGGGTTGCTCGCGTAGTGGTTAACATTCTAATACGAAAAAACTGGAGTATACATACGTGAGAGCTATGAATTAACACGCAAAATAATTTAAAAAGTCTTATTAAATTAAAGGTACCCGAAAACAACGAAAAGGCAGGAAGGACGCGTCAACATATATATGCAGGTTGTTGCATATAATGCACGACCGAGGCAATGTCGAATGAAACTAGCTGCAGATTAGGTTAGTGCAAAGGCCAGTTAAACAAAATAAACACTAAAAATTACAGTGAAAGCAATGAAACTAGACGTTCGATAAAACGAATGTAGGTATTTCAATAAAATGGCATTTGATGAAACGGTGTTCGATAAAATGGGAATTTTTTCGATAAAATGGCGTTCGATAAAACAACGTTCGATAAACACTCTGGGAACTCCGAGTATGCGCTGAAAGTTATTAAAAGATCGTGAGCCTATCAACTGTGGGAAAGCGGATAATCCGCAAAGTTTTGGTGACACAGGATTCCGAACAAGGGTACGAATTGACTTAGTCGTGCTGCGACTAGCCTTTGCTCGACGTCATTCAAACTGGGTAGATGGTCTGGAATAGAAAGGTAAACGTGCCCGTGTGGAATAAAGAATCAGGACACAGCTCTTTCAAACAAAGTTTCTGCCCGCCCCACACAGATAGAATTTTTTATATCCGTGGTGTCCGGGAGCCCTAACTATATCCGACCTTTCGTTACTACGACAGAAGTGAAATTAGAAATGGATAACGGTAACTTGTCGACCTAAAGTACCCGCAGAGCCAAAGAGACCGAGCTAGCAAGCAAGTAAGGAAGGTAACAAAAAAAAAAAAAAGAAACGCTCCTGAATAAATTCTGCGGGCTACCGGACAGTTTATCGACCGCCGTTTTACCGAATAATTGGCCGTTTTATCGGACACCGTTTTATGGAAAGTGTGGTTTTTCAGCTTTCACTGTAATTTTCAGTGTTTATTACGTTTAACTTTCGTTTGCACTAACCTAATCTGCAGCTTTAGTTTCATTCGACATTGTCTCGGCCGTGTTAATAACGCACAAACCTGCATATGTATGTTGACTCGTCTTTCCCGCCCTTTCATATCTTTCGGACATGTATATTTTATCAGACTTTTTTTTATTTTTTTACGTCTTCATTGATGGCTCCCAATCATGCGTATTCCACTATTCCATTTTTTTTCGTATTACAATATTTCCCAGAATATAACAAACACTAACCCCGTATACAATATTCCTTGGTTGTGTTCAGTGCATTTAGATTGTATTGCCAAATATACACCTTTGTGCCGACGCTCACCATCCCTTGATCTGGAGTCTTGTCCTCCACTGATTTTTCTACTCATGGGATGTAAACGCGATTCCTACTCTGACCATCTCGTCGCAATTTTTGCATCTTCGAGAAATATCACGCCAAGAAGTTTGAAAATATTGCAGTGCTATGTGAATATTATGGGGGGGAGGGGGGGTCAAGGTTCAACGGTGAAATTGGAGCCCTGAAAGAAGAGGTGGGAGGCCAAAATCCCTAATTGGGTTCTGCAGCCGCAGTCACCCCTGTACCGAATCGTCCGGCACAACTACCGCGTGACCAAAGCTAGCCCTTTCGCAGAAGTCATTTTATGCTGCACGTCTGGAACCATCTTGGTTTAGCCCTCACCAAAAACGCATTGAAATGGTAGAATAAGTGGAATCAAAACCAATTTGGAGTGAACAAGGTCACAATAACAGGAGGGGTATATGGCTCTTTTG
The DNA here is from genome assembly GCF_048455015.1 of Haemaphysalis longicornis. Taxonomy (NCBI): domain Eukaryota; kingdom Metazoa; phylum Arthropoda; class Arachnida; order Ixodida; family Ixodidae; genus Haemaphysalis; species Haemaphysalis longicornis. The sequence goes on along the minus strand of NW_027526335.1, from coordinate 13,901,006 downwards.
AACCTTGTATTTAGCCTTTAAAACTGCCTCTCGAAGATCGAGCAGTTCTGATGAGGCGTACGCGGCGACCGCACCCTGAGTATAGAGATCACTGAAAATAAGAGAACGGGTGGCCTGATCAAAAAAAGAGGACGCGTGTCGGCTGAAAACCCGTAGCATGCCCAGGTGCAAAGAGGGGGAGAGAGATGAAGGCGGACCAATCGGTAGTATGGGGACTAACTTTGTAACTTACTTTTTTCTCTTTAGTTTTAATTAGGTAAGTCGTTGAAAATACTTGGACAAGGCTTCGTAACCCACTACAAATAAACACCATGCCGAAACGAGCTAGAAATTCCGGAATTGGAGGCGGCTTTTACTAGCTGTCCAGTTGGATTTTTGACATTGGACACACAAGCACTGATTTGATTTATTTTGGGGTTTAACACCCCGAAGCAAGACCTCGGTTATAAGGCGCGCCCTAGTTGAGGGCTCCAGATCAAAGTTGATCACTTAGGGATTTTTGATGTGCGCCGAAATCTCGACACACGGGGGTTTTCCCTTTTCGCCTTCATGAAAAGTGGCATTCACGGCTGGGATCGAACCCTGCGTAGGGTTCCATCCCAGGGCTGGGACCAGCGGCACTGGGTAGAGACACTAACAGTGCCTTAGCCCTTGCGCCATGGCGGCGGGGTTGCACAAGCGCCAAGGATTGCATAAACAGACACGGCAAAATAATTATGTGCCGATACAAAAGCAAAGTATAGAAAACTAAGCAGCATTTCTCGGCATTCTAGCCTACACGCTACAATGACGTGGCATGCTGCGGATCAGATTATGGACCAGACAGAGACCGAGATTTGTTTTAGCAGTTCCTACTGCGGAATGAGCAGGACAAAAATTTTGCAGAGAAATTTTGCGCATCCCAATAACATAAAAAACATAGAGGAAATAAAAGACAGCTGTATGGTACTACAAATTTTGATAAATTATAAGGGCCCATTGTAAAGACATTTTTGAATTACGTAGCATAGAGGACACTATAGCAACTCACTGCAAATTATCTAAAATTAAAAGGTTGAGAAAAAGGTTTATGATAAAACAGCTTCACTAAAACGTCCGGCGGTAAAAAGGCGTTCGATAAAAGGGCTTCAATGGAACGGCGTTCGATAAAACAGCGTTTCATAAGCTGTCCGGACCACATTCTTTGTGCTATAAAACGCCTTGCGCTTCAAAAACAAATAAATACACACATGCGCTCTGGAACAGCTCGCACTTTTGCACCATATTCGGGAGCTGTGTTTTCGAATACTCAGATTTTTTAACAGCGAAAAATAAATCTACGAAACGCTGATCACAGACGGCTTCGCTGTAAACGCTGTACCCAACGGCAGTTGAAAGATCCCAACTTCAGATTGCATTATCCGCGGTAAGGGTTGTGCTGACATGCCGTAAAAAATCCGTCATATAGGTACGGTTAACGCCAGCCGAGGCTATTGAGAGTCCAACTATGCTTTTATATCGAGCCGACTGAAGCTTTTAGCAAAGAGATGTCTGCAGTGATACAGTTTCGGCAGAGCAGCATAATTTGCTTTCCCGGAATATTAGTGTTACAAGACAGGAGGAACGATTACATAATTACAAGTCCGTGCACGAATAAGTGACTGAGATTTCGTTGGAGAAAACTGAATACAAAAAACGGTTTCTTTGTTATCACGGCAGAGCTTGTGTAGAGATAAAAACAATGATATAATTCGTTTTTTTTTTTCAGCTGAAGGTCATTTGCCTACCGCTACCAAGAGAACACCGGCACAGCATTTTACACTGTCCGCTATAAAACGCCGCCAAATTATAGTTCCAATGAACCTATTATCCCAGAATATTCGTACGAACGGCACCCACAAGGGAAGCCTTACGCACACCATTTTGAACTTCCCTTTTTTAATAAATTTTCGCTTGGGCGAGCTGCTTACTGACTCTTGAAAAAAAGACCGCATAAATAAACGCTTGACAGACAAAGGTTAGACGGGTCGTGCGCTCGTTCAGTCTACTCTTCGTGTGCATTGTGTAATTTTTTGCGTTATTTTTAAAGGTACACATTCCTGCTGTTCTCTAAATACTACTTGCACTTGACCCTAGCCATTAAACGAGTTGCTCTGTTCACTTAATTTGGAGTCACTAAACGGCCAGTGTGCAATTTTAAGACGTTCCCTCCTGCTCTTTAAGATGCAAAACCTGGTGCTTCATTAGCCAAATTAAACTCATTAGTAGAAGGTAAAAAGCTGAGCGGTACTCACCGGAGTCCTCTAAGCAAATTCGCAGCATAAATGGATGCAGATGCCTTTCTGAAGTCGTTCTTGGTGCGAAAAACACGCGCGTGCTTCGAGGAGAGCAATTAGTTGAACCGCCGGCCTTTTCTAAGATAATGGCAAGGTAGGACGACCTGAGGGCTAATGTGCGCGAAGCACAAACGGACGCTTTTAAGGCACCAGTAAATACCGGCTGGATATCTATACGGACTCTTCCTCTCCCTGTACAATCAGGCACTGCCCCACCCGACATTTAATGTGCGCTGGCTGCATAAATCATCTGCACCAAAGCAATTCGCCTTCCCTTCGGAATTAATGTAAACAATCTTTTAAAAATGAAGAAAACCTTGAGAGCAGAGTATATCCACTTGAAACTACTCGTCAATAAGCATTGGTACACCGTATGGTAAGATCTCGAATTAGGCTAGATTTGAGCAGGGACCGTAACAAGCTAGCACAAAAGAAGCCAATCAATGAGATAACAGTAAGACGTAAAGTAGAAGAATTCAGGATCGCGCTGCAGAACCGATATTCAGCTCTCACTGAGGAAGCAGAGTTTACGACACAGGAAGCCAGCGACAACCTTACACGCATTATCATGGAGTGTGCAGTAGAAGTTTGGGCACGATGGCTAGACAGGATATACTTTCCCAGGAGACGAAAGATCTAATTAGGAAACGGCAAACCATGGCAACATCCACACCAGCTGACAGAATAGAACTAGCGGAGCTTTCGAAGTTCATCAATAAGCGTAAGACAGCTGACATACGGAAGTATAATGTGGAGAGGGTCGAATATGCTGTAAAAAACGGAGGCAGCTTGAAAGCGGTGAAGCGGCGTCTTGGCGTGGGCAAAAATCAGATTTATGCACTTAAAGACAAGCAAGGCAATGTTATTACAAATAGGAATAAAATATTCATAGTAGCCGAGGAGTTCTATAGAGATCTGTACAGTAGCCGGGACATCCAAGATAATGCCGAACGAGAGCGTAGTTCAGAGGAGATAGACATCCCACCAGTAACGGCAGAAGAAGTAAGGAAGGTTTTGAAAGAAATGAAAAGGGGCAAAGCACCTGGTGAGGAGCAGATAACAGCAGACCTCCTAAAGGATGACGGGGAAATTCTTCTTGAAAAACTGGCAAACCTGATACGCAATGCCCAATGACCGCGAGTGTACCGGAATCTTGGAAGAACGCGAACATCATCCTAATCCATAAGAAAGGTGACATGAAGGACTTCAAAAATTACAGGCTGATAAGCTTACTGTCAGTCATCTACAAGGTACTTACCAAGGTAATCACTAACAAAATTTCTGCCACCTTAGATTTCAGTCAACCTGAAGAGCAAGCAGGGTTCCGTAAAGGCTATTCAACAATGAACCATTATCACACGATCAATCAGGTGATAGAGAAGTGCGCTGAGTATACGGAACCCCTATATATAGCCTTCATAGATAATGAGAAAGCATTTGGCTTGATCAAAACCTCATTCAGGCATTACGAAACCAGGGTGTAGATGAGCTATATGTAATAATACTAGAGGAGAATTACAATGGGTCCACAGCTACCATCATCCTCCATAAGGAGAGCAGTAAAATACTATAAGGAAGGGCGTCAGGCAAGGACCCACAATCTCTCCAACTTTATTTCCAGCATGTTGACTAGAAGTATTCAGAACATTGGATTGCGAACAGGAGGGAGTAAGGGTTAATGGAGAATGCCTAAGCGACCTAAGATTTGCTGATGACGTTGCCTTGCTAAGCAACTCGGGTGACGAATTGCAAAGCATGCTTTCCTCACTGGACAAACAGAGTATATATATCTACTTAGGCCAACTTGTGACCCGGGATCCCAACCATGAGGCAGAGATAATTAGAAGGATAACAATGGGGTGGAGTGCATACGGCAGGCATTCTCAGATAATGAATGGCAGCCTACCATTGTCCCTGAAGAAGAAAGTGTATGACAGCTGCATCTTACCGGTACTCCTCACCTACGGGGCAGAAACTTGGAGGCTCACAAAAATGGTTCATTAAATTGAGGACGACTCAGCAAGCGATGCGACGGAAGATTATAGGCCTAACATTAAGGGACAAGAAGAGAGCGGAGTGGGTCAGGGAACAAACGCGTGTTAAAGACATATTAGTAGAAATTAAGAAGAAGAAAAGGACGTGGGCAGAGCATGTAATACGAAGCCAAGATTACCGTTGGTCATTAAGGGTAACCGAGTGGATCCCCAGAGAAGGCAAGCGTTGCAGGGGGCGGAAGAAGGTTAGATGGGCAGATGAGATCAAGAAGTTTGTGGGGATAAATTGCTGGCAGATAGCACAGGAGCGATCTAATTGGATATTAATGGGAGAGGCCCTTGCCCTGCACTGGGCGTAGATAGGCTAGTGATGATGATGATGATGACAACAGGCGAAAAGCACGGCCACGGCGCGAATCAAAGACAGGTTGCACTGGCTGACGCTTTGTCTGGATGGTTTCACGTTTGCAATGTTCGATTTTCTATTTTTGTATTGCGCGCTCACGCGCAGTTTTCGCTCCTCAAATTTGGCTTTAGATGCGAAGCATCTCATGGTCGGGGCATGTCCCTCCCTTGTCGTTCTCGTTGTTGCGCCGTCCACACCTCCATTGCGCATGCTCGGCTTGCTGAACGCCCGGTCCCTTCAATGGCTCCTGGAGCGAGAGTGTTGCCGGTGTCTTCCTGGGCCGACACGAGACGAGCACGCTTCATGCGCCTTCGTCGACGTTTCATTGTCGTCGGCAGCGACGTGCGTCGACGACGGGCCGTGATTACAAGCAGCCTACAACCATCCAAGGAACGTGCATCGACCTCATCTTCAGCAACTTTAGGGTTCATCCACTACAACAGCCCTTAGAACCATACGGCGGTCATAATCAAAGCGGAACGCAAACCACAGCTACGTCCCCTACGTTGAACATAATGATGATAATGCTTAAATAATGACAAACTCATACCACGTACAGCGTCTCTCTCCTCTCTCTCTTTAATGCCTCTCCACTCTAACACCCCCCACCCCCTCCAATAAAATTACACCATCTTCCCGTAGGGGAACCCTGAGTAGTATGCGAAACAGCCATAGGGTCAACGCAATTTCCCATTTCGTAGTTCCAGTAAGTTAAGTGTGGTAGTTGCCATGGAAACCAAACGGTAAATATAACGGTAGCTACGTACCTCAACCTCACGGAAACGATGAACTGAAAACTAATGGGCACTTGAATCGACCCCATGCCTGCTTTGCATATTACTCAGGGTGCCCCTACGGGAAGATGCTGTAATTTTTAAATATACCTTTCTCGTTTGGCATTACATCATCACAGGCTGACTTAGGCCATTAAACCAATCCCGAACCAATCCTAAATGAATATGCAATAAAATTACAGCCGCAATACTATGTAAACGAAGAATTAACATGAATTATACGAGGACGGGTGGCATTAGTTCGTGCGCGTCAGCACGGCTGCAGTATTTTGTTCAGAAGTAAAGGTAAAAAAATTTAAATACATTTTATATGCTGTGCGGTGTTGCAAACGCCAGTGCGGGTATGCAAACACTAATGCTTTTTGTAATATCATGCTCATGAAGCCATCATTTCGTTTTTAATTACCTTCAGTTCCACGTGAGTTACTGTTCTTGAATAGCACCGACAGTATACATGCTGTCGACTTTCACGTGAGCAACTGTGGTAACAAAAAGAAATCATTTAGCCACATGTTTTCTGCCATCCTAATGCCATTTACTGTAGGCGAAAAGCAAAAACGCACGTGCGTCGAGTGTTCGGCGAACGTTAAAAATTCCAGGTGGCCCAAATTAATCCGGAGTCCTCCACTACGGCACGCGTCATAGCAGAGGTGTAGATTCTGCACGTTAAACCCTATAATTTGAAGACCATTTATAATCAGCGCGGTTTCAGTCGTCATTATTTGCAAACTTACTAGGGGCTGTTCCATTTTTATGACCTAGAAAATTGATTGATTGATTGATTGATTGATTGATTGATTGATTGATTGATTGATTGATTGATTGATTGATTGATTGATTGATTGATTGATTGATTGATTGATTGATTGATTGATTTTGGGGTTTCACACGCAGAAGCTACCCTTGAACTATGACGCGGGCCTTAGTGGAAGGTTCTCGAATAATTTTGACCACCTGAGGATCTTTAACGGGCGCCCCACACTCTGGCGTTTTCGCTTTTCGCATCTATCAGAAAAGCAGCCACCACTCCTCGGGATCGAAGCCGCGTCCTTAGACTCAGCAGCACATGCCTCAGCCACAGAGCCATGGGGGCGGGTTTCTAGCCTAGTCCCAATATTTCTTTGTATGACACTTCAAATTCAGTCGGCCAGTGATCAAACCATGCGATTGCGCATCGGCATTAGTTAACGCGCACATTTTCTGTTATCACTATAGTTATGCTCTCGTGAACAATTTTTTAACAAGCAAGTCACGTTTGGAACCTTTTCATACAGCGAGTAAAACACTGACTTTCGAATAAAGAATTGAGTAGTTAAGCGCGTCATCATTTCATAGGGACTTACGCTTCACCAATCTAATGTTTCTTGCATTTTCTTTTTTCGTCCCACCTACCATTTATGCGGCAGGATGCGACGCTTAGACCGGGCAAGCATGAACTAAATACGAACAACAATGACAGTTCAGCAACTTACAAAATGTGGCAAAGGGAAGAGCGATGCTGACCGGGGGACCTATTTGGCCGTACTATTACGCAATTAGGGCTCTCGAAGCCACTCGCATAAATCAAACAGCCCGGATAATCAGGGGATGTGATGTCGCTTTAACAATGGTGGATATGGATGGCCCGCAAAATTCCTAGGAGAAGCCCATCGTGAAGAATAGTTCTATGGCCGCGAAAGACTGGCTGGCGGCAAAGCGAAGACAAATCACATTCCAGAAAGTGTGCCGCTAGAAGCTTCCCGCCAACGGAATAAGTGGAAGAACCAAAGGAAACACAAAGAAGGACCTCCGAGAAAGTTCTATCCTTTGTCCAAATCTTCTCTCCTCTTGCTGCTTTTATACCAACTTGCACGCGGAAGCCAAACTTTTTCAAAGCTGAACGAGAGCAGCCTTGAATCGGATTACACTAACGAGAGCTGCTCTGTATGGTCCACAATCTTTTGCGGTTTAACGATGCTTCCTCTTTTATCTGTCTTTCTGAAATCCCCTTACTGTGCGGTACTAAATGAATAACCACAAGGGCAATCTGGCAGTGAAGGCGCTTTGGCAGGATAAGGCCTCCTGTTCCTTAGAACGACGTACACGCTTACACTTGTCTGTGGCGATTGCTGCTTTCCAGGCGGAAGAGGAAAGCGAAAATGTCACTGTGGGCGAGACATAGTTGCACTTTAAGTAGACCTCGCCGCTCCCTTATCTCCAAAGGTTGGCTGTTTCTGAGCCCTATAGTTGAGACCAACATCCCAATTCCATGCAAGTCACTGCGGCCTAAGGAGTGAATACATAGAGCGGCGTTCGGAAATCAAGCGACCAAACGACGTCAGAAGCCTGCCTGTCCATCACAGAGGTTACAGAGTCTATATACTACGTCTATCAGCCCGCGATTAGCCTGAATTCAGTGTTGCTGTGCACATTTTGACTAAGTGCTAACGCATTCGGCATATCCCACGTTCTCCGAAACGCCTTTGACTAGGTTTGGGACCCTACATCAGATCAGTCATTTACGCCCGTTCAGTGCCACGCAATTTGAAGGTTATCAAAACGCAAGCATCAACGGCCCATAATGGCAGGTAGTAACCCTTTTTGCTTTCACATGCCTGCGAGAAAGGGAAGGCAATCTGTACTCCCTCAGCCACTGTTTTGATGAACGAGTACTGACAGAAAAGTTCGATTACTAAACACTTATGTGGTTCGCTTCATGCAGATGCCAAGATGCCTGCGGTGAATTTTTGGCGTCATACGTTGCTTCGAACCCACTTGCAATCGGTATGATTTCTGCAGTTACGAGAGGCCCGGTGACTTAGGCCTTCTGTGACGCCAAATGGGCTAGCTGCCAGATAAACGGAGGTGTGTGAAGTGAAGCTCCCTGTCAGGTACTCAAAATGAACTTTCCTTTCCTTTTCAACAGCATGCATGTTAGCCGGGAACGAAATGAAAATTGCCGTGTACAGCCAATAATAATAAAACAAACGAACATAACATATTACTAGTACACGTTGCATACACAGCAGTACCAACATTTGGGAAATGTCGCAGAAACCACTGCAATGTGCGATAGCATTGTCTGTGACACTCCCGGCGCAACTTTGTTTTAAAAGCTTAATTCCTTCATAGTTTCGACCTTTATTCCGTTTCTGTTTTTTTTTTTCGTTTATTTAATAGCATCAAGGCTTAGTAGACATTAGAGAGTCCGATCTATATCCAGGAAACTAGGTTGGCCTCCCGGATGTAGCCCAGCAAAGAACGGTAGGCAGGACCATGGAGCCACCGATGGTAGTGCGTGTCTTGCCTTTATTCTGTCACTGTAAAGCGGTTCATGTCACTGCTTTTTTGAAGGGAAACTTTCAATGCCTAACCGAGGGCGCGATGTCCAAGCAAAACGCACTGCAGGAAAACCAATTTCACACAAAGTGTTTCTCAAAACGACGATGATGATGATGATTAGTGAAGGTGATTCAAGCCGCTCAAGAAAAACAAAAAGGCTTCCCATGTTAGGAATCGAACCAGGATACCTCGCATTATGAAGCCGACGTCTATCGGATTGCGCCATTCCGAAACGGTCGAAGTCAACTATTTATTTAGTCCCGCAAAAAAAGGAATACATTGGCGCACTAGGCCTTTCTGTTTACGTCTTCACCGAAAAACCGAAAAAAAAAAAACTCGAATTAAATACAGTACGCCCTCGTTATAAAGAACTAACCAAGACAGAAAACTTTCTTCGGTGTTAGCGATACTTCATTAAAAAGAAAGTAGCGTGTTTTGTATTCTCTGAATTGGGGACCACGACAGAGTTTGCATAAAGTGAGATTTCGAATAAAGTTATTTCATTTCATTGTACATAATTGGTGTGCACTCACAGCACCTACCCGCTAACTGGTAGAATACAGCCCGAACTGTTCTTCATTTTGTATATCGTTATTTCCTGTTTCCATCTTGGTCATGTCGTAACTGAGATGCGTTATTTGTAGCCGCAGCTGCCTTAACTGCCACGCCATGGCACATTCATCTCAATAAAGCCAGCGGCCTTGCAACTTGGTTTCGATCGCAACCAAACACTCGGTCTCCAACGGCGCTCCTTCGCTTATACGTACGCAAAGATTCTCTGCACGCAATCCTCATAATCATTCTCCTTCACGGGCGTAGAACGTCTCAGGAAGTTCCGAATGCGCACGGAAACTAATTGCCGGGAGCTGTCCCCACGCCACCAAGAAGCAATTGCATTTGGCAGGAAACGGCGTAGTTGGTTTAATGAACGCCACGCTCCCTTCCCCCAAGAAATTACCACTTAGCCTACTTTGTTCTTTTCTTCTTGAAATAGCGTTAATCGATTCCAATTTATGCCCGTGCCCGAGGCACCACATCTGTAGAGGTATGTTCATTTAACCACTCATTGAAATTTTCTTTTGATTAGCTCGTTTTATGATTGAAACACACACAACTTTTTTTTTGCACGATTGAAACGCATTATCTAAGAGAAAAATTCGCATAACGGTACTTTTCTAGCTTCATAACTGTCTTCACGATAGTCTGCCATGCCATGTTAGCAAAGCCTATTGCCGATGTGAAGCTTTACCTAAATGTTTTTTTCAGTTTATTCTGCTAGGTCTTTCATGATCTTACTTCTCTGAGTAGTTTTATCCGAAAAGCTACAACATTTTGCGCGTTTGTGTATTCTACAAAGAACTCTAAAAATTGATGAAATAAATATCCACCGTACTTCCCCTTCATAATTTCAGAATATTATATACACGCCTTTTGCGAATCACTGATCTCCGTAGATATTCCACAGAGCGTGCGTCGCAATGACTGCAAGAAGAACTTCCCCACTTTCAATACTTTGTAAGGAATTTGCGAGCATTTCGTGGTGGGTGGTGGCGTGTGAAGACGCCCGCGCTCTTTTGGGCTCCCAGCTCCTCCAGCCCGGCCGTGATCAAGCATGGGTTGGGGTGTGGCATCATTGACAGATAGTGGAAGATGGCGTCTACTGGGTGTCATGTCAATTTATATAATGTTTAGGCGAAGGTTACTTGCCAAGCGCTAAGCAAATCGTGGAGAAACGGTGCTCGACTCCTACACAAGAGGCCAATACTGTCTATAAATGAACAAATGTTCTGTTCTGCAAAATAAAGAGTTATCACAGATAAATAACACAACGTGTGGGTTTTTGGTCAACCACAAGTATGATCAGAGATATACCAATGGTTACAATGTGGGAACGTTTGACGTGCACAGCGGATTTATATAGCAGTCTACCATAAATTTTTCAAGTTTCTCCGCATGCTTCAGTAAATATACGTACACTTCACCCGCAAGCTTCTACTGCCTTTTCGCCGTAAACAACCTACTATAAGATAGAGAATAACAAATGAAAGCAATGATGCCATAAGTAACAGAAGTATTCGATAATTTTAGCAGCAGAGAAGCCCTTTAGTAGACTAGATGTGATATTAGTTCACTGCATTAGGAACAAGTATAAGAAATGACGCCATGCGCTTCAGTCGCTTATGACGGATATACACTTCTAAGTATATCACGATGAAAATAAGCCAGTTACATATTTTCTGGTTTCCTGAAAGATTGATTGATTGTGGGGTTTAACGCGCCGACGCAACGCAGGCGATGAGGCGCGCCGTAGTGGAGGGCTCCGGATTAATTTTGACCGCCTGGGGATCTTTAACGTGCGCCGAAATCTCGTACACACGGGCGTTTTTGCTTTTCGCCTCCATCAGAAAAGCGGCCGCCGCGGCCGGGAATCGAACCCGCGACCTCGTGCTCAGCAGCGCAACGCCTTAGCCACTGAGCTACCGCGGCGGGTTGGTTTCCTGAAAGAAAGATGTATATACCGGAAATGTATTTTCACGTTGTCTTTCAGGTTTTCACGTTTTTTTAGTATTTTCTCGTTTGAACTTACCGACATAGAGGCACAAGGAAGGCTCTGTAAATGTTGTCCCATTGACCCGAAAATCCCTATAGCGCCTTCGCATTCCCTTTAGTAGCGACAGAAACAGGAAAGCTATTGGTACTGGTCAAAACACAAGTGTTCTACATGTTTATATAAATCACATTA